>NW_024429207.1:9640000-10097207 GCF_017639785.1 Mesocricetus auratus | reverse complement strand
AGACTAACTGACCTACTTAAGACTCTTGTTACACTAACAATTTCTCTCTCTGAAAAATAAATATATTGTTTTCCCTACATAGCCTTGATAATGATGAGTCTAAGTGGACTCTGCAGTTCAGGATTTCTCAGAGAATAACATCCAGACAAAGATCCAAGGACAAGTTTAACTGAGCTAAGGTTAGATAAACATGGAAGAAAAATGGTACCAGGCAATGAGGAGAAGAACAAAACAGGATGATGGGAAGTCATCAGTGGACAGTCAATATGCACCTTGAGCAGAGAAGGTTGCCAACCATTAGCCAGCCTTTCCTGCCTCTAAGGCACCATGATTTGACTCAGTGGCTTCTTTCTCACCTTCATATACCACATTATTTTGCTGTTCTCCAAATAATTTATTTGAAGAGGAATACTTATGATGCTAAAAGCCCCTGAAAATCTTTTAGTTTGAATCAGTTTTGTGGTCCTTTGTTCTAGTTACATGTGTGGACATGCAGAAAGTTGGACAGTTCCAGGTAGTCTGTGACTGAAGCAAATTGATACTAACCAGAGCAGGCAGAGAATATTCTCACTAACATTGGTCTACATATCATTAAATATGTCCTATTATTCCATGAGTGAGTGAAAATCCATATAGAGGCTCAAGCACATATTTTCAAACTCACAAAGATACACTTGAAATTTACATACACACACACACACACAACACACACACACACTTCCTAAGCCATGAAAAGAAAGGGACAGGACTAGTGTTTTGCAGTACCTTGTCTGCTGCCAGGAAGGGAAGTGGGTCCTCGGTACTTTCTCCAAGGCTCTTAGACACAGCCAGGCTGGTCTTGACTTCATTTTACTTCAAGGAAAGTTCATCATCACAAGCCTCACTGATCCTACAGGAAAGTGACAACCTCTTAACAACTCAGCTTCACCACAGAAGACCCAGTGTTAAATGAATAATGCTGGAAATTGAGTTTCCAGATAGCTCCAAGTTGACCCATCATAGTGTCCTAAGTACACTTACCCAGGTTCCTCCACAGAAGCCATCGATAGAACCAAAGAATGAAAGTGACCCATGGTCATTACCCAAAACCTTTTGACCATAATACAGTACATACAATAGGAAAAGAGCCCCAAGGCACTCAGTAGGAGGCTATTGAGGTCTCATGAAGTGCTTTTCTGAGGTTCAGCACTCTATAACTCTAATGGGGAATCTGTTCTAAGACAGAGCCATGGACATGACAGAATGAGCACCAAGATGGCAATACAGGGATGTATTGGCAGGTTCCCTGGGTTCCATGTTGTGAAATCAATGAGACAAACCAGAAATTTCCTGGGCTGATACCTCTGTGCATTGAAAGGATAGAAATGACTTTTTATTTTTATATTAGTTCTGGTGTTTGATTTTTGTTATTACAAAATGCATTAATACCAAGATAGCAAAAATGTGTAAAAATTAAGAGAAACCATCAACTCTATTTTTTTGTGACCAAATGAACCATTTAGCAATTTTATGAGACTGAAAAAGACAGGATGAGACAGAAGATCCAAAGGCCTCTGGATATGCAGCTGAGACTAAACAGTTCTGTTCTACCAAGCAAATGAGTCACAGGCCTTTGATCTCACTCACTCTAAGCTCTGTTAAACTTCCCAAGAGGCTCCCAGCATAGCATCCTTCCTATCTTACTGAGATGGATGTGTGTGATATGTGATTTATCCATCTACTTCAATGCACTATTGACTCTATCAGAGCAGTAGGGTTTCCTTATCAAATGTACAGTGTCTTCCAAGAGGCTAACTCCCTAGAAAGCCTTGAGAATGGTCACAGAAATGTGCTATTGAAGGGGATGTAGATGGTCAGCTAGATTGTGAGTGGATGAGTACTTGGGTGCATATATACATATGTGTATGGTTAGTTAGATGTGCAACTTGTCCCTGCTGCCTCAGCCTACCTTTTCCTGCTTTGTCCAGAAGTCACAGATCTCTCATTGGTCTTCTCACAGAGCCTTTTTGCCTTCTCATAGGACTCTTGCAACAAAATCTGCTCACTATGCATCCTTCTGTTGTCTTCTTTTAACATGCTCACTTTTACCTTCAACTGTGTTCATTCACTCAGAAGTCAGCTGTGAAGGACTTTAAACATCACAAAAAGTGATGAACTGCAGTCATCCTCCATCTGCCACTCCTCCCTCCTAATACCACCATCTCTACAAGGTCCCATGTCCTCAGAAAGCCACGTCCTGAAGCCAACATTAGCCAAGCCGGCATCACCAATGTCCAGGTAAAAGCCAGAGAATGGCCAAATTCCAAAAAGATCAAACTACTTTTGAAGATCCTGTCACCAAAAGCTATCTGTGTACCTCTGAAAACAGGATTGAGGATCCCCTGCACACACACCCACACACCAGTGCTTAATTGTTCATGGTATTGGGAAAACATCATCAAATACATGGTACACCCTCTGATGAAGGACATAAGACCCAACAGGAATACATTCCATCTACTTGCTCCATAGATACAGGCTCTTTAAGCCCCCAGCAGAGCCCTAGAAACCATTAATGATGTAAACCATGTATTATATCTAGAAGCTCCAGAGGATGACAAGAACATAGCAAAACCTGCTGCTGCCATACATGCAGTTCATTTTACACACATACACACACACACACACACACACACACACACACACACACGCACACACACTAAGGGAGCCCCTGAGAGACAGTGTGGAACACACACAGATACTACAGCAGAAAGGAGATTTATTACCTCAGAAGGATAAGAATTCAACTGGGAGTGGGGCTCCATCTGCATGACACAAGAACAGATTTCTTTTTCAGGAGTGTGTTTTTAAAGAGAGGAGGGGAAATCTGTGCTAGGGTCAGTTTGTGAAACCTGCATTCGACAGGTTAGCAAGTGTAGACAAATACTGAATTTTGATTGTTGGACTGTAGTGTTTAGTCTCAGGAAAGGGTCAGTGACCAAATAAGAGACTGAACCTTGTAAATTAAACCGAGGAATTCAATCTATTGGTGTATCAGGGGAGAGGGAAGTGAAAAGAGCAAAATCTCTGGCTGCCATATTTACAGTACTGGGACCTGTTAGAGAGCCTTTCACAGAAAAAAAAAACATCCAAAATTAGGATGTCAATGAAATGCAGGTTTGTGACCTTGTCTCACAGTGCAAGAAAAGATTAGAGAGGAAGTGGGGTGAGCTCCAGGCCTTCCTGTTGTTGGGGTCCCTCAAATTGAGGAGGGTTCCCCAAGATGGATTCATTGCCCCAAGAATCAAGAGTCCACGCACCAATTGATGCAACACACAAGAGGTTTGAATTAGGCATCTGCAGATGGACTTCTTTGTCAGCTTTTAGTCCAATTGGCCCCGAGGTTCAGTTACAATCAGCTTTTAAAGACAAAAACCACAAGCCTTTGGGAGGGGTCCCTATCTTGTGACCCAGGGTACATGACTACTGACCAGGGGAAATAGATGTCTTCCTGACCTACACATTGTAAATTCCTCAGACCTTGGTATGTGTTAATCATCTCTCCCTAAGTAAATGGTGGTTATCTTCTCATCGTTTCCCACGAATCTTGTTTGCCCATCTCTGACTCCCTGGTCAGTTCATCACAGGTGGTCAGCAGCCCAGAATTTGGCCTTTTGTGGGTTTACAGCTCTTCTTCAATTAAGGTTGCTAAGCCATACATCCCATTCTGTGGTCTTTCACTGTCACACACAAAGATGAAACAAGTAGGACAATCCCTTCTATTTGCTACCAGAACAACCAGCAAAAAATCACCTAGTCCAACACAAGGACTCACCATAAACCCATGACACCCAGAATCCCCCATAAGTCAACTCCTGTCAAGGATTCTTGAAATGCATGTTGTGAGTTCAGACACTATTTCCCTTAACTGTAGAATGTGACTCAGGCCACTGGCTCTGCTTTTCTTTTGGAGGAAGCAGAACAGACTATATCCCCATATCACTCCTGCCCAGGCTTCAGTTCTGCTTCAGATGTTTTTAGGAAAAATTGTTTGGGCAGGAGGACACCCTGAAGGTGGAGCCTACAATGACCTAAGGAATGCTGGTCTTGACACAGGAGGGTCAAGAGAGTCACCAGAGAATGGGGTTGTTGAAATCATTGCTGGTATAATGGGTGAAAGATTCAAACATTACACTGGTCTACCCTGTTACCTGGCAGAATTCACTCAGGCAATACTCTGGTCAGCCTAGAATTCCATGAGAACTATTCTGCATGCAGATGTAAAAGACCCCTTTAAAAAACAAACCCCCCATCCACTTATTCCCTCTTCTCTCTTATTTCTCTCCATTCTTCTCTGTCTCTCTTCAGTCTTACCTCTCTCTCTCTCTCTCTCTCTCTCTCTCTCTCTCTCTTTGGTTTTTACGAGACAGGGTTTCTCTGTATTGTTTTCGAGGCTGTCGGTCCAGCCCAGCCTCAAACTCACAGAGATCTGCCTGCCTCTGCCTCCTGTGTGCTGGGATTAAACGCATGCACCACCACTACCCAGCTCAGTCTTACCTCTCTTATTTCTTCTCTTCCCTAACATTTTACTCTCTTGCTCTGCCCTTCACCCCACCTCATGACTCTCTCTCCCCCCCTCTCCCTCTCCTGCCAGTGTAATAAACTATGGTTAATGTACTCTTTATGACTTGTGCTGAATGCCACCAGACCTGCTTCCATCTCGCACCTTCTCCATTTTTCTAATTTTTAAACTTTTACAAAAGAACAACAATGGGTCAGGAGTACATGCAGTTCATTCCTATCCTTGTTATCATTTTTAGTTGAAGGGTCAGTTTTTCCACCTTGTTCAGCTGATGCTCCCAATTAGTGAGGAAGGAGGGTGTGAATAACGCCTTCCCAGAAGTCCCTGTATGTATATAAACACATGTACATTTGTACAGCCAAATGGCATAGCGCTAAAAAAGATCATGTGGATTCCCAAGAAGTGGCACAAGAAAGAGGAAATGAATGGAAATCAGGATAAACCTCAAAGATCAGAGCAGCTATTCTTAAGCTGGATCCCATAAGCCATGTCTCTGTCTCCAATTGTCATGACTAGATATGTGCCTCAGCCTGTATTCTAGCCCCACTGACCCTGAAAGGCATAATGAAGAAGAAATGCCCTTCTGTATGCTGTGAATATGTATGCCTTATTGGTTGATGAATAAATGCTGATTGACCAGTATCCAGGCAGGAGGTACAGGCAGGGATACCAATTTAGGACAATTCTGGGAAGAGGAAGGTAAAGAGAGAGTTGCCAAAGAAAGACTATGTAGCTACTTAAACGAGGACAGTTATACATCAACAAGGCATCCTAAAAGATCTTACAAAGAAAACTTACACACTACATCATTTATCTATTTTCAGGATATACCACAAGTTCAAACATCTATCACTACCATTACCCCATTAGTTGTGCCCTAGCATACATTCAGCTACAGAATTGTACATTCTATTCCATGCCAGTTTTCCTGTATGAAGCAGTCACTGCTTCCTAGCAAGAATCATTCCTGTATCTTAGGATTTGTGTTCTTTAAGGAAGCAGGGATGTTGTGCTTTATTTTTTCAGTGCTACAGTCTCTGGCACAAGGTTAAGGAATTATGAAAGGGTGATGATCTTGACCTTCTGATTCTTTCATGTTTATTGGGATGTGCATTTTACTGGTCTGTAAGTCTGTTCATCATTATCCTGCCTGGGGCCATTAGAGGACATATGTGGGCATCAGGGTCCATGGGACCAGAGATTCAACAACTCAGATGAGTTGGATGAGAGAGAGAAAGAGAGAGACAGAGACACACACAGAGAGAGAGATATTAAGAGAAAACACAACATTACATAAACCCTGACTCACAGTAGAGTCAATCTGATGAAGATATTTATACCTCTAATTTCCTACCTTTAATAAATGTGAGAACATAAATAATGGAATTCAGTACACAGTTCAAATATTAGGAATATACAAGCAAATCTAACACAAACTCACTAGATGGCAAATAATAACACTCAAAGTTAAAATATAAAATGCAGAAAAATTATTGATGAAATCTACCATGCTTTCATGATCAAAGTTCTACAGACAATAAGACTACAGGGAACATGTCTCTATAATTAAAAGATAGACTTTTGGGAATTTTTTTATTTGGTTTTATTTTTGGCCTTTTTTGGATAGGGTTTCTCATAGTTTATCACTACCTATGATGGAACTCACTCTCTAAGCCAGGGTGGCATCAAAGTCATTAGGACCTGCATGCTTTTGAACAAACAAAAGGTCCCAATTTAACCAAAGAACACTAAAGTTGGTATTTTGGCAACCTCTTCTGACAAATCAGACTTAATTAATTTTTCATGAGGAAATGAGATGGTTCTCAACAGGACCAGCATGCTGTACACCTTCTGATTTTTTTTGGTCAAATCTCATTGGTCAATTAAAAAACATACAAACTTAGAATGATTCATAGATGTCTACTAATCACAGACATAGGGCTACTGCTTCCACTTAACTCCTTCCTGTCATGTGGAGTGAGAAGACCATAATAAAAACAAAGCAAATTGCGGGTACTGCCGTAGTTATGACCAAAGAAGCCCACGATACAGGAATGTTTCTTTTTTCTTTCTAATAGTTGGTGTAACACTGGAAGTCAATTTGTTATGGCACATAGAGTCAAAGAGGCTATAGACAGACTGAAGTATAAAGGAAGATATATGAGTATTAGAGAATAGTATGAGGTGGAGACTGGAAAGATATCTCAGCAGTAAAAGCCCTTGATATTTTTTCCAAAGGATTTGGGTTCATTTCCCAGGATGCACACAGAGGCTAACAGCTACCTGTATTCTAATTCCAGGATAGTCAATGCTGTCTTCTGGACTCTGACCACACCTGGCAAACATGTGGTGCACCCATGCATACAAACAAACAGAACACTCATAGCCATAATAAAAAAAAACATTAAATTGAGAGGAGGAGAGAGACAGAGAAAGACAGAGACAGAGAAATAGAGACAGAGAAACGCACACAGATGGGTACAGATAAAAGTTTCCACTAAGAAACCCAATGAATTCCCTAGGCAGAAAATTCAGGATTCATCTTTACTCAATAAGAGCTACAAAAGATCAGAATCATGCAGCCAATCAGAATTACCAGCAACCAGATACCCCAGAAATTCTCTCATTTACATAGAGAGAATTGTTTGATGAGAAATAGTGATGGATGTCCTACCATATACATGTTTCTTTTATTGGTTAATGAATAAAACCCTGTTTAGCCAATGAGGCAGGAAGATAGACAGTGCTAGGAGATGAAGAAAATTCTAGAAATGTAGGCAGAAAGATCCCACCAGAGCAAGATGGCATGTAGCCCAAAAAGGATGAAGTGGTCTGGACCCATCGCCAGTATGATAAGACCATGAGGAAATATTTGGTTTAATAGAAATGGGTTAATAATTAAGATATAGCTAGCCAATAAAAAGCCCTAGTCATTGGTCAACAGTCTTATAATTAATAGAAGTCTTTGTGTGTTCATTTGGGGCTGGAAGCAGCAATAGGACTTGGTGAGACCAGAAAAAATTGCAGCAACAAAGTGGGGTAATGGGGTAATTTTACTATATTAAACTTAAAACACTACTTTTTATTTATACAGAAAAGAGGTGATGATGGGGGATGTCCTTCTGTATATATGCTTCTCTTATTAGTTGATGAAAAAAACACTGTTTGGCTATTGGCCAGGTAGAAAGGATAGGCAGTGCTACCAGAGTAGGAGACAAGGAGAATTCTGGAGAGGTAGGCTGAGAGTGTGCCCACGGAAACAGACTCCTTGTAGCCTGCCAAAGACGAACAGGTTTGGGAAATCTATGGTAAGCAAAGACCATGTGGAAATACTTAGATTAATAGAATTTTTAATATTTAAGACAGAGCTAGCCAGTAAGAAACACTAGTCTTTGATCAATAGTTTATGCTTAATACAGCATCACAATGTGGTTATTTGGGATTGAGGCAGCTGTGGGACCAGGCTAGAGGGAAACAAATCTCTGCAACAAAATGGTATGGATAGTTGCTTACCATATCCTAAAGGGGACTCATTGCAAATGGAACCCAGAAAACAGGAGCTGGTAAACTTTGAAACAAGTTTATTTTCTCAAAAATTTTTTCTTCTAGCCTTAAATGGCAGTGAAACATGCTGTAGTTTGAAGTGCTGTTCTACAAATAACACTGGTCTCAAAGATATAGAAGTGCTAGAATGTACTAAAAGAAAGCATATTTGGGGATCCTGAGTATTTGTGTAAAAAATATTATGGGTATGTCTGCATTTCTAAAAAACATACATGCAGATCTCTTAACCTGCTTTAAAAATTAATAGTACAAGATCAGCCACTGTGATTTTTCAAAAGAACATATGGAAAACTTAGTCTTAACATTTTGTTTGCTTATTTTTGTATGTTGTATTGTTTTTTTAAGACAGGAGTTTTGGGTAGCCTTAGCTAACCTAGAACTCTCTTTGTAGACCAAGTTGGCCTCAAATTCAGAGACCAACTTTCCTCTGCCTGTCAAGTGCTGGGATTAACAGCATATACCACAAGGCAAGGCTATATTTTTATATTAATGTTTTAAACATTTCTGGTAGCCCAGATTATTTATGTGTCATGAATGTTCTCTTGGCATGATAAAGTCTGGTTTTACACTCTGCACCCAGAAGGGACTCAACACTACAATATCTGCAATGATATGTTCATCTAGGTTGCCAATGACTGAAAATTGTATTTTGGAACTGAATGTTTCTTCCTGTTTGTATTTAGCTACCAGCTATTATTTAGACCAGGATGTTTGACATCCTGGTATCTGCCTGCCTCTGCCCTCCTCCTTGAGTTCTCAGACTAATATTGCATAAGATTATGTCAAGCAGTTTCTTCTATAACCACAATCAATTAAGTTCCTATTAACTTCTCATAAAATAAGGCACTCATTTATGTCATTCAGAATAATTATTGAGTTTCTACCATGTCATCTGACATGGCTTGTAGAGTAAGAACTTTTAGCTGCACATTTGGCAAGCAGTGGACCATTGGAGTAGACAGAAAATACTCTCTTGAGTTGTCCAATGATATTCAGTGACCTGGGTTCCCTGCCATTATCATAGATCTGATAGACCTTGGACTTCTGCTGGATAGAGGGGTAAACATGACTCTCAAGGGAGAACAAGTGTGCTTTTCCTTTATAACTGTGGTTGCGTTTCTTTTTGATAGAGGACCCATACTTGCTGTAAAGGTAACTCAGGTACTCTGTTCTATCATACAATGTTGTTATACTGAGGACTTCTGTTGGTACATGCTAATATAAAGGCATAGAAATAAAAAGATAGAGGTAAGGTTTTTTTTATCTGAAGATAATATGAAAACTCCAAGGACATAAAAGAAAAAGTCATTACCAACAAAAATTTAAGCATTAATTATTATGAGTTTTAGGAAACAGTCAAAACAAAATCATATGCTAATGAATTCTGATAAAAAGACAGCATTATTTTTATTTTAAAAATTTATTTTTGTGCCAGGCTATGGTGGAGCACTTCAAAAGCAGAGCGCAGGTGTATCTTTGTGAGTTCTAGACCAGCAGGGTCTACAAAGCAAGTTTCAAGACAGGCTTCAAAGCTGCACAGAGAAATCCCATCTTGAAAAAACAAAAATAAACAAATAAATAATTATTTTTGTTATTACTCAGTGTGTATATGTAGTACTTCATTTATTTAGATATGTGAAAGCATTTATGTCTCTAAGATATGAAGAAAGTAAAGTGTCTAGAGCAATAAAAAGTAATGACAGAAGACATGAGAAAAGAGAGGATAATAGCATTTTGTGTGTGCATGTGTACATACATATTTACCTAATTTTAAATGCTCCAGCTTTCAAGAAAGACTCATATAAATATGGAGCAGGGACTGAAGCAAATGGAAACAACACAGTAGCTATTCCCAAAACTGAAAAATTGAGAAGGTATGAGAACAAGTATATCTAATTCAGTTACATGGTATCATTAAAATTCAAGTGTATGAGGATTCTTGGCAAGTCATTCCTGCCAATAGCATTGCTCAAATTTTGGGAAATAGGTGCACAACAACATCAAATAATTGAGAAAACATCAAGAGTTTCCTAAAAGCAATAGGGTTTGTAGAACTTGAATGAAATGCAACCACTATACTGTAATGCTCTATTGGCAAAATAGTTAAAACAAATAGACTGAGAAGAACATAAAACCTCCCTGTAACTCCAACAGCCATTTTTAGACAGTTAAAGATATTTTTCTTCCATGTAGTTCAAAACATTCCTCCACTTTCTTTAGGGGACAGCTCTTAACATTTTTATCATAAGTATCTTTTCATAAAGCTAGAGCTGAAGTTTAAGAGTGAGTTCACACAATCTGGGGGAGTCAAGAAATGACCTCTCCTGATACCACCAGTCTAGCCTAAGGATCAAAGTAGATATTAGAAAATTTCCTTTTCAGCAGAGCCTGGAATGGAGAGCCTTTCAATGGACTTGAAATTCTTTTATTCTCCTTGATACCACACACCAAAGATAGCTAAAGAAGTTGGCAGATCAACTACTGAAGTCTGAGGAGTCTGCAATACTGACAAGGGCCTGACCACTGTGATGTTAGAATTCTGAGGCACATGACATAACTGACAAAATGACATGTTCCTTTCCTTAAATCAAGTTACAATTTCAGGTTCAAAATAGTTTTAGAGATGAACAGAGATGTTACGATGATATTAATTTATACAATGGAAATATTACTATTCCTTCATATCAAATGTAATTTTTATTCCCAATCCTAGTGTGTTATTATAACTATATATACTAATTTCTGCTCTCACTGTTTTGAAGTTTCAAAGTATAAGAGTATATGACCTAGACAGTGAAGACACACTTACTTTTGTTCTCTGTCAATTATGCTCCTGTGTATATTAGAAAGATCCCACTAACAAAAATATAATCTCTTCAGAGATCAGCATTTGCAATTATAGGATGGCTTTCCCATGTGGTCTATCTCATTGCTACCCTGGGAACTATATCTTCAGCATATCAGCTCATGGGGTGAAATGACTCCAAAATACTTGTACAGTTAAGATTAAGACATCCCTACTACAACAATGATTCTCTATATTATTATTTACTTGATCATGAAATTTTATTATGTTTTAATTGAAATAGAATTTCATGTTCTCTCCTTTTACTCCACATATTCTTCTCAACTGCCCACCCTTATATCCCATCCCATTCCACTCTCAAGTTGATAGTCTCTTGTTTTCTTTATCATTTATTATTATTGCTTATACACACACAGTTTTTCTTTTAGTTTTCTGCTTTGTTTTGGTTTTGGTTTTAGATGCAGGGTTTCTCTTGGTAGCTTTGCAACTTGTCCTGGAGCTAGATCTTATAGACCAGTCTGGTCTGGAACTCACAGAAGTCCACCTGTCTCATCATTTTTTTAGTAAGATAAAATTTTATTTTCAAAAATAGTTTTAAACATGAACATCAATGATACAACATAAATACTCATACTACGATGGCATAGATCTGTGCAAAATAATTTTATGCCCAAGAGATCTCATTTTCTTCAATACTAGTGAGAGAATATACTTTCACAACTATATTCTTTTTTCTCATGGATTTTTTTATTTAAATTATAAACAATCTTATTTTACATATCAATCCCAGGTCCCTCTCCCTCCCATCCTCCCATTGTCCCACCAGTCACCATCCTCCTCTGCTCCACAGCCAGGGTGCAGCCTTCTATGGGGGATTTTCCAAGTCTGTCATATCAATGGTGGCAGGGCCTAAGCCCTCCCTAATGTGTGAAGGCTGAAAATGTATCCCTCTATATGGATACTATTCATACACTAGGGATAAATACTCTTCCAATACTAGAGGCCTCATAAACTGCTCTGGCCTCCTTACTGGCCTCCCACATTCAGGGGACCTGACTTGGTCCTATACTGGTTTCCCAGCTGTCAGTCTGGGGACCTTGAGGTCCCCCTTGTACATATAAGCTGTTTCTATGGGTTTTCTCAGCCTAGTCTTGATCCCTTGGTGTCGCACCTGCTGAGCAGCCTGCATCTGAGAATGTAGTGAGGTGGTCAGGATAGGTGACACAGAGACCAGTCGGTTGCTTTAAGAAAACTTTATGCTCCCCAAGTCGGCTTAGGAGAACTCCCCAAGAAAAAAGCTTCCCTTTTTTAAGGACTTCTGCCATCCATCTACATACAATTCTCCAACTGAGCTCTCCCAGCTCTCCCAGACTTCTCACCCTCCTGGCTGGTGGTTTAATCTCTGGCCCCAGAATCGGGGAGACACAGCAGGGAGCAGGGGGGGTCAAAGTCATGGTGTTTCAGTGAGCAAGCCCTTAACAGAGCCCTATCAAGAGCTTTATGGCACTGAATTGTTTTCAGTAAACATGTTTTCAGTAAACATTATCTCACAGCTGCCTGCTCCCAGGCCGAAGGGGAAGTGGGTTTCTGCTCAAGGTCTGGTGTCCCCACACCTTGGCTTATCACCCCTCCCACTCTAAAACTGGATTCCAGGAATTCAGCTCAGTATTTAGCTGTGGGCCTCTTCTTCTGATTCCATCAGCTACTGGATGAAGGCTCTAGGATGTCATATAAGGTAATCATCAATCTCTTTATAGGGGAAGGACATTTAACATGGACTCTCCACTATTGCTTAGATTCTTATTTGGGGTCATTTTTGTAGATCTCTGGACATTTCTCTAGTGCTGTATTTATCTTTAAACATATAATGGCTCCCTCTATTAAAGTATCTCTTTACTTGCTTTCCTCTATTTTTCCCCCAACTCAATCTGCCTGCTCCCTCATGTCTTCCTTCCCACTTCTCTTCTCGCCTTCTCTATCTCCTTACTTCTTACTCCCTCCCCCAATGCTCCCAATTTGCTCAGGAAATCTTGTCCCTTTCCCATTCTTCAGGGGACCCTATATGCTATCACTGCCTGGTTCTTATAACTAGCTAGCATGGGTTCTGGGATTAAAGGTATGTATCACCTTTGCCTGGCTCTGTGGCTTGTTGCTGGCTTTGCTTCTTGGACCCTCAGGTAATCTTTAATAAATCATAAATAATATATCACCACAGCTAACATTAAAGAAATTAGAAAAAAGCATCACATTTTGACTGATCCTTCCTGCCTTTTAAGAATATATTCTAATATATACATTTACAAATCTGTATTTTTTACTTTCCTCTTTTCAATGTAGTTTTATTATTTCAAAACAATTTTTAAATTTAAAAACATTTCATCATAGTTTCCCCCTTCCCCAAATCTTTCCCTATCCTCCGTACCCTTCCAACTTTAAGTTATGTCCCAAAAAACAAACAAAACCAATAAAATAAAACCAGACCTCAAAAGGAAACAAACAAAAATACCCCCAATCTGTAACTAAATAAAAGCACACACACACAAAATGTGAAGTCCGTTATATGTTGATCAATTACTCCCAAAAATGAAGCCTTCCTGTATATCCACGGAATATGTAATCCATGTTTCTTTAATGCCTGGTCCACCACTCTCTGTCCCAGATATATATGCAGAGCCTTATATTAAATAGACCTGTCTGACTGATCATTCAGGCTTCTTACTGGCTAACTCTCTCTTTTTGTTAACCCATTTCTATTAAACTGTATATTGCTACAAGGCTTTGTCTAGCCTGTAATCTAGCATGTTAATTCAGCAGCATGGCATTTCCCATTAACTTCTCTCTACCTCTACCCAGAATTCTGGTAGCCCCACCTATATATCCTGCCTGGCTATTGGCCAATGTGTTTTATTCATCAACCTATAAGGAAAGCATATATACAAAGAACATCCCCCATCATCACCACTTCTATCTAAATAAAAAGAAAGGTTTTAATTTTAATGTAGAATGTCTCGGTGACTAATCCAAGAAGCAGAAACACTGAAGGAACATCTCATCTTGTTTTGGCAAGTTGAGCAATAACTTTCCTGTGGGTCCTTTATGTCCAGTTTATACAGCATACAGTCAAGCAGTCCAGGCAAGAGTAAGTTCTTGTCCAAATGGCTATTTTTGCCATGTTGAATAGCTAGCTCACTTGGTAGAGCATGAGACTATTAATGTCATGTTTGTGGGTTCCAGACCCACCTTGGGGGCCATTTTATAGTTGGTGTAACCTTGCTGCGGGTCTCTCTGCCCTTAGTCATAAATAAACATACAGAAGCTTATATTAAATTTTTGTTTTTATTTTGAGGCATGGTTTCTCTGTGCAGCCTTGGAAACTATCCTGGCACTCGCTATGTAGTCCAGGCTGCTCTAGAACTCACAGAGATCTGCTTACCTCTGCCTCCCTAGTCCTGGGATTAAAAGCATGCATCACCAATGCCCTGCAGAAACTTATATTAAGTAGATACTGCTTGACCAATTGCTCAGACTTCTTACTGACTAGCTCTCTCTTAATTATTAACCCATTTCTATTAAACTATGTATTGCCATAAGGCTGTGGCTTACTAGTAATCCAGCATATTACCCCTTCAGCAGCATGGCATCTCCTTGTCAGCTTCTCTCTGCCTCTACCCAGAATTCTCCTCCTCTGGTAGCCCTGCCTATATATCCTGCCTGGCTACTGGCCAATCAGTGTATTATTCATCAACCAATAAGAAAAACTTATATACAGAATACAATTCCAGATCAGAAAAAAAGTGATTATCCCACTCCCAGCAGCTGTAACTGACAATTCAGTTGTTAACACTTATCATAGTTGGACAAGCTATCAGAGTTAGACAAACAAACCCACAGTAGGAAAAATGTTCAAGAGAAGGTATAAGAATTGGAGATCCACTTGATCACACACTCAGCAAACCCAATAAAACACTAAACTGGAACCCATAATACATAATGTGAAGATCTGGTGGAGACCCATGCAGGCCCTGCCCATGAGGCTTCAGTCTCTGTGAGTTCACCAGAGCTTTCCTCCTCTTCATTTAGAGGGCCTTGTTTTCTTGGTGTCCTCTATTCCCTCAGGCTCCTACACTATTTTCCACTTCCTCTTTTATGGGGTTACCTGACCCCCTAAGGCATGGATCTTATGTAAACATCCCCATTACTGATGGCAGATATCCTTCTGCATGCTGTGAATATTTGTCTCTCTTACTGGTTGATGAATAAATGCTTATGGGCTAGAAACCTGGTAGAAAGTACAGGTGGGGATACCCAAATAGGGACAGGAAGAGAAATGCATAGAGTGAGGACAGAGAGAGAGATGCCATGTAGCTGCTGAGAAATCAAGCAGCTCCAGCATTCTCTGGTAAACAAAGGCAATCTGGAGATATACAGATTAGTAGAAATGAGTTAGTAATAAAGAGAGTGCTATCCAATAAGAAGCCTGAGTGATAGGTCACACAGTTTATGATTAATATAAGCTTCTGTGTGCTTTCGTCAGACTGATACGTGGTGGAACCAGAAGGGTCAGAACCTCCATCTACACTTTAGGGAGAAGTGTTTGAAAGTCTCTCACTCTCTATGCAATGTCTAGCTGTGGGTCACTGTATTTCTTTCCATCTGCTGCAGGAGGAACTTTCTCTGACAATGGCTGAACCAGGTATTGATTTTAGAGTATATCAACATATCATTAGGAGTTATTAGATTAATATGTGTTTTTCAGACCACCATTATTTCTTTTTCCAGTATGTCCCTGGGAAAGGATATGATCAAAATGTATTTAAATGAAAAATTTTTGAATAGTACATAACATAATAAAAAAAGAAAAACTCTATGTATGTATATAATCTCAACCTGTTGCTACAGGACAAAACAAGAATTATATAGTGCGACATACCACTTTACCTTGGGTCAAAATACCTGGAAAAGATCTCCACATTCTACAAATGGAACCATAGGTGTTAACCTGAAAATGGTTCATTCAGGCAAGAAAACTCACACAATAGTGGTCACCCCACTAGATGTGGAACTAAGGAGAAACACTTACCAGCTATAGGGTATTATGGAACATTTACAGCTCAGGCCTACAAAATTCCTTAGTTAATCAATTGTTCTGTCTCCCTGACAAGTAATGTGGTTGTCAAACAACTACTTTCTCCAGTTGCTTGTCTGATGTGAGGCTTTAGCTTGGTCCAGTGCAGGAGCTGTGTAGTCAGAAATAGCCATACACAGCTGGTCTATGAACTGATTAATTGAGGGTAGGTCTATGGGTGTGTCCTACATATATTCACAATGAGTAATTGGTTTCAACCATGGACCCACTACAGTGTGTTCAACATGAATCCTGGATAAGTGATTTGAGCCTGACACAATAGGTCACACGTTTGCTTCAATACATCAGTCAGGCTCCCAAAGTAAATGCATAATTAAAGCTGAGATACAGCCACAGGACCACCACAGTATAAGCTGCATTAAAAGCATGATCCTCCTACATTGCATGCACCATGACTGCTTGCAATCATGTCAGCCTCCCACAGTACATGCACACTGAGTGTTGGGTCAGAACCACTATTTTAAAACTACTTTATTCCATAGCAGTCACAGAATATTGAAACATGAATAGTAAAAACTGTTACTTCAAAGTAAAATAGCCTCAAATATGCTTATCTATTTACAAATTAATATGATATCATCAAGAAGTAAAAAAATATTTATGCTACCTAGATTAAGGGAAATCATGAACTGAAAAACTTGGCCTTGCTCTGTGGCTGAGTCTAAAATGAATTCCTTATGTTTTCAATTTTCTGAGTCTTGTATGAGGTCATTATTATTTTTAATATGTCCCATTTCATCAATGTTTCTCTTCCATGGTTGGGAGGCAAAAATCCATATTATATTCCATTTGTAAATAAACACTTATTTAACTACTTGTGTCCTCCATAACATAGTTTCTGTGAAACTGATTTGTAGGAACCTAGTTGTCCATTGATTCACATTCAAAATCATTAATATGTAGCTTATTATTCACGCAAAGCTTTACTCTAAAACTCCAGGTTACAAACAAGTTCTTAATTTTCAGCATCTCACAGCAATGAAGTCACTTTAATATGAATAGATAAATATCTAATTAAAGACCTCCAATATTTTAAATGTTTGAATGTGGCACAAAGAATGTAAGAGCATATTATTTTAAAATACAGAACAAAACTCCAGAAGTTAAAGTCTTATTATATGGTAACTGAAACTGTGTTTCTAGAACTGCTTTCTAATTGGGGAAAAGATACTTACTGTGTAACTAGAATAAGAATTTTCAACATATTCTAAGTGGAAAAAAATAGAAAACACACTGTAATGACTTCATAATGAAAGTGTTGGTTGACAGATTACAAAAGGCTAAATATCTAACTGGTGTAAATCCAGAAGCAAAGACAGAAACTGGAGATGCTTTCATATGTGATCATGAACTAGTAGTGTCCAAGGGAAGATAAAACCTTCCTAAACTTATGTGGAAGGTAAAGGCACCAGGACGATTCCTGGGTCACTGATATAATTGGGCTCATTAAAATGTATTCAGGTGTATTACCACAGTAGTGTTTTAAAGTCATTCTTATGTGTAGTTGTTTCAGCAAACCATGTTTGGTCAAACACCAAACATCTTCTATTATGTGAGAATGGCTCTAAGACATCCACTCACTGTGTTTCTCTTATTAGGCCAATACTACCTGCAAAGACACACTGTTCACTTGGAATTTATACAAAGGACTATGAAAACCTACAAAATGTTTTTTCTGGCTAAATTCCCATATAATCTGTGATAGGTGGCCTATTGCTCCATTTTAACAAAATTCTTAAGAAAATGAATTTCACAAAGCATTTTACCTTAATAAGTGAGGGACTATCCTTGTCTTCTGTTATGGATTAAGGAACAGCAGGTTCTTCTGAGAGCCTTTACAAAAAAAAACATGCAATAGTGGGTGACTTTGGTCCTTTGAATAACTCTGTTGAAAGATTTGTTGCCTGAATATTAAATGATAGCTTTGCATTTATGTAATTCAGCATTGACCCAGGTTTTTAAGATTTGTATTGCTCCTTTTGTGAGTTTCAACTTATCTCAATCCATAAAAACATTCAGTGAAGGCTCTGTGAGGAGCCGCCCTCGCTATCGCTATTGCCGTTAGAAGATGGCGCTGACATCCACTGTCAGTTGGAGTTAACTGTCGCTGTCAGTTGGAGTTAACTGTCGCTGACAGTTGGAGTTAACTGTCGCTGTCAGTTGGAGTTAACTGTCGCTGTCAGTTAGAGTTAACTGTCGCTGTCAGTTGGAGTTAACCGTTTAAACTGTGCCTCTCCCGTGACGTCATCTGGGGTGATGTGCAAACCACCAATCCCGGCTCTACACATCTCACTCGGAGCTCCTAGGCTTATATAAGGGGCTGGGTTTCTTAGCTTGGGGTCTCCCTCTAAGAAGCTGATCATCTATCTCTCAAGATGCATTAAAGCTTTACTGCAGAAGGATCCGAGTGTTCTGCGTCGTTCTTGCTGGCGAGACGGTAGCGCGGGACATCTGGTGCCGAAACCCGGGAACTCTTCAACATCGCCGGCGCCGCGGGAGACCCCTCGGAAAACGGGGCGGATTCAGAACTGCAGGGACGTAGGTTCAGAGAGGTATGCTTTATCCTGAACAACCCTTTTCTCGACTTTGGCCTTAGTTTGTCATCACCGTGGGACGGGTCAGTGGAGGCTTTGGTGCTAGTCCTGTTTGTCCTTCTCCTTCATCGTGGCTGGTGCTGACAGAACGGCGCTGTCCGTCTGGCGCTGTCCATCTGGCGCTGTCCATCTGGCGCTGTCCATCTGGCGCTGTCAGTCTGGTGCTGTCAGTCTGGTGCTGTCAGTCTGGTGCTGTCAGTCTGGTAACGGAGTTGAGCGCGTTTTTAGATAAGCTGTCAGCGCGATGGGGTCGTCACAGTCAGTGGTTACAGCCTTACAGACTGTGCTAAAACAAAGAGATCTTAAAATTGCACCACGAACACTTCAAAATTTTGTGAAGGAGGTAGATAGAGTGGCACCATGGTATGCTTGTTCCGGGTCCCTCACTGTGGCCTCATGGAACAAGCTAGGTAAAGAACTAGACAGGAAGCATGCAGAAGGAGATCTCTGCTTAGGTACCAAAGCCATTTGGAAGCTAGTTAAAAACTGCTTGGAGGATGAGGCCTGTCACCCTGCTATAATAGAAAGTCAGGGAACCTTAGAGGAAGTTCAGGATAGCATGTCAGAAACTGAACGGAGTGAGAGAATGGGAGCTCGCAAAAGAAAAGACATGTCTAAGAAAAAAGGCCCTCCCCAGGAAGTTAAGAAAGGGGGAGAGAAAGAAGGGAGTTATCATTCACCCCTTAACAAATCTAAGAAAAAGAAAAAGCCAGAATCTAGTCTATACCCTGCAGTAGAGCTAGAAGCCTTGGAGCTAGATAATTCTGATTCTGACACTCTGGATTCTAGCGAAGAAGGTGGTCTAGAGGAGGAGGTGGCACGGTATGAGGAAAAAGATATCACCCTGATAGACACCGGCCACTGAAAACAAAAATGAATGTGAGGCCACCGCCTATAAATCCGGCGGGCTCACGCTCCTCAGCGCCTCCGCCATATGAGCTTCGGCTGAATACTGGTACTGACTCCTTTTTACCTTTAGAGGAACGGAGAAAAATACAAATGGCTTTTCCAGTATTCGAGAATGTGGAAGGCGGAAGAGTACATACCCCTGTAGATTACAATCAAATTAAAGAATTGGCCGAATCCGTTCGTAATTATGGGGTCAATGCTAACTTTACCACATTACAGGTGGAAAGGCTTGCTAATTTTGCCATGACTCCCACTGACTGGCAAACGACAGTGAAAGCAGTGCTTCCCAACATGGGACAATACATGGAATGGAAGGCTCTCTGGTATGATGCAGCCCAGGCACAAGCTAGAGTTAATGCCACGGCTGAAGATGAGAATCAGAGGCAGTGGACATTTGAAATGCTGACAGGTCAGGGTCAACATGCCCTTAATCAAACCAACTACATCTGGGGCGTCTATGGTCAGGTGTCGGCCGCCGCTATTAAAGCATGGAAGGCCCTCACAAAAAGGGGAGAGTCCAGTGGACACCTTACAAAGATTGTCCAAGGACCCCAAGAGCCATTTTCAGACTTTGTGGCCAGAATGACAGAGGCCGCCAGTCGCATCTTTGGTGATTCAGAACAAGCTATGCCCCTGATTGAGCAACTTGTCTATGAACAAGCAACCCAGGAATGTCGAGCGGCTATCGCCCTCGCAAAAGCAAAGGTTTACAAGATTGGCTCAGAGTGTGCAGGGAGCTGGGGGACCCCTAACCAATGCAGGACTAGCTGCCGCCATTTTACAAACGCACAGGTATAGAGATTTATCTAATCGAAAAGCTTGTTTTAATTGTGGGAGAATGGGGCACCTTAAGAAAGATTGTCAAGCCCCTGAAAGAACAAGAGAATCGAAGCTTTGCTATCGTTGTGGTAAAGGTTATCATAGGGCTAGCGAATGCAGGTCAGTCCGGGATGTAAAAGGGAGGCTTCTGCCCCCTATTGAAGAATCCAAGGTACCCCAATCAAAAAACGGGTCACGGGGCCCATGGTCCCAGGGCCCTCAGAAATATGGGAACCAATTTCAGAAAAGCAATCAAGAGGAAGTAGAGGTTTCCGAGGAACCTCCGGAATGGACTTGCGTGCCGCCTCCGACTTCTTACTCATGCCCCAAATGAATGTTCAACCGGTCCCAGTCCATTCCCTGGACCTTTGCCCCCTGCCACCATTGGGCTTATTCTGGGCCGTGGCTCCTTAACTTTACAGGGACTCATTATATATCCTGGGATTGTTGACCCATATCATAAAGAGGAGATTCAAGTTCTCTGTTCTAGCCCTCGGGGTGTATTTTCTATAAAGCAGGGAGATAGAATTGCACAACTGGTGTTGCTGCCCTCCCTCGGGGATGGAGAAACCTACACTTTACAAAAAAGGGCTATGGGATCTTCTGGAAGTGATTCAGCCTATCTGGCTATACCCCTAAATGAGAGACCTACAATAAAATTGTTAATTAATGGAAAAGAATTTGAAGGGATAATGGATTCGGGAGCAGACAAAAGCATTATTTCACTCCATTGGTGGCCGAAGTCTTGGCCCACTGTTGTTTCATCTCATTCTCTACAAGGTCTTGGATACCAGTCCTCTCCTGCCATCAGTGCCTCAGCCTTAACCTGGCGGGATGCTGAAGGCAAACAGGGATGTTTTACCCCCTATGTGTTGCCACTCCCTGTAAATTTATGGGGACGAGATGTGTTACAAGCCATGGGCATGACCCTAACTAATGAATACTCCCCCAGGCATCAGCCATTATGGCAAAGATGGGGTATACAAATGGTAGAGGCTTGGGTAGGCAAGAACAAGGCAGAATAAAACCCATTACACAACACGGAAATCGGGGTAGAAAAGGACTGGGTTTTATTTAGGGGCCGTTGAGGCTTCACGACCCATACCATGGAAAACAGAGGAGCCGTTATGGGTCTCTCAATGGCCTCTATCCTCTGAAAAATTAGAGGCTGTCACAAGATTAGTGCAAGAACAGGAACGGCTGGGGCATCTAGAGCCTTCTACCTCCCCATGGAATACACCAATTTTTGTTATTAAGAAGAAATCTGGGAAGTGGAGATTACTCCACGACCTGCGGGCCATTAACAATCAGATGCATCTTTTTGGCCCTGTTCAAAGAGGCCTTCCTTTGCTTTCTGCACTTCCTCAAGATTGGAAGCTTATTATTATAGATATTAAGGATTGTTTCTTCTCTATTCCACTTTACCCACGGGATAGACCAAGGTTTGCCTTCACTATCCCTTCTCTTAATCATATGGAACCAGACAAGAGATTTCAGTGGAAGGTACTGCCGCAAGGCATGGCCAATAGCCCAACAATATGTCAGCTATATGTGCAGGAGGCTTTGGAGCCAATTAGGAAGCAATTTACATCTTTAATCGTTATCCATTATATGGACGATATTCTTATTTGTCACAAAGAGTTAGATGTTTTACAAAAGGCTTTTCCCATGCTGGTGGCTGAATTAAAACAGTGGGGATTAGAGATTGCCTCAGAAAAGGTTCAAATTGCAGATACAGGCCTCTTTTTGGGCTCAAAGATTACTCCCAAAAATATAGTTCCTCAGAAAATAGAAATTCGCAAAGACCACTTACAAACATTAAATGATTTTCAGAAACTTCTGGGAGATATAAATTGGTTGAGGCCCTTTTTAAAAATTCCATCTGCTGATCTAAAACCCTCTTCGATCTCCTGGAGGGTGAGCCTCATATCTCCTCACCCAGAAAATTTACCCCTGCCGCCCACCGAGCCTTACAGATGGTGGAAGAGGCCTTACAGGAAGCACAATTACAACGAATTGAGGAGTCACTACCTTTTAATCTGTGTGTTTTTAAGACAGCTCAATTGCCAACTGCAGTCCTGTGGCAACATGGACCATTACTTTGGATTCATCCAAATGCTTCCCCTGCTAAGATTATTGACTGGTACCCTGATGCTGTTGCACAGCTCGCGCTTCGCGGAATAAAAGCAGCTGTTACACATTTTGGCAGGGATCCTGATTCCTTGATTGTGCCTTATACTGCTGCACAAGTTCAGACCTTGGCAGCCACATCTAGTGATTGGGCAGTTTTAGTTACTTCCTTTTCAGGACAAATTGATAATCATTTTCCAAAGCATCCAATTTTACAGTTTGCCCTAAACCAGGCTATAGTGTTTCCACAAGTGACAGCTAAAGACCCACTCCCAGATGGGACTGTGGTGTACACTGATGGATCAAAAACTGGTATGGGAGCTTATGTGGTCAAGGATAGGGTTATATCTAAACAATATAATGAAACTTCACCTCAAGTTGTAGAATGTCTGATAGTACTGGAGGTTCTTGAGGCTTTTCCAGGACCCCTCAATATTGTATCAGATTCCTCTTATGTGGTTAATGCAGTTAATCTCCTTGAGATAGCTGGAATAATAAGATCCTCCAGCAGAGTTGCTAACATCTTTCAGAAGATACAAGCTGCCTTGTTAAATAGGAGATTTCCTGTTTTCATTACCCATGTCCGAGCACATTCTGGACTCCCAGGTCCCATGTCCTTAGGGAATGACTTAGCGGACAAGGCTACAAAGCTGGTGGCCGCTGCCTTGTCTACCCATGCACAAGCAGCAAAAGAATTCCATAAGCGCTTTCATGTGACGGCTGAGACCTTGCGCCGTCGTTTTGCTCTATCCAGGAAAGAGGCTAGGGAAATTGTTACTCAATGCCAGAATTGCTGCGAATTCTTACCTACTCCCCACATGGGAATAAACCCACGTGGCATTAGACCATTGCAGATGTGGCAGATGGATGTTACTCATATTCCCTCTTTTGGAAGGCTTCAATATGTTCATGTTTCTGTTGACACCTGTTCTGGCGTAATGTTTGCCACACCCCTAACAGGGGAAAAGGCCTCATATGTGATTCAACATTGCCTTGAGGCCTGGAGTGCTTGGGGAAAACCCAGAATTTTAAAAACAGACAATGGACCAGCATATACCTCTCAAAAATTCCGACAGTTTTGTCGGCAAATGGATGTTACCCATCTAACTGGCCTACCTTATAACCCTCAAGGACAGGGCATTGTGGAACGTGCCCATCGTACACTCAAATCATATCTGATTAAACAAAAGGGGAGTATTGAGGATGTTCTACCCTCGGTACCAAGAGTTGCTGTATCCATGGCACTTTTTACCCTTAATTTCTTGAACTGTGATGCCCAAGGCCACACTGCGGCTGATCGCCACAGTTTAGAGCCTGATAGGCCAAAAGAAATGGTAAAATGGAAAGATGTCTTGACTGATCTCTGGAAAGGCCCGGATCCTATTCTTATAAGATCCAGGGGAGCTGTGTGTGTTTTTCCACAGGAGGAAGAAAACCCCCTGTGGATCCCTGAAAGACTCACTCGAAGAGCTCCTTCACAACTCCAGAATAAGAAGGATGGAGGCCAAGTGGGTGATGAAGACTCTCCTACTCGGGATGATGGTTCCTAGTATGATGGGAGAGTTACGGTGGGCCATCATGTCTACCTTCCCCTACCGATGCCAGTGATGCAGAATGCCCAGGTGTTCCCTAGATTTTTCACAAATAATAGAGAGTTGGGGCTTGCCTTTTTGCCTTTAGATCCTCAGATACAGAGTTTTCAGGATGAGAGAACCTTGTCATTAGTAGGAAGCTTGTGCTTTACTGTGATTTCTTCATTAAAGGATAATTTTATTCATATGGATCCAGAAAGATCTAATGCTAATCCTTTTGAATTAATGGAAGCTGTACTGATCTTTCTCCTATGATAGTGAGAAGGGACAGATTACTTTTGATTGGAAAGGGGCATTAGGCAACAGTCTGAGTGAGGGACAGAGCTCTGGATCATCTGATTGGTCCTCCTCCAATGTTAAGTATACCCCTTTTAAGAGAACTAATTATTCAGCTGCCCTTTATTTGGGTTGTGAGTAATGATACCTTAGGTAAGAATCAGAAAGAAATAAATTGTTCTGCTTAGAATTGTTTTTATGCATTATGCTGGGATGCTATTAAGCACCCTTTTGCTTTGGTAATGCGCATGCCTCGATTTATTCCAGCTCCTGTTGAGGCGCCAAGTAATTTGAGTTTGTTTAGGGAAAAGCGAGATTTTTGGGATCTCTGCTATTATTGTGGGCCTGATAGCCACCGCCGCGGTTACTGCTTCGGTTACCGCCTCGGCCCTTGCACTTTCTGCCACTGTGCAGACAACTCAAACCATTAATGAACTATAGGCCACTGTGACCATGGTCCTAGATAAACAGGCCACTGCCAATTCTCAGATACAAGGAGGCCTGATGTTGGTAAACCAACAGATTAATTTGGTTCAGGAACAATTGGATATATTGTGGCAGATGGCCAAATTGGGATGTGAACAAAGTTGCCTGGCCTTTGTGTCACTTAGTACAATATGAGAATTTTACAAGAGCAGCTAACCTGTCAAAAGCTCTGTCTCAACATTTATTACAGAATTGGACTTTTGAGTTTGAGCAGACACTCCGTGAGTTGAGAATGGCGATCCTGCAAGTGAATTCGACGCATCTGGATCTTTCTCTGATGGAAGACCTCTCCCCTGGATTTCATCTGCATTTTCTTATTTTAAGGAATGGGTGGGGGTAGGATCATTTAGCCTAGTTCTCTGCTGTGGAATAGTGTTGATGCTTTGGATGGTGTGTACGCTCAGAGCCCAAACAAAAGGAGAAAGTGGTGGTGGCACAAGCACTTGCTGCCTTAGAACACGGAGCATCCCCTGACATTTGGTTAACCATGTTAAAGCAATAGGTCGCTGGCCTCCCAGCTCTTGCACCCCACGAGGCTAGTCTCATTGCACGGGATAGAGTGGGTAGGCTTCAGCAGCCCAAGGAGTTGCAAGGCTAAGCACTGCACAGGAGAGGTCTGCGGTATAACGACTTTCTCCTGGGAGATAAGTCATCTTGCATGAAGGTTCTATGTCATGATCTCCTTCCCCCAGAAAAAAGACATCGGACTGGTCAGGACTTCCTCTGGGGATAAGACCCTGGAGAGGAGCTTTGTACATGTTCCGAATTTGCACATGGGGATTTGACCTCTATCTCCACTCCAAAGTTGTGGGTGTCCTATTGCTTCAAAAATAAATGAATAGGGGGAGATGTGAGGAGCCGCCCTCGCTATCGCTATTGCCGTTAGAAGATGGCGCTGACATCCACTGTCAGTTGGAGTTAACTGTCGCTGTCAGTTGGAGTTAACTGTCGCTGTCAGTTGGAGTTAACTGTCGCTGTCAGTTGGAGTTAACTGTCGCTGTCAGTTGGAGTTAACTGTCGCTGTCAGTTAGAGTTAACTGTCGCTGTCAGTTGGAGTTAACCGTTTAAACTGTGCCTCTCCCGTGACGTCATCTGGGGTGATGTGCAAACCACCAATCCCGGCTCTACACATCTCACTCGGAGCTCCTAGGCTTATATAAGGGGCTGGGTTTCTTAGCTTGGGGTCTCCCTCTAAGAAGCTGATCATCTATCTCTCAAGATGCATTAAAGCTTTACTGCAGAAGGATCCGAGTGTTCTGCGTCGTTCTTGCTGGCGAGACGGTAGCGCGGGACAGACACTGACATGTAGAAGACTGTAGATAGATCCATGTCTATCGCCATGCAGAAAATTTAAGACCAAATGGATCAAAGACCTCAACATAAATCTAGCCACACTGAACCTCTTAGAAGACCGATTCCTGTACATAACACCAGTAACACAGACACTGGGATCATCAACTAATAAATAGGACCTCCTGGAACTGAGAAGCTTCTGTAAGGCAAAGGACACAATCAACAAGACAAAAAGGCAACCCACAGAATGGGAAAAGATTTTCACTAATCCCACATCTGACTGAGGGCTGATCTAATTTACAAAGAACTCAAGAAACAAGATTCCAAAACACCAAAAGTTCCAATTAAAAAGTGGAGCACAGAACTGAATAGAGAATTCTCAATAGAGGAGTCTAAAATGGCTGAGACACACTTAAGTCAGTGCCCAACATCCTTAGCCATTAGGGAATTGCAAATCAAAATAACTCTGAGATACCATGACTCCTGTCAGAATGGCTAAAATCAAAAACACCAATGACAGTTTATGCTGGAGGGGATATGGAGAGGGGGGAACACTCTTTCATTCCTGGTGGGAGTGTCAACTCATACAGCTACTTTGAAAGTCAGTATGGAGATTCCTCAGGAAAATAGGATATTCATACAGCAAGGACATCTGTTCCACTATGTTCATAGCAGCATTATTTGTAATAGACACAACCTGGAAGCAACCTAGATACCTCTCAACTGACGAGTGGGTGGAGAAAATGTGGTACATTTACACAATGGAGTACTACTCAGCAGAAAAAAAATCAGTGGAATCTTGAAATTTGCAGGCAAATTGATGGCTCTAGATGAATACATCCTGAGTGAGGTAACCCAGTAATAAAAAGACAAACATGGTATATACTCACTCATATATGGATTTTAGACATTAAGCAAGGAAGTGCCACCTCACAATCCCACCACCAGATATTCTGGCAAACAGGGAGGACCCTAAGAGAGAGATGCATGGTACCCCAGAGAAGGGGAATGGGACAGGATCTCTTGAGTAGACTGGAAGCAGTGGGGAGGGGAGGGGAGAGGGAGCTAGGGAAAAGTGAGGGGGAAAGAGAAGGGGAGAAGATGACATGGGGGAGCAGGAAAGTAGAGTTGGGTGAAGAATAGCAGAGAGCAAGATATGAGATACCATAGTAAAGGGAGCCATTATAGGTTTGAGAGATCTGACAGTAAGTGAGATTTCCAGATATCTACAAGGAAGACACCAACTGCAATCTAAGCAATCATGAAGATGCTACCTCAAATGCCCTTCCCCAATAATGAGATTGACTATTACATTTTATGCCATCCTAAAGCCTTCATCCAGTGGCTGATGGAAGCAGAGGCAAACACCCACAGTTAAACACTGAGCTGAACTCCTGGAAACCAGTTACAGAGAGAGAGGAGTGATGAGCAAAGGGGTCAAGACCAGGTGGGTGAAACCCACTGAAACAACTGACCTGAACAAAGGGGAGCTTCTTGACCCAAGACTGATTCAGACCCCCTGAGCATTGGTGTCAGTGAGGAGGCCTCAGAAATCTTTGGGGCCTCAGGTACTAGATCAGTATTTATCCCTGACCTCTTAATGAATTTTGGGTGCCCATTCCACATGGAGAGATGCTCTGGACACATGGGGGATGGCCTAGGCCCTGCCCTGTATGATATGACAGGCTTTTGAGATCCCCTATGAAGGGCCTCACCCTCCCTGGAGAGTGGAGTGGGGATTGGGTGAGGGGCTGGAGCATTGGTGGGGGAGGAGTAGGAGAGGAAAGGAGGGAGTGGGAGCTGGGATTGACATATGAAGCAAACTTGTTTCTAATTTAGGTAAAAAAAGAATAATACTGGGTACTTTAAGTGTCTCACTATCATCTTTAGATAGGTCAACCAAACTAAAAATACGCAAAACAAACAACCTCACTATGATTCAAGAAACTTCAGTTTAACTATAGTATAGATTATCCTATCAATATATATATATGATATACATTTTCTCAGTATCCCCTGGAAACTTCTTTAAAATAGTTCATATTCTAGGCCAAAAACAAATCTTAACAATAACACCAACAAAAAAAAAACAAACCTAAAATAACAGAATAATCTAGCATCCTCTCGGATTGGCATGGAATGAAACCGAAATCAGTATCATGATGAACCACACAAATATTTAGAAATTGAACTGTATAGTCTAGAGCAACATGTCACTAAATAAGTCGGAGAAGAAATTTAAAATTTCTGAAAATGAAAAGAAAAGGAAGGTGCAATTTACAAGAAGTTTGGGGGGCATCCAAGGAAGTTGTAGTAGTAAAGCTCACAAACATGAGAGTTTACAGTGATATGAGTCATCTCAAATAAACAACCTCATTATGCACCTCAAGGTCACAGAAAAAAATAACACGCCAAACAAAAATTTAGTCCATGGCATGAAATAATAATCAGGGAAAAACTTAATGAAGTGGAAACTAAGAGAGCTCTTCATCATAGAGCTTGTTCTCAAATAAATAAATAAATAAATAAACAAACAAATAAATTATCAAAATACTGAGAAAGTCCTTGCCAATTTCACTAAAAACATAAGGAGCAAAATTAGAAAATTAGAGAAAAATTCAGAAATCACCAGAAAATATTGTGAAAACTTATATTCCAGAAAACTGGAAAAATCTAGAAGTGGATAAATTCCAATAGGGCCAACCAATATTAAATCAAGAGAATCTGAAAAGAACTTGAAATGTTAAAGAAGACATCTCCCTCCATACATGAAGTGGTGAGTCAGTTTACTGCTAATTCTATCAATCTTTTCAAAATGATATATTACCAATGTTCATGGAACTGTCCCATGAAATAGGATGGAAAGGAACATTATGTGTCTCAATCTACGATGGCAGTAGTACTCAGATACCAAGAGTGGATATAGACACAACTAAAACAAAAACTATGGAACAATTTTCCTGTTGAACATAGATACTAAAGTTCTCACTTGGGGCTCTGTCAAATGAAATTCAAGAACGTAGTTTGAAGGTCTTACTTCATGATCCAATTGTTTTCCTTCTAGACATGAAAGGCTGTTTGAACATGTGATGAGTACACAGCAGATAAAGAAACTTTCTTCTTGACAGAAACAGAAGAGGCTGTGGTCAGCTTCCTTTCATGGTAAAATCTTCAAAGAAACTAGAAAAGTAAACTTCTTTTTATGCTAAAAAAAACCAAGAAACTAGAAGGAATTTATTTGGCCACAATTAATCTACATGTGACAAATCTATAATTAACTTTAATAAAAGAGGAAAAAGCAGAAGCATTTCCTTTAAAATTAGTAATAAGGTACAAGTGAAGTGCCCATGCTCATCACTTTTGCTGAATACCATATTTGAAGTCAGTTAGAGAAAGGAGACAGAAGGAAAATAAAAGATGCTCTTGTCTGAGGTAACTGACCTTGGGGGTGGATAAAGGGGGTTCCTAGTAGACAGAAACACATCTTATGAGATCTCCTGTCCCAGCAAAAAGAAATCCACCTTGCAAGACTCCTGAATAATGCTGAATTTAGGCTTCTTTTATTCTGCTTACCTGGTTAGAGCTTCTGCTTAGGATATTGTCATAAGCACCGCTATTTTGGAGGCCCACTATGGACCTAACAGAAATCAGTATAAGTATATCTTGCAAGTAACTTAAAAATACCTACAAATTAGCTAAACCAAGGAAGTGAAAGGTATTTGGGATCTATTCTTGAATATATATAGATATATGTATATATCTATATATATACACACATATATATATATCTCCAACATGATCTGATATAAAACATGTTTTTATATCAGATGTTTCATCAAACTCCTATAGAAGTTAGCACAGTATTTTCCAATGGCTATGTATGGTCCAGGAATTAAGGAGCCATTCACAGAATACTGCTTTGAATGGTATGTAAACCACACTTAATATTAATTTAATAATATATCCCATGATTTCACAACCCTTACCATGTATATATCAGAACCAATCATGTCATTAGGCAGCTAAAATCTTAAGGCTTAAACAACAAACACTTTTTTAGGAAAATATGCTTAAAACTATTTTGTTGTGGACACAGAAGATGTTTTCTAGTCAAGATTACCATGTAGGCTCTGAAGAATTTCTGAGTATTGATGCTCTTGAATAGTTTTAAAAATCATTGTTGTCTTTTAAACCTCTAAAGTTATTCATGCCCATCAGGCAAGTCCTTATCACTATTTTATTATCCCAAGTTTCATCTTATACATTTAAAATTTCATATTTCTTTATTTAATAATTTAAGTATGAAGTCCATTTAATTCATATGCATTGATTTTTAAATGTAACTTGGTATTGATACTTATTAAAGCTTTAGCCATCAGTATGGAGATTCCTCAGGAAAATGGGAATCAGCCTACCACAAGAGGCCTAGGTAATCTATTGACCTTGGTCAGTAGATCAGTACTCATCCCGAGTATACACACGGACTTTGGACTCCCATCCAACAATGTGAGATGCACTCTCACCCTGAACTCTTAGGGAAGGGTCTAGGTCCTGCCCTGGATGAAATGACAGACTATGGACACCCCCATGGAGGGCGTCACCCTCCCTGGGGAAATGAGGGGATATTGGGGGGGGGGTTGGGGCATGGGAGGAGGGGAGGGAAAGGGAGAAGAACCTGGAATTGACTTGTGAAGCAACCTTGTTTCTAATCTAAATTTAAACTTAAAAATAAATTAAAAAAAAAAAGGTGAACCATCATGAAATTACACTGCACATAAAGAAAAGACAAGAGTAAATTCAGAGTTTCTGGTCTCTGCCCTGCTTCATCCTTCACAAACGCACCAACAAGAATGTCTGAAGTTTTCTTAGACTTAAGAAGTGTATAATGGTAAAAGGAATGTGACCTTATACAGCAAATATAACTTCTTCTACATCAACTTGTGATGTTATTATATGTAACTTTTTAGAAATAAGAGATGTATTTTAAATAATACTCAGGTACACTCATTGTCAGTTATTAAGAATAAATAAAAATATCAAAGTCACTGTAATTTACCACACTGAAATAAATACAAAAACAGCTTTAGCAACTTCCTGTTTGCAACATGATTTTTTGAATGTATGTGATCCTTTATTTGTGTTTTATGTCTTCAACTCATTTTGTCAATGCATATATACATTTGCATTTTTTTTTGGTTTTACGAGACATGGTTTCTCTGTATTGTTTTGGAGGCTGTCGGTCCAGCCTGGCCTCGAACTCACAGAGATCTGCCTGCCTCTGCCTCCCGAGTGCTGGGATTAAAGGCGTGCGCCACCACTGCCAGCCTACATGTGCATTTTTATTCTTCTTAGTTCCTCCCCAGCACCCTACTCCCTTTCTGTCTCTCACTGGATAACAACCAAACATAACAAAATAAAATATATTAGGATAAAACAAGAAACCATCACATTCAAGTTGGACAAGGCAGACCAACAGAAGGAAAAGAACACTGAGAGAAGGCACAAGAATCTGAGACCTACTCGTTCACACAGTCAGGAGTCCCATAAAACTACTAAACTGAAAGCTGTAATTTATATGTAAAGGACCAGCTGCAGATCTGCATGGGCCTTTTCTTGCTGTGAATTATTAGCTTTGCTCAGTTGATTCAGAGGGCCTTGATCTCCTAGTGTCCTCCATTCCCTCTAACTGTTGCGCTCTTTCTGCCTCCTCCTCCATGGGATTCCCTGAACTTTGGGAGAGGGATTTGATGGAGACATCCCATTTACAGAGAGTGCAATTCTAATATTTCTCTCTGCAAAATGTCTGGCTATGGGTCTCTGACTCAGATTTTTTAATTTGCTCATAAAAAATAGGTGTTCATGCCAGCAAATAATAACATAATAACATACTTACTAATTTTTCATTGCTTTTTTGCTTTGTACTATATGAACATACAATTGGTTTAGTTTAACCACACTAATCCACTTTAAGACAGTTGGATTGTTGGAAGTTTAATTGCTAATTTCTCAGCATTTCATTTCTTTAGCCACATAAGAATGAAAAACAGAAAAAAAGGAACAAACTCACAGGGTTATTGTGAAGCTAAAGGATCCAGCACAGTGGTTGTCATCTCATATGTATAAAATATTAAATAGATTGTAGCACAAACAGTACAAACCAGAGACAGATAATAAGGTTCAAATTGAATATCAGAAAAGCAAAGCAGCCAACCAGTAGCTCTTACCACTACCAAGGTTGAAAAAAAACATAAAAATAATTGGTAGGGAATTTCATTAAATAGTATTTTATTAAATATTTTAATCAAATGGATCATAAGTTTTTCCAATGAAATAAACGAAATGTTTTATAAATCAAAATGATGGATGGTCGTCATTCACAGTAAAGAAATTTAATCAGAAACATAAAAATTTATAAAAAATAGAACTTCCTTACTAAGAAGCTGTCTGTACTGGTTAGTTTTTTATCAGAGTGACACAGACTGTGATTATCCGGGAAGAGGGAACTTTCCCTGAGAACTTCTTCATCAGATTTGCCTGAATGCACATCTGTGCAGCTTTTTCTTGATTATTCATTGATAAGGGAGGATCTCAGCCCACTGTGGGCAGTGCTACTCCCCAGAACATAGTTCTGGGGTGCATAGTAAAGCAGGCTAAGTAAGCCAAGATGAACAAGTCAGTAAGAAGTTCACGGCCATGACCTCTGCTTCAGTTCCTGCTTTGAATTCCTGCTCTGACTTCCCTTCACAATGGGCTATAAAATATAAGCTGAAATAATATCTCCACACCCCAAGTTGCTTTTGGTCAGAGTGTTCTGTCACAGCAACAGTGTCTGAGTCAAAATTTCATTGGGTTCCACTGGCACCAATTAACAAGTTAAGAACTTATCCAATGTCAATGAGCATCCAAATTTGAGATTTGGGTGAGGGCAAAATGTAGACATGTTTAAATTTATGTGCTTGCATAAATAACTATAGATAGAAATATGAGGCTTACTTGAGTTTATTTACAAGCTTTAACTCAGAATTATTTCAAATTATAAAATTAAGATGGATCTTGAAGAATATTAATTAGGTACTCAAATATATGAATGTACAAGTGTTGAAACATCCCAGTCATCAAAAAACCTTTAGGTTTATAGAAGGAAATCAAAGTTCTAGGATTCCAATAAACTTGTCTCAAATGGTTTTCTACTTCCAAGGGAAAAATTAAAGAAAACTGTACATTGCAGCTTTTTTTTTCTTATTGCACATGTACTGAGAAACTAGAGATCAGAGGAGTTTCAGATTTCATCCCTTCAGTGGGTGCTGCCACACACCCTCTCTCCTTCCTTGAATGCGCAATGAGAAACAAGCTCTAGGTGTCAACAGTCCCCTGTAATTCCCATCCACTAGATACGATTATGCTTCTACAAACATTTAGGCAACTTTAAATCTACTTCCACTGATCTGCCTGAGTCAGAGTTTGCTGTGGGGATTAAATGAACTGTATCTACTTCTGCAGCCCGGAATATTCGAATGTTTGCTTGGAAAAGATTTTTCAGCCGGAGCTTTAAGACACAAACCAGCATCTGTCAGTGTTGCTTGTTTGGTTCTATTTTGGTTTTGCTTTGGTAGTTTTCTCTATCCATGACAGAGAGCTACCTACTATAACCTTCTCCCTGCAAGCTAAGATGCCAATGCTGGCAGGACAGGGTCTGAAGGCAATTATCTGAACTGACTGAAGGAGGGGGCACGGCTGTCCAGAGTGATGGTGACTGTATTTAACAAGAGCAATGCGCTAACCGAACAGGAGGGCTCATGATCCATTTTGTTTCTTAGTGAGTCCTTGAGTCTTTTCTCAGTCAGGCAGCTTGTTTAATGTGACAGTGGGCAAGCCATCTGTGATTCATAGCCCCATAGACAAGAGAGGATGTAATTTTCTGGTCTTCATTACTGAGATCAATAAGCAAATTATATAGGAGGCCTTGCACGTCTGAAATAATGAGGTCAAGTTGCCAGAACCTGCTTTGTGTGTTCTTCCTCCTTCTGTCACAAACGGCATAGGGAAAGCTGGAATTTTAAAATAAATAAACAAAAACAAGTCTGCCCTGCTAGTCATTTATCTTACTGAAGGGTGCTACATTCTGCTTCACTCCTGTGTAAGAAAAGTGCACACTAGGAAACTATTGCCTTGAAAGAGTGGATAGCAATGAATAATGAAGGTAGTTATAAGAAAGTGCATGAGATGGGAGAGGTGTGTGGAGGGGTTCGATGCTGGAGTGGCAGTAGACAGAGAAAAGACACTTACTTATTTTGTTCAAATATGGCATCAGCTGAAGGCTAGACTATTATGCCTAAACCTTCTCTTCCCTATATGTGGACTGTATTCCACACTTTTTCTCATAAATTATGTAAAAACATAACCTGTACATAAATCACATTTTGTTGTAGTCAACTGTGAATAGGTCCATGTAGCTTAAGTCCATTCTCAACCAATTTTGGTTTTGGTTATTTTCCCCCTCAGTATGGATTCTTTCTTTTATTGTAATCTATTGTTTCCTGCCTTAATTTTATTTTGCTGTTTCTAGTTGCCTAAGATGTTTTCATGAAATATTCTTATGGAAACAGAAATCATTCTGTAGTTAGTGTATATTAAATAAGCAGTACTCAAATGAGAGGGTACCTTGAAAGTAGATTGTATTTCTTTCAAACAATATGTTGATGTTGAGGGGGTATGGACTTTTAAAGTGATTATTACTAGCACTTATTTTAATCATGGCTTTGGTCTAACATTGCAATATTTGTTTACAAAATGAAAAGTGACTTTGTTTAATGCATCTGAGCTGGAGTCTGAGTAAACCTTAGAGTGATGAGTCCTACAGTGTAGAACAAAGTTGCTGATATGCTTGCTGTTGTTTTCTTCGTGGTTTGTCTCTTGTTTTCAAAAGAAAGCAAACCACTGGGACTAAAAAGAAGCAGGAGACATCCAAATTTCTCTTTAAATTTGGAAAGGATCTAGTGATAAGCACAAAATAGACATGCCGAAAACACCACCCTGTATGCCGTATCTACATTTGAAAACAGGACAAGATGTTTGTCATGACAGCCTGGACACACTCAATGTTGTTCAAGAACGGCTCTATTAGGAAGCAGGCACAGCTCGGGCCAGCAGGGAAGCACAACCAGAGACTGGCTGGGTTCAAGATGGAATCTTCGTTAGGGGGAAAGGATTGCCCAAATATCAGTCCGACAGTTTTATTTTTGTTAGAGATTTGTTTAAACTACTATGGTGGCCATTATGGGTCTCTCTTTACAGAAAGGCACAATGGATAAATTAAGAGACATTTATTTTGTTAATGATACGATCCTGGCTTAACTTAATACACTTTCATCTGAGGACACCTAGGAAGACATGGGACTGAGTTAGGGACTTGGGGAGGGGAAGGGGAAGACCTATTTGGCGAGAAAACAAAAGAAGCAAAGACGAACACTTGTGTGTGGATATGTGTTAAAGTACAAAATTCTACCTGGGAGAATTTTTGACAAAAGAGAAGTAGCCCTGGGGGGGGGACAATTTCATAACTGCCCAAATTATCTATCTAGACTTAGAGTGTATTTAGAAACAATTTACTCAGTGAAAGAAATTTCTGTCAAAATCATCATGCTGGCACCACAAGAATTGGCTGACTCTAATGTCTTGTGAATTTGTTTAAAGAAGTTCTTATGTGTATTAGTTTTGCCTGCATGTATGTATGTGCACCACATACAGACAGTGCCCATGGAGGCCAGAGAAGGATGTTTGGTTCCCTGGAACTGAAGTTATAGGCAATTATGAGCCACCATGTAGGTGCTTAGAACCCAGGTCTTCTGCTAGAACAGAAAGTACTCTTAACTGCTGAGTCATCTCTCCAGGGCATCTCTTTAGTTTCTAAATTTATATTACTGCTAATTTCTTAATTTTATTTGAAACAGTGCCATTTGCATTGTATATTGTAATGTATTACCTTGCATTATATATTATAATAAAACCTTCATAAATAGCAATGAAAATATTACAAATGACAATCAAAGTTAATTCATATATTGGATGACATTATGTACAAAATTATCAAAGCTTTTCCTTCTCAACCATTATGTAGAATGTGCTTGTTTTGATTTTATTTATATGTCATTCATTTAAAAATACCTATTAATTCTTTCTTGTGTTTCAACAGTGCATTTAATTTAGCTCATTTCAAATTTGCCTGCAACTCTGAAAGTGTTGATTATCTAGCACCAATCCCTAAAAATCTTAAAATCATGAAATAGGAATGGTATTACATTCTTGTGAGCACAAAATTTGGGATGAGGCAGAAGGAGTGTGAGTTTGAGACCATCCAGAGTTATATAACAAGACCCTTAATTAGTTAATTAATTAAACTTAAATATGGCTTACTCCAAATTAAAGTTATTACATTACTCAATGTGACTAAACTAACTATAATAAAGAACATTTTTGGTCCAGCAAGTTGACTTAACAGCTAAAGTACTATTCCACCACACCTGAGGACCTGGAACCCACATTGTCATTGCTCTCAATGGGTTTGACATAGCATGCATGCATATCAGTGCACAGGCACACAAAACAAATATATAAATGAAAGAAACATTTAAAAAATATACCCAATAGCACATAATAGCCTAATAGTTCCGGAAATGATATTACATATCATTTTATTCCTTAACATGACTTATTCATTTATTTAAAGTCATTTACCATGCTGCAGTTTTTCCTTACTGTATTACATATACATTACCCATTGCCAAATTCACATATTTATCATAAATGTGGGAGCTCAAGTAACAATAATTTACTATGTTACAGTTTTACTGAGCAGAAATATGGTTCAGATATCACCAAGCAAAAACAAAATGTCAGTGCACTGTAGTTCTTTACAGAGGCTCTCAAGGACAACCCAATATAGATGTTCACAGAACTGAATTCCTTGTGGTTACAATGAGGCTCTTGAGTTCTTGTTGGCATCTGCAAAAGGCCATTGGCAGCTTGTAGACAGCAAATTGTGTTTTCTCCTTGCATTTTCAAAGACAGAAATAGAGAATTAACTTCTCAGGTTGAAACTTCTAGATTAACTTTTCTGTATTTATTTTACATTTTTGAGGATTCACTTAATAAAATAAGATGCACCACGACAATCTGGGAAAGATGCATCATATCAAGGATTGTATTTTTTTCATTTTTTAATTTAAAATAGAAACAAGCTTGTTTTACATGTCAATCTTAGTACCCTCTCCATTCCCTCCTATCCTGTTCCACAATAACTCCCTATCTCATCCCTTTTCTCCTCCTCAGAGAGGGTGAGGCCTTCCATGGGGGATCTTTAATGTCTGTCATATCATTCGGAGCAGGGCCTAAGCCCTCCCCTGTGTGTCTAGGTTAAGAGAGTATCCCTCTATGGGGAGTGGGCTCCCAAAGTCCATTCATGTACTAGGGATAAATACTGTTCCACTACCGGAGGTCCCATAGATTAACCAGACCTCCAAATTGACATACATTTTCAGGGTGTTTGGGTGGGTCCTATGCTGGTCTCCAGCAATGAGTCTGGGAGCTCCTTGAGCTCCCCCTTGTTCAGGTCAGATGTTTCTGTGGGTTTCTCCAGCCAGGTCTTGACCCCTTTGCTCATCACTCCTCCCTCTCTGCAACAGAGTTCAGCTCAGTGTTTGGCTGTGGGTATCTGTTTCTGATTCCATCAGCTATTGGATGAAGGCTCTAGGATGGCATATAAGGTAGTCATCAATCTCATTATCAGAAAACGGCATTTAAGGTACCCTCTTGACAGTTGCTTAGATTGTTAGGCAGGGTCAACCTTGTAGATCTCTAGACATTTCCTTAGTGTCAGATTTCTCTTTAAACCTATAATGGTTCCCTCTATTGTAGTATATCTTTTCTTTCTCTCCTCTATTCTTCCCCTGACTCAGTTATCCTGCTCTCTCATATTCTCCTTTCCCCTCCTCTCCTTCTCTTTCTCCTAACTCCCTCGCCCCTCCCCCCATGCTCGCAATTGGCTCAGAAGATCTTGTCCCATTCCCCTTCTCTGGGGGACCATGTATGTCTCTCTTAGGGTGCTCCTTGTTTCCCAGCTTCTCTGGTGGTGTAGATTGTAGGCTGGTATGCCTTTGCTCTATGTCTAAAATTCATATATGAGTGAGTACATATCATGTTTGTCTTTTTGTTATTGAGTTACCTCATTCAGAATCATTTCTTCTAGTTCCATCAATTTGCCTGTGAATTTCAAGATTCCAATGCTTTTTTTCTGCTGAGCAGTACTCCATTGTGTAAATGTACCATATTTTCTCTGTCAGTTATTCAGTTGAGGTACATCTAAGTTGCTTCCAGGTTCTGGCTATCACACATAATGCCGCTATGAACATAGTGGAACAAATGTCCCCATTATGTGCCTCTTTTGAGTACATGCCTAAGAGTGGAATTCCTGGATCCTGTGGTAGGCTGATTCCTATTTTCCTGAGGAATCACAATACTGATTTTCAAAGTGGTTATACAAGTTGTTACTCCCACCAGCAGTGAAGGAGTGTTCCCCTTTCTCCACATCCTCTTCAGCATAAATTGACCTTGGTGTTCTTTATTTTAGCCAATCTGACAGAAGATGGTATCTCAGAATTGTTTTGAGTAGTATTTCCTTGATGGCTAAGGATGATGGGCACTTCCTCAACTTTCTTTCAGTCATTTTAGATTCCTCTGTTGAGAATTCTCTATTCAGTTCTTTACCCCACTTTTTAATTGAGTTATTTGGTGTTTTGGTGACAATCTTCTTGAGTTCTTTATATATTTTGGAAATCAACCTTCTGTCAGATGTGGGGTTAGTGAATATCTTTTCCCATCTGTGGACTGCTATTTTGTCTTATTGACTGTGTCCTTTTCCTTACAGAAGCTTCTCAGTTTAAGGAGGTCCCATTTATTAACTGTAGAACTCAGTGTCGGTGCTATGTTCAGGAAGCAGTTTCCTGTACCAATTCATTAAGGGTACCACCCACTTTCTCTTCTAAGAGGTTCAGTGTGGCTGGATTGATGTTGAGGTTTTTAATCCATTTGGACTTAAGTTTTGTGCATGGCGATAGATATGGGTCTGTCTGCAGTCTTCTACATGTCAGCATCTAGTTATGCCAGCACCATTTGTTTAAGATGTTTTCTTTATTCCATTGTATAATTTTAGCTTCTGTGTCCGTAGGTGTGTGGGTCCATATCAGCATTTTCAACTTGATTCCATTGGCATACCTGTCTATTTTTGGGCCAATACCAAGCTGTTTTCAGGACTATAGCTCTATAATAGAGCTTGAAGTCAGGGATGGTGATGCCTCCAGAGGTTCCTTTACTAGACAGAATTGTTTTGGCTATCCTAGGTCTTTTCTTTCAAGGTCTGTGAAGAATTGTGCTGGGATTTTGATGGGGATTGCATTGAATCTGTAGATTGTTTTTGGCCCTGGGCTTTTTTTGGTGGGGAGACATTTGTTGATTGCTTCTATTTCATTATGGGTTATAAGTCTATGTATTGTTAAGAGAAGCTTTTTCTTTGCTAGCCACTTTGGTTTATCCCCCGCCAGCCGCCTGGGCTCTGCCACATTGTAGTCCCCAAATAAACACACAAGACGCTGTATTAATTATGAAGCTGTTGGCCTTTGCTTGTTTCTTACTGGCTAGCTCTGACTTAAGTAATTACCCCATATTTGTTAATCTAAGTATGTCTCTTACCGGAGAGGTTTCCGGGCTTCCTACCCCAATGGCATTACTTCTCGACTCTCTTGTGTTTCTCCTTCCCAGAATCCTCCTGGACTCCTAGCCCCACCTATCTAGATTCCTATTGGCCAGCAGTAATTTATTGACATATACACAGGACTTCCCCAACATCTCCTCTTTTCTGTTTAAACAAAAAGAAACGTCTTAACTTTAACATAGTCAAATTGTATATAACAGAACAGTTATCAAATAAGAACATAGTTACAATATTTTAGCAAGATTTAAAGAAAATATCATCCATCTCATCCTTGTGAGTCCAAAGTTCTATATGTAGTTTATCTCTTATCATAACTAAGGAAAACTATAACTATAACTATCTGTCTTCAACTCCATCAAAGACCACAGAAGGATAATATGTAAACACTAGGATTGACAGAGATATCTTACTGCCTGGGCAGTCACCTGAAGTTCCTCTGTAACGTTGGGGCATCCATCTTCAGCCCATAGGCCACAATGTGTCTGGAACACTTCTCAGCAAAGCAGAAAATTTCAAACTGTCCATCTGCATTGGCAGTCTGTCAGTCATTTTTCTGTGTCCTGTAGAAAGTCTGGTAGACTCTTCCATGAAGCAGGAACCCTGTAAGACTGAGTTTAGCAGTCACTTTCCTGTGGGTCCTGCATGTCCAGATTGTACAGCAACAGTCAGTCTAGGCAAGAGCAGTTTCTTGCCCAAATGGCTAATCTTGCCATGTTGAAAGTAAACTCCATAACGAGTTTCTTCGATGCCCATTTTCCTCTCAGACATAATTGGTGCTGCCAGGAGCAGACATTTCTCATTGTCCAGAAAAACCCTAAACCATTTTAAATGCCATTTTCTGATGGTCTTTGAGAGGTTTGAAGACTGTTTATCTGTCTGAAATACATCTCTATCTATCTAGAAAACCTAACTTACCTAACTATAAGTTCTGACTATTATAAGTAACTGTCTATAATCTGTATTCAATTATGCATTACATTTTAAAAGATCAGTATAAGCACAATACTTAATCAAGAGGAGAAATATAAGCATCACAAAATTGACCTTGAATTTGTATCAAAAAATGAAAAACAATACCCATACCATAATTCCCCTTTTTACCATTAAAAGGAGATTGGTTGTGATCATTAACCAATTATAAACAATCCCATTTAAATGAAAACAAAGATTTATAAACAAGATGGGAATTGGGACGTCGCTCATTCCAAACTGCTTCCTGCTGGAAGGGGGCGCTGTTCATACCATGGGGATCATGACAAAACTCAGAAACCTGTATAACTCCGTATTTTCGGGGTCTGTAAAACTGCATCATCTTAGCTGTTTCAATTGTTGGAACATCTGATCCACTGCTTCCGGGGGTCTTGGTTCGTGAAACCACAGAAGACTGGAAGGAATCCTCAGCTTTTCATTTTCTGTGGAAACATAAACTAAAACTCCTTTTCCGAGTAACATATCCTTATACTTAAATTTTGAAGTCAAGGCATTTTCAAAAGATATAAGTTGAATTAATTCAGAAGCATTTATAATCAAGTGTACTTTAGCATTTGTTCCTTCCTTAGCAATGAAAAAACTGAAAAACACAATAGTATACAGTATCCAGACTCTCTGTGTATTTTCCATCTTTGCGTGGCTTATTTATTTATCTATTATTACTTTATTTCTTTTACTTTTATTTCTTTTTCTCTGAGACAGGGTTTCTCTTTGGAAATCTGCCTGCCTCTGCCTCTGGAGTAAATCCTACCGGCATGCGCCACCACAGCCGGCTTTTGTATTTATTTACCTCTTTGCCGTTTCATTTTCTCTCTCAATCTCACATATATTTTTAAACACACTATAAACCTTTAGAGGTTTTGTTCATCCAAGTCTGACTTTACTGTAAATCTTTATGTTTTTCTGGCCACGTGTCTCATCTGTAAAACCGCCGCTGTTTTAAACTGCTGTTTCAAGATGGTGGGTGTAAGCGGGATTCCAGCTTACCGCCTCAGTCCATGCTGACATCCAGCAAATGCTGCCACTTCCAACTGTACGTACACACCTTTAAATCTTTAGCAGAGTCTCTTAAAACAACCTTGCTGGTTTTTTTTTTCTTTTTATGCCGAGTCAGGAAGACTCCGGTAAGCGAGCTGCGTGAATCTCGGCTTGTCGATAGCAAAACAGAGCACACCTGAGAAAATGCTGCTACCAAAATCTGTGCTTCTCTCCGTTCTTCTGTTTCTAAAATTCCTTTAAAGCTTTTGTTGTTTTGCGTGGAAATTCAATCCCGCTTCTGACAACCATTCTGTTAAGAGAAGCTTTTTCTTTGCTAGCCGCTTTGGTTTATCCCCCGCCAGCCACCTGGGCTCTGCCACATTGTAGTCCCCAAATAAACACACAAGACGCTGTATTAATTATGAAGCTGTTGGCCTTTGCTTGTTTCTTACTGGCTAGCTCTGACTTATGTAATTACCCCATAATTGTTAATCTATGTATGTCTCTTACTGGAGAGGTTTCCGGGCTTCCTACCCCAATGGCGTTACATCTCGACTCTCTTGTGTTTCTCCTTCCCAGAATCCTCCTGGACTCCTAGCCCCACCTATCTAGATTCCTATTGGCCAGCAGTAATGTATTGACATATACACAGGACTTCCCCAACAATGTATATAGCTTATCTGTTCTTGATTTAATTTTGGTAACTGATATCTACCCAGAAAATAGTCAATTTCCTTTAAATTTTCCAATATTGTGGAATATAGGTTTTCAAAGTATGACCTGATGATTCTCTGGGTTTCCTCAGGGTCCATAGTTATGCCTGATTTTGTTAATTTGCATGCTCACTCTCTGCCATTTGGTAAGTTTGGATAAGGGTTTGTCTATCTTGTTGATTTTCTTGACAAACCAACTCTTCATTACATTGATTTGTTTTGTTTTCCTGGTTTCTACTTTGTTGTTTTCAGTCATCAATTTGATTATTTTCTGACATCTACTCCTCCGTGGTGAGTTTCCTTCTTTTTGTTATAGAACTTCTAGTTTTACTGTTAGTTCTCTAATGTGACTATTCTCCAGTGTCTTCATGTGATTACTTAGTGCTATGAACTTTCCTCTTAGCACTGCTTTCAAATTGTCCCATAAATTTGGGTATGTTGTATCTTCATTCTCATTGAAATATAGGAAGGCTTTAATTTCTTTTGGTATTTATTCCTTGACCCAGGAATCAATTGCGCATTGATCAGTTTCCATGAGTTTGTAAATTTTATGCAATTTGTGTTGTTGTTGAATTCTAACTTTAAAGCATCGTAGTCTGATAAGATATGGGGGTTTATTCTGATTTTTTTGTTCCTGTTGAGGTTTGCTATGTTGCCATGCATATGGTTGATTTTAGAGAACATTCCATGCAGCAGTGCTGAAAAGAAGGTATATTCTTTTCTGTTTGGATGGAATATTCTATAGATGTCTGTCAAACCCAATAGGGTCATAACCTCTATTAGTTCCTTTGTTTCTCTGTTAAATTTCTGTCTGGTGATCCTGTTTAGTGGTGAGAGTATGGTGTTGAAGTCTCCCACTATAAGTGTGTGAGGTTTTATTTGTCATTTGAGTTTTAGTAATGTTTCTTTTACAAATGTGGATGCCTGTTTATTTGGAACATAGATGTTCAGAATTGAGACTTCATTTTGATGGATTTGTCTTGTGATGAATATGAAATGAACTCCTTCATCTGTTTTGTCTGATTTTAATTTAAAGTCTTACTTGTTAAATAGTAGAATTGCTACTTCTGCTTATTTCTTGGGTCCATTTGATTGGAAAATCTTTTCCACCCCTTTTTACTTTTGGCTGTTGGCAAGTGGGATTATCTATTGCCTATGTTTTTTCTGGTTGTAGTTAACTTCCTTGGATTGGGGCACTTTTTGTAGGGTTGGATTAGTGGATATGTATTGTTTAAATCTGGTTTTGTTATGGAATATCTTGTGTTCTCCATCTATAGTGATTGGAAGTTTTGCTTGGTATAGTAGTCTGGGCTGGAATCTGTGATCTCTTAGTGTTGGCAGAATATCTATCCAGGACCTTCTGACTTTCAGAGTTTCCATGGAGAAGTCAGGTGTACTTCTGATTGGTTTGCCTTTATATGTTACTTGGCCTTTCTCCTTAGATACTCTTAATATTTTTACCTTATTCTGTATTTTGAGTTTTTGATTGTTACATGGCAAGGGGACTTTTTTGTGTTTTCCACTCTATTTGGTGTTCTGTAAACTTCTTTTACTTTCATTGGCATGTCTTTTTTAGGTTGGGAACATTTTTCTTTTTTGATTTTGTTGAATATGTTTTCTGGCATTTGACATGGGTTTTTTCAGTCTTCTATACTTATTATTCTTAGGTTTGGTCTTTTTACAGTATCCCATATTTCCTGGATATTTTGTGTTAGGGATTAGTTAGACTTAAGAGTTTTTTGTTGTTGTTGGTGGTGGTGAATCTGTTTCTCATAGAGTATCTCCAATGCCTGAGATTCTCTCTTCCATCTCTTTTATTCAGTTGATTATGCTTTCATCTGTTATTCCTGGTCATTTATCCAGGTTTTCTATTTCCAACATCCCCTCATTTGTGGGTTTTTTAAAATCGTCTCTATTTCAGTTTCAGGTCTTGAACTGTTTGTTTCATTCATCTGTTTGATTGTTTTTTCTTGGCTTTCTTTAAGAGATTTGTTGATTTATTGTATTTTTTGTTTGTTTTTTTCTTCTATTTCTTTAAGGGATTTTCTCATATCCCTTTTTAGGGCCTCTATCATTTTCATGAAGATTTTGTTAAGGTCATTCTCTTCTGCTTCATCTGCATTGGGATGTCCGAGTCTTGCTGGTGTAGAATCCCTAGACTCGGTTGGCATCATATTAGTTTTTCTGTGGAATGTGTTTTTATATTGTCTTCTTTCCATCACTTTTTCCAGTGAGTGCAGGACGTGTCTCTTCCTTCCCTAGTGGGTAATTGTTCAAGGTTCCCTTCTGGTAGGTACAAGCAGGTCTAATACTCGATGGCTCTCCTTTTCTTATGGATGGAGGCGGGACTAGTGCCAGGGCCTTGGCAGTCTCTGGGTGGGCTGGACCACAGGGATGGGATCCCCAGTGTGCAGTCCCCAGGCCTCAGGCAACTCCAAGCAGGGCACTGGAAGGCAGGCTGGAAATAGGCCCAAGGTTACCTCATCCCATGGAAGGAGAAAGGTCCTAGGAGGTTTGCAGTCTCTGGGTGTATTGGACCACAGTCATGGGATCCCCAGTGCGCAGTCCCCAGGCTTCAGATGGCTCCAGACAGGGCACAGGAATTCAAGCTGGCCAAGGATTGTACTCTTAACCACATTGGCAAACATTTTTTGCAGATACCCCATGAGGTAGCATACCACAAGTTTAGTGAATGGCCTACTTTACATCTTAGTAAGAGTGGCTATTATGCCTGTAGCTCATTATGAGTAGAGTTCATGGACTGTGAGACAGTTTACAAAGTTGTTCACACATTAGTCAAACCAGGTTTAATATATATTTCATAACTCCTCAAAATTTGCATTGTGCTTTTATAGCCCAAATTCCCCATATTTTTATTCCCCTTTAGGGTCTCACTATGTAGCTCTGACTGTCCTGGAACTCACTATATAGACCAGGCTGGATTCAAAGGCACAGTTATCTACCTGCATCTGCCCCCTGAATGATGGGGTTAAGGTGTGTGCTATTTTATAGGCAACTTCTTGATATTTAGCCATTCACTGATTTGCTTTTGATACTTATAGATTTCCTTTGTCAGAAAGCCTAGTACTAACAGAAATCATACAATATATACTCTTCTATTTTGACATTAACTTGTCACAATATTTTTGGAGTTCTATGTTTAGTATAACGTGAATTAGTAAATTCTACTGCTGCCATTCTTCTTCCTTCATCTCCTTTTTTTCTTTCCTCTTGTTTTTTTCTTTCTCCATTACTTCCTTCTTCCTTTTTTCCCTGTTTTCTCCTTGTTTGAGACGTATAGTCCTGACTGGCCTAGAACTCACTATATAGATAACCTTAGCCTTGACCTATGGTAATCCTTCTTTTTCCTGCCTGCTGAATTCTGAGATGGAAAGCCTGGGCCACATCTCCATCTTTTACCACTATTTTACTGTTCACAGTCAACAGATACACAGTATATATGCAGTTGGTATTTAAAAGGGTGAAAGGAAAAAAGAAGGCTGAAGACAAGATGAGAAATTAACATTGTATATGGAGCAAAACATTAACTACTTTCTAACATATCCTTTCAGACAAAGAAGTCCCAAAGCAGACTTTTGACTTGCTGAATACAACCAAGGACATACAGGGTCTGGAACATACCCATTGCTGCAAATGTGCAGAAGCCCCTTTAACCACAGCAAAAACTGCTAAATCACAGCTTACCCAAGCATTCAAGATAAGATTAAAGTAGAAGTCATAATGACTCTTCCAACTCTTACTAGAAGTTCCTATATTTAAAAAAAATCAATACTTCTTGAGCTTTTCTCAAGTCTTGGTCAATTTTTAGGACACTGTAACAAATTATTTTATCCATTTTTTTCTAGTTGGTTCTTTTTGAGTTTTCTGATCTCTCTTAATAATAGCCAAATATCTCAACTCCATTTTAACCCTTTAAAAAGGAAGATTAAATATGATACTAAAAGAAAAGAGCATTAAAATCAAAGTCTAACTCCTTATGACAATACCTACTTTGCTAAATACATGTAAGCTACAACAAATTGGCACATAGAAATTTGGGGATTTAAGATCTGACAAGGCACAGATGTTGTAACTTCATTAATTTGCAGGATTTATAATAATAGAAGTTCATGAGGTTGCAGTGCTACCAGGTGGCTGCCAGGAACAGAGACGTACATTAAATTTGGAAAGATTATTCAATTGATACATGAAAATCAAAGAATAAGCAATTGGTGGCAAAATTTCCAAAAGATCATGTTTCTTACAAATGTGAAACTTGTAGTCAAGGCATCTTTTCTGGTAGGGAATAAATAAGTGCACCAGGAATACTGAATTCTTTAGCGCTACAGTTGCAAAGATGAATATGACCCCGATATGGTGCATTTATCTATGCTGTCGCCACAACTAAATTTCCTCAAAGTTAATATTACTGCCACTCTCCTCTGACAACTTCCATAGGAGCCACAAACAGAAGATCTATGGCTTCTCCAAGCCTGCGAAGTGTGGGCTTGATCTCCACAGTTCATCTTCCATCACTGTATTTTCTCATGCCTCATTCTGTAAACTACTTATAAATCACATTAGCTGGTTGGCAACCATGCTATACTAACCTGCTCATGCATTTCTTTTGAAAAGGGAATGACATCTGCTTAACGTGGCCTCTCCTGTTTGCACAAAGCAGTCTTTTCTGTTGGTTTTCCTAATCCCATAGTCCTTAAATCATCCCAAATTTAGATTCCTTCAAATCTAAAATGTGGATATTCTTCTCTAAGGGAATAAACTGAACCTACCAACAAAGGTCAAGCGCTTTGTGAAACTATCAAAAGTACTGTTCTTTGCATTGTTCCAGGTTTCCTTAAGAAAATGTAAACAAGGGGTCTGGTAGCCAATCACTTTCCAATTTACCTGCTTTCATTTCCTTTTACTAATAAAACACATGCATATTTGATATGCTCTATATCAAAGACAAAGCCTGAATTTTTTTGTACATGCCTTCCTTAAGTGTCTGGTTTTGTAATATTCTTCCCTCATGAATTTAAGAAACCTTACAGGGAAAAATGATGCCTTCCAGGATCCAATCAAATGCTCACGTCAATTTAAGAAAAATTTGACAGCAGTTTTAATAGATTTCCCACTTGTGAATACAAGTGCTTTGTTAGAACAACTCCTTCCTGCTTCCTCCAATCCTTTAAAATGTCTTCCCGTGGGAAACACCGAACAGAATACAGGCAACAGTTCAGTGCTTCAGACTTTATGCCACATAAGGATTCTTTTTAATTGTTTTTGAGAGAAGTGCTCAATCATGTAGCTCATGCTGCACTCAAACTGGCTGTTGAGCCAAGTCTCGCCTTGAACTCCTGATCCCACTGCCTCTATGTCCTGGATGCCAGCATTAGAAGAGTCTACTATTCCCAGTTTATGTTGTTCTGGGGATCTAACATAGGGCCTCTACAACCTGAGGGCTAGCTTAACCTCACAATGGAGTTTTACATTTAAAAGTAAAGTTACAAACTTTGTAAGAAATAGCCAATCGCCCATTAAAACAAAAAAAATCAAATAAAGGTTTTACGTAAGATACAAGGTTTATTTAGGTTACAAAGGAGTATTTTTCTTTACATGTGCTATCAATATAGTGACTAGCAAATTTCTACTTGTTGCAGCTAACAAAAATAATCCTTATCAGCTAAAATAAATATCATGTTTTTGCCTCGTCAGTTACATTTTTTTATGAAGACATGAAATAAAGTGATGGGGTAAATAGTTAAAATTTAAATTGTGTAGTTTTATTATGTGTTTGTAATAAATATCAACTGTACAGTGTTCAGTTTTTCATATTTTTCTATTTTATTGACTATAATGCTTAATTAGAATCATTAAACACAGGATTCAGCAATGCTGTACTTTGCTAAATGAGAGCTGAAACCTGAGGAAGAGGATTAATATTCCAAGTGTTTGAATAAGACATGAAATTTTTGGAAAAAATGAATTTCTAATAGATTTATTCTTTAATGAGTAGTTCAAAATCCCCTGACCATAGAAATTATACTGTTCTTTGAGGAGTTACGTTAGAATTTTTTAAGTCTAAAATGATATTTGCATTCTTAAAGTCATATTTAAATCCACACATTTATTTTCCAAAGTAACTTTCTTTCCCTCCTTTTTTTGCCAGATAAACAGTATAGCCAAATTATTTGAATTCTTTAATCCCTTCCCTGATTCAAATTGCTATCATTTGTTATGATCCCTCTTCTAGCCAAGAGGAAAGGTGAGCAGATGCTTTTATGGAATATCTTAATGTCACAGCCAATGAGAATGCTAAAACCCAAAGCAAAAGTCATTCTTCCACTCCACCACCTGCCATTCCCACTTTTTTCCATATCTGGTACATCTTGCCACCTGCCCCAGTAAAAATGCAACCAAGTTGTAATTTCCTTTATCACATTCAGCCTTTGGCTGTCTTGGGTCTTCACCTAATTTACAATACCTAAGAGCCAACTGCTAAGAGAACATGTCCCTTCTTCTGAATCCAGATTGAATCATCATAAATATTCATTGACTTCCAAGGATTTCAAAGTGTACATATTATATCAGATTTTCACTTTGTTTTCTCCACTTCAAGCTGTTAGAATAGAAGTCTTGAAACATTGGACAAGTCTACCAAGAAATTATAGCTTGAATTAATGCAATGCAGAAATCTAATTTTTCTAATGATTTATCTGCCTTTGCCAATGGACTTGCCAGATGTCCTTAGACAAACTATTGAAATGTTCTCTCCCAATTCCTAAAAGGAAAAGTAGAGATGGTATAGCATATATATATGAAAATATAGAATGATCAAGGGGCTCATTAGCATCATCCTTCATACATTAACAGAACAGAAAGTTGTTATTGCAATGCAACCTTTCTTTCAGGACTTGGGGGTCTTGATTCCCAGGTCTTTCAACATTTTACCTGTGCCCGAAATTTGTCTTTTATTTTCAGAGCTTCTATCCTTTTTTACTGCGCACAGTATTTCTAATGTGAATGAATTCCCATCCCTAAGGGACAGTTGGTACCTAATTAGTTCAGATATTTTATGTTTGGGATAAGTTAAATTTTGTTCAAATAGGAAAGAAAGAGAGGCATCTCATTTGGTGCAGAAACAGACAGCATTTGGCAAAAAAACCCAAACTTCAGGAGTACGAATATTATGAATATTCATGTCTTTTTAGCCAAATAGTCCTCAAAAAAGAGAGATTCAAAGTACCACAGGCTCTCTATGGGCACAGAAGATATGGATAGACCAATATCTGGCTCTATGACTCTATATGTAGGAAAGAAGCATAGGGATAGGTAATTGATCCTTGTTCAGAATGGTGGAGTAGGTTTACAAGGCTTATTAATAGAAGTGCAAATATTCCTTTTTTGAGACAGGGTCTCACTATGTAGCCCTAACTGGCTTGGAACTTTCTATATAGAGTGGACTGTGCTTGAACTCACAGAGACCCACCTGCCTCGGCCTCCTAGGTACTGGAATTAAAGGAATGCCCCATCACACCTGACCTAATAGTAAATATATTTAAATGACTACTTATCCCTTGACAGTTTGACCATATGATGTCATCGAGATGAAAAGTTGTGGAGAGATGAGAGTGGCAGCATTCACTTGGAAGAGGGAAATGCCAAACTGAGAAACTGAAAACCAATTACTTTTCTGTCTATTGCTGATATCACAGCAGAGTTGACAAGGAAAGAAGGACGACTGGGAAAGAGAACAGAAATCCTTGATCCTCTCTGATGAGACACTAAACCTAAATTTACTTTGCTATTAACCAGTCTTTCTCCAGTGAGAGCCACAATTGAGTGGTAGTGGGAGCAGCAGCCGAAGATGTGGATCCACGGTGTCATATGCAGCAGCGTGTGATGAGATCTCTTCAGAGATCTTCACTGAAGTGAAGTTAGGATTCCTGACGGTGCTGTAGAAGGGTATTTCAGGATGAATCAGCATGAAGCAGAGCTGAAATTTATTGGGATGAGATTGTGGCATACATTTAAACATGAGATTAATAGAAAGAGAGATACTTAGGAAAAGGATACAGCATGTACAAGTGTAGATATGAGTATCTCAGGAAAGCAGTGTTGTCTGTAGAGTAGTCATATATACGACTTGGGTTGCTTCTAAAATATCATTTCAAAGGCTTGCTGAATAATTTTTTCTTTTATAATATTACAGCTGAGAAGGCAAAACTATATGCTACATGGGTTACCCAAGAAAGACCAAGTAGGTTCTTACTGTAAATGTACTTTATAGTCTCATTTTTGAAATTTCCAGAACATGCAAGTTCATAGATGGAAAAGAAGAAAGGCCACATGTGCTGAGGCAATAGACATGGTTCATCAATATTTTAAGTTTCTTATTTGATATATGTCTGTGTGGTAGGAATACAGTCTCCTTCTAAGCAAACATCATGGATGTTAATTGTGCTGAAGTTTTCTACGCTAAGCTGGCTTGCCAGTTGATTTTTGTCAACAAACCTAGACTTATTGGGAAGAGAGAATCTCAGTTGAGGAATTGCCTCCATCAGATTGGCCCATTAGCAAGTCTAAGTGCTTTTCTTAATTAATGATTGGTGAGCGAGGTCACAGATCACTGTGGGTAGTGTCAACCCTATACAATTGGTACTGGAGTACACAAAAAGCAACCCAGGAAGAGCAAGGCTGTAAGCAGCATTCTTCCATGACTTCTGCCTCAGTTCCTGCCTTGACTACCCTTCATGAAGAACTGTAAGATGTAACATGAAAGAAAACATTTATTACCTAAGTTATTTTTGGTATAGTGCTTTAAAAATAGTGTCTTACTTGGGGTTGTTATTACTGTGAAGAGACACCATGATCACAGCAGCTCTTATAAATGAAAACATTTAATTAAGGAGGTATCTTACAATTTAGAGGTTCAATCATTTATAATCATGGTGGGGAGCATGGCAGTAGGCAGGAAAACATGGTACTGGAGGAGCAGCTGAGAGTCCTACATCTTGCAGGAAACAGGAAATAGACTGAGATACTGGGGACATTCTGAGCATAGGAAACCTCAAAGGCCATCCCCATAGTGACTTCATCTACCAAAGCCTTAGGCACTCCAACAAAGCCACACTTTCTAATAGTGCTACTCCCTATCATGTTATAGGGGCCAATAGCATTCAAACTACACAAATAGTAATAGAAAACCTAAGGCAGGCATGACAGACCCCAGCTAGAGTTTGGAATAAGAACCTATTGTCCATATGCCTTTTCATTCCATCCCTTCCTAGATTCTTTCAATATTTAAGATGTTGCTTCCAAACTTCTGACATCAGTGAAAACATGAGGATATAATAAGACAGCATCCTACCAAGTCTTAAACCTGAGACTATAGTAGAAGGGCAGAACCAATAAACTTTAAGAGAGCAGTTAAAACTCACAATCATAAAGAGTAGGATACAAAATAAACACTCTCTTAAAAGGTTATCTTTCTTTTAAACTTGTCACTGGATGTTACCAAGTATACTTTTCCTCCATCATTTTGAACTGCTTGATTCTTTCCTTTTGTGCTCCCAGAAGTCACACTTGCCTGGGCATGTTCCTGGGTCCATAGCAGCATGTTTTCAAAGGTGTCTTTTTGCTGAACAGATCCTCCAGGTAGGTAGCATTTCTTCCTCCTGACATTTATAACAAATTACAGTTTACTGGCAATTAACCGGATCGCTCCAAAAGCTTGTCAAGTGTACCACAGTGAGACTTTGGGCTGTTTTGTAGAAAGCTATTAGCAGGCTTGAAAGATACAATAAATGGTGCCTGCTTAGAATCAACAACTTATGAAAAAAGCATAGGCATAACAGGGTTCTATCTACTCTTCAGAAAAATGGCACCTGAGTTCATAACTCTGGTATCAGGAGGAGTCACAAGAGTCTGAACTACCCAGACCATCATTTAATTTCTAACTATCTAACCCTGGTCCCAGAACCCTTAAACCTTATGAAATGAGCTACCTCGAAGGAAGCATTACATAACAATTTCCTGTCCACAAGAATCAATGGGTCTGTCAATCACCTCTACAGGGAGAGTCCTCAGAAAAGCTTTCCTCTCTGGAGCGTTTAGAAAGAATATAGAAAGCCCACCTAACTAACAAATTGGCACAATGGTCTCCTCAGCAACTGTCTCCTTTCATCATTTAACACTGTAATGAACTCTGTTGATTAATGTCTATCCAAATTCTGTTTTAGGAAATTGTCAGAAACAAAGAACTTCAGGTAGTCCGGAGGGAGATCCTAGTGACAAAATTCTTGGCTTAGTCTTCTAAGCTCTTGCTAAAGGTCAACCCTACCATTCTATAGAGGTTGGGTAACAGGTGCTGGCTATAATGAAAACTAAGCTGTATTTACAAACAGAAATTTATTGCGGCAACCATGAGTTTTCTCAGGTAGGCATTTGAAGAGGGATAGCATCAGGCTAGACATTAAGACTTGCACTATTAACCATGTGCAGGGTATTGTTCTAGTCTTTGTAGACAAAAGGTGGAGCCTGGCAGAGAAAGAGCTCATAAGAGACCAAATTTTCTCAAGGAGAAAGTCTTTGTCAACACTTATTAAATTAGATGTGTACATTTTACATTCTAGGCAACACGCTATGTATGCTACACATTCTTTTTAAATTGTTTTTATTTGACCTTTAATAATCTGTAATTATGGAAAACAAGCTAATCCAGCAGATATATTAGGTATATTGACATCTACATTAATACTAAAAGGATGAATTTCATTGAAAGGTTTAGTGAAGCATCTGAATATCCACTCAGATAAAAGACTGCAATGGAGATGAGCAACTGCTTCAGGGCAGCAGTGAGGAGGAACTTTACAGTTGCATTCACAAGTTGAACAGAGATGGCATGGCTAGTACATTAATAGAAAGGGAAAAATAATGTGTAGAATTGTTTATAAACTATCATCATCAGAAGAAATACACAAAGTGTCAGAAGTACTTGTTGTAGTGGTGAAGACCACTAACGTGTCATGACGTTTGCAATGGGTTACCACGTTGTCAATGTAGGTGTGTGTGTGTGTGTGTGTGTGTGTTTGTGTATGTGTGTGTGTGTGTGTGTGTGTGTGTGTGTGTGTGTGTGTGTTGCCAGGAACTGGTCCCACAGTTGAACTACATTAGGCAAATACTCTGTCATATGTATAATACCTTGGTGTGAATCTTATGAATGTTTTTAAAAATGAATTGATTTTTACCTGTGTTTTGAAAAAAATCTTGAGACAAAATATGCAATTTTTACATTTTAATTAACTTAATTCATCTTAATCATGATTTACTTTATGGAAAATTATAATGATAGTTTATCTATAAAAGTGGAACATAAATTATAGGAACAGATTGAGAGAGTGACCTTAAAATGCTCAGAAAATTATATAAAAGGGCAGAGTAGGTGTGTAAAACATGACTGAGAAGTAGAAAAGAGTCAGAAAAAGACAAGTAGCATTTATAATTGGTGTCAGTGAGTAAAGTAGATTAGTAAGTCAAACTTGGTCATTTCTCTATTTCTGAAAGAACAGCTCTAGAGTATTTGTTGTTATGACTATACAATAAAGGGAGGTAATTTAAGAATATTTATGGTACCATAGAATGGAATAAAGGGTAATAATTAAGAATATTTAAGGCACCATAAAATGGGCTTTATTTATTCACAAGAATTATAATTCAGCAAGTCATCATTTTGAGTATCAGCAGACTTGCTGATTTGATCCAGAGGCAAGTTTTGGTGTTATATGTGAAACAGACAACTTGCAAGGAGAGCAGCCATCACCTGCCAACAGGGACACGGCAAAGCAACAGGGAAAGCAAAAAAGCAACAGGCTCAGGGTTTCCAGATGCTCTTTGAGGCAACCACTATCCAAAGAAGTAAGACAACACCTAAATATCACCGAATTTATGGGAAGTAAAGGGATAACATTACCGCAATTATGGAAACACCACCATACAAAACTTATTAAGTTAAAACTCAATACACATAGTGGAGAGTGGCTCAGTGCTTACAGACATGTACAGCTCTTCATGCATTCTCGAACACACACACACACACACCCCTATGCACATGCATACAAGCACATGTGCACACATGCACAGGCACAAATAAAGCCTTAAAATTAAGCAAACACCATTGTATTTGCAATAGTGATTATCTTCCCTAGTTTGAGTGATCAAAGTTGCCTGGTAGTTGTTAGTCTGTGTCTTTCCTCTTGAGAGTAGCAGATCATCTGTACTGACGTCCTTAACCCACAGCCATAAATTGTGTGCTACCAAGTTCCATAGGAGAGATATGTATTGAAATCCAAACTCATGCAGGAGCTTTTAAAAACATAGTACAGGGAACTGCTTAAAGATAACATATTTTGGAATTCCAAATAACAGAAAACAGTATATGGAATTAGCAGGTGCTCTGTGATACTAGGAATGTGGGTCGAGGGTCATGCGCATACTAGGCAAGCATTCTACCACTGAGCTACAAACCCAGAAAGATCTGCAGCATGATTAATAAAAACCCAGAGAAAGATATTGGGGTTCAAACAGAAGATCAGAAAGACTAAACAGCCAAAATTGCCAGAGAGTTCTTACCTCTACCAAGGCTGGGGAGATCCTGTTCTCAGCATGGTTGGAGACTAATTGCCCAAGATTGAATGTCTGTTCTGAAACCCTGCTACTATCTTATATACCTGTCTTGTGCTGGGATTAAAGGCATGTACCACCACTGGCTGGCCTATGGCTAACTGTTGCGGCTGCTGGGATTAACATTGTGTACCAGCACTGCCTGGCCTTTATGTCTGTGGCTAGCTTTGCATTCTGCTCTCCAGGCAAGCTTTATTAGATCATAAGCAATATATCACCACAAAGCACAGCAGTGTGGATTGCTTTGGACTGTTTGATACCTCATAAATCACATGTCCGATGCCATTGCTAATGGTTACTAAAGTCATTTCCTGGGACAAAGTTTACATGTGCCCTCAGACACACTTTGATCTTCAATCATAATTTTTCTCTATTGTCCAAATGATAAACTACAAAATTATTCGATGCTGCATAGTTTATTTTAGTCTTCTAAATTGAATTTTATGATACTCAAAAGTCTGAACCTCCAGTTACCCAAAACAATGTTTTTATTCCAAAAATTGTATTACATCTGGTTAAGAGAACTGAATTTGCCCCAAGTCATATAAAAGATGCTCATTTTCAAACTAGCAAGTTGTCATTATGGTTATATTCATACGTCTCACCACACCAGTACTTTGTGTAAAAGAGTTCCACAAATAGACCACATAAAGCCATTTTAAGAAAGGATTTGGGGCCATTTAAAAGCAATGGTATGCCACAGAGTTTTGTGAATTCCTGTGGGAACCCACCTTCCAGGAAAAAAAATTGAGGTTTTGCTAATTCTAGAAATAAGTATTGTTCCTCTGGTATTTTTAGGCACCCCGTCCCACTAAACAAGAGCAATTTAAATATTACTTAACTGGTTTGAGGAGTCTAGGACAGCTCATAATCCTTTTGACCAAAAGTGTCTAGGAAAAGTAAATTTTCTGTCTTTGAACTTGTAGCTCACTGGAATCAACTCATATCATCAGAGTTGCCTGTAAGTTGAGGACGAGGCAAATTATAAATTGTTGACTTGTCAAAATTGTTCAATACTAAGTGCAAGCATTGAGAACTTCAAAGTCTCCTTTTTCATCGTCATCTATTTTGAAAAATTTAGCTACAAAAGCTCAGGGAGCCTTAGGCATGATTTGCTGGGACACACACCAAAGACAGCAAGATTGTAATTTTATGGAAGGAACTGCTCTGTGACTGAGAGGCAAACAAGTTGGTTAGCCCACAGGGCAGCAGGTATAAGCAGGATGGCAGAAGAATGCTGTCTCAGCACCAGCAGAGAGGCAAGCTTTCCATGGCTGAGTAAAACAGTTGTCAGGAAGAGGCAAAGATGGAAAGTGTATCAGTGTGTACTATAGTGTACTATAGGGTCATAGCTTTCTCTCTAAAGGATAACCAACCCTCAATTCAACTCTTTCCCTCTCTCAACCTCCCTCTTTTGTTCCAAACCCTAATCTGCAGGAACAAATAGTGATCTGCTGATACCTGATACCCAGGCAAAGGTAAATGGAAGATTTTGACTGCTTCCTTTAATGTGTACTGCTGTACCATTAGTCATTATAATTTCCTTCAGCATAGCATAATTTCCTCCTTTCCGATATCATAACAAAAACCTCAAGTGAAGAGAAATGACATACTTTCCCTTCTTTAGTTGTGAGTCCTTCTAAAACAAATAAACAAAAAACCACTATGGCAAAACCTTGGAAGAAAAAATTAAGTAAATCAAAGTTTACTTGACCTGTGTTACATGTAGACTTCCATGCTAATATTAGGAGAATCAAGTCATCATTCACATTGAGACTTAAATAATATCACATGCAAATATCAGATTTTTTAATAGCTGATATTTATGGACTGCAATGACATAGTCTTTTGTATGTTTTGTTTTGTTTGTTTTTGAGACAGGTTTTGTGTGTGTGTGTGTGTGTGTGTGTGTGTGTGTGTGTGTATGTGTGTGTGTGTGTAACAGCTCTGACTATCCTGGAACTCACTTTGTAAACCAGGCCTCAGACTTTCAGAGATCCACCTGCTTCTGCCTCCTGAGTGCTGGGATTAAAGATATATGCCACAACTGCCCAGCTGCAATGATATAGTCTTAAATGGTTACTTCATAGTTTTAAAATTACATTGTCTCATAAGTTATCCAATTTTCTTGTTTTCTTATAGTCCACATTAGGTTCTCACAATGATGTGACACAAAGTTCCAAGCATTAAAACTATCTCATTGCGACAGTCAGCCGTGGATGTCAACTTGATGGGATTTACAGTCACCATACACATAAAACTCTGAGCATGTCTATGAGGAATTCTCTAGATTACATTTATGGAAGTGGGAAGACTCAAAACTCATGGTGGTTGCAACCATGCCATGGGCTGTGGTCCCAGACCAAAACAAAACAAAAACCAAAAAAAAAAAGGGCATTGGTGGTGCACGCCTTTAATCCCAGCACTCAGGAGGCAGAGGCAGGCAGATCTCTGTGAGTTCGAGGCCAGGCTGGACCGACAGCCTCCAAAACAATACAGAGAAACCCTGTCTCGTAAAACAAACAAACAAAAAAACAAACAAACAAAAGACCAGAAATCTATTGAGCATTGGCTTTCTTGTGTCTCTACTTCTTGGCTGTGGACACAAATTGACCAACTACCTCAAGCATCTGTGTCTTTACTTTCCCCAGCACAATGGCCTGAACCCTCAAACTGTGAGCCAGTTCTTTAGGCTGATTTACCTAGCTCTTTTATCACAGCACTGAGAAAAGTAATATAAACTTGCTGATGCTTGTGTAAGGAATTTCTATTTGATATTAAAGAATTAAACATGGACTCAGCCCAGTCTTAAGCTAAGTGCTGAAAATAAAAGAACAGATTCTTTGTAAACAGGTATCAGATCTTTCAAAACTGTTTTCACAGTAGAAGGGTCTTGTCTCTTGGCAGGGTTATTTATCACTACCACTCACTAAACAAACACTCGCCTACTAAATGCTCAAACTACAGAGTAAAATGGCTTTGGTATGATCTGGCTACATTGTTAAGGTATTCCATTCCTTTGTTTTTTGTGTTGATAATACATATTTTCATTTTCAGCAAAGAATTATATATTGTTTTCTCTGTTTTGAAAATTTTTTGGCTGCTGCTTTTTTTTCTATTCAGCAAATTTTCTAATCAGCAAGTCTAATATTGACAAGTAACTTTTTTTCCCATTTCATTCCTAAAAATATTTGAACAGTTAAAAATGTAAGTTATCTTATTCTCGTTCAGTACAAGTATTTAAACTAGCTTAATGCAAAATATGGCTGAAAATATTTTGTATTTAAGGAGACTTTGTTCGTGTACGTTTGTCCTTACAGCTCCATGACACAACTGTGAATCGTTAAGATATATTTTTTGGTTGCCATTGACTAGAAGGAAGTCAATTATGAATAATTTAGAATATAGATGTTTCCACATTAATCAGAGAAAGAAGCAACATTAAATAAGTAATCTTTTAGAAGTCAAGATTAATTTATCCTCTTATTCTTCTGTTAGAATTACTGACTGCTGAGTATAATATCCCAGGCTAGATTAAATGAACAAATGTGGCTCTTCCTTTCCTGGAGTCTATCATCCATGAAAGTGATAGATTTAGATTGATTAGCAAAATGGATGATACAAAATACAGTGTGTCTTGTGAAGAAACAGGTAAAGAAAGGCATGAAGGTATTTGAAAACAGTAAAACAAGTCTTTCTGATGAGTCTGATTGAAGGTGAGGCCTAGTGATTCTAGATCATTATGATTAAGGAAGTTGGGGATAAGATACATGAAGAATTGAACAGGACAGGACAGGACAAATGAGCCTAAAGTTGGAAGAAGTGACGTGCTTATTATCAGTATCTTAGGCTTATATAACAAAATTCTTCAATTAATGATCTAATAGCATGTATTTAAAGCATACTTATTTTGTGTGTATGCATGCTTTGTCTGCATCTTTATCTGTGTACCATGTGTGAAGTACCAATAAAAGCCAAAAGAGGGCATCAAATCCCCAGGTGCTCCGTAATATGGGGAAGTACTCTTAACCACGGAACCACCCCACTCCACCCCAGTCCATGGTATCCCAAATAAATGAGATGCGAACATGAAACTCAGATGAAAAAAGTCATAGTTTTTCCAAACTGCCCTGATTTTTTACTTAAAGTCAATTGCCTGCTCCAGAATCTTACCCAGGACCCACCTTACCATGAGTTGAATAGGCTCAGGTTATGTTTTAGGTGTGTTTTCTTTCATTATTTTGTGATAGGGTCAAATTCAACACAGGTAGACCTTCCTATTTTCAAGATACACATATAAGAACTCACTCTTTGTGCTAAAGACTGTGAATGTCTACCAAACGTGCATCATGTGAACTCTCCTTTGCATTATTTCTCTGAATGGTTTTACCATTCTAAAAATTCCCCTTTGTTGCATCTGCACATTTCATCTCCTCCATTCCTTTCCGGGCACATGGTTTTTGCTGTCGGTGTACGTTTTCCTGCTACAAACATTACAGAGTAGTAATCAAAGAGTATGCTGCTTGCCAGACTGGCTTCCTTCACTTAGCAACATTCATTTACTTAGTCCATTTTGTACAACTCTAAAATAAGTGCCTGGAGTAAATAAAGCCATGTGGAGGAAGGATTTGTTTCTGCTCATAGTTGCAGAGGTTTGCCGTGTGTTGCTACCCCATTTTTGAAGATGTGGTAAGGCAGCACACTACAGTGTCGGTGTTGGGGGAGAGGTCATGATGTTGCCCTCCTGCAGCCGGTAGCAACAGAATAAGCAGCTTAGAGTCTCATTAGTCCCTTTAGGAGATGCCCTCAGTAAGCTAACTTCCTCTACTAACTTCTATCATTTAGAGATTTCTTAAATAGCATGCCAGGCTGATGATGAAGCCTGCTAACAGGAGAAACTTGAGGGGACAGTTATGCAAACTAGGGCAGCATTTGTTTCCTTTGTCTTTGTGATTTGATATCTACATTTCTATTTGTAAACGAATAACATCCCACTGCATGGATCTAGCACAGTTTGTTTATCTATTCACCAATGGGAGGATTTCTTGTTTGCTTCTAGTTTTGACAGTTATGAATAAAGCTCCTATAAATATTTACACTTACTATTTTTGTACTGATATATGTTTTCCAGTGAAATGACTCCATATCTGAGAGCATGACTATATATTGAATCTGGATTTAGGTTTGTGTGAGTTTCTAGATGCCTGCTAAAGGTTACTATGCTTTCTGATTTGCTGAGGGCATAAATGAAAGCCATTTGTTCACACCCTCACAAATCCTTGGTATATGTGTTGCTCAGTTACATCTTCTGTGAATGATATCATATTGAGCAACATTGCACACTGATCACTAATGTGTTTCTTGGATGCACTATAATTGTATAATTGTTTGGACCACATGTCTGTTCATCTCTCTCTCTCTCTCTCTCTCTCTCTCTCTCTCTCTCTCTTTTTGTGTGTGTGTGTGTGTCTGTCTGTCTGTCTCGGTATATATATATATATATATATATATATATATTTAAATGCCCTTAGAGTTGTGGATATGTGACCGCTAATAGATATTGTTTTTCAAATATTTTCCCCTAACCTGTTGGTTTATTGTTTTCATTCTTTTGAAAATGTCATTTGAAGGGAATAAGTCTTAAATTATAATACAAATGACATTAAACTTTTTTTTGATTTTACACCAGAAACTGCTGATGTACTCTGTCTTATCAATTTTTCTTTTATGAATTAAAATAGTTTTATTTTACCTTTGATTAGAAAACTTGTTCAAAGATAAATTTTGAGAAGATATATGCATTTATAATCTTTTAAAGTTCATAATGTTACTTAATATTTTATTATTGATATTATAAATTGAAGTGGATATAAAATGTAGGCAATTTGACAATAGTGCTATTTTAAGTAGCTTAGAGTACCAAATAATAGCACATTTGCTTACCCACCAATGTCTACATATTGCTTAAGTACTTTTTCAAACGTGTTTGCTAGTCATAGGAAGAAAAATAAAACTACTAGAACATAACACATAAATTACAGAATTAAAAGCTTAGAATGAACATACTAAACAAGTATGCCATAGAAATAGCTGCTTATTCAGTATAGTCAATTTTGTGAGAATAAAAGGCATCAATTCCAATTTAAAATAAATTGTAACTACATAGGTGAGAACTCCAAACAGAATATATAAATATTGTTTTAAAATGTTCTAATTTAACTGCTGAGTATGTTGCCAAAACTGTTGAAATGATTCAGTGGTTCATGACTAAAGAAATAGGGAATTACCATTCAAATTAAATATTTTGTTTCCTTTCTAAGGGCACTATAATTTTGCAAATAAAATCAAATTGGTATAATCTACTTGCATATGCAGAAATGCTTCACCAACTCTTACCACAAATTTTAACCTTCTTACATTTCTGTATTAATCGCTCTCCCTGATAGACAAGGAAGTTTGCAGTCCAAGTTCCTTTGAGTAAGTGACTATGATTAAATTATAGTATGAAGCAGAGCTGTAAGGCACCCTGTACTCATGTTGAAATGTCTCCCAGGCTATCTCGGCACCATCCACTCCTTTCAGAAATCCTTTCTCTGAGGTCTCTGACATGGTCATGCAAGTCTTGATAAAAATGTCTGTCATTTTTCCCACAATTTCTTGTTATTTTATTGTTCTTAATTTAATAAGTGCATACTTCATTTCTTTGGTTTGCATGTGTCGGCATACTTAATTGAATAAACTAAATGAATAAATAGGGGCATGTGTGAATGCTCTTATGGTGTTTGTTTAAGTATCTCATTTGCCATTACTTTCTTGGTTCTAGAAGCATTTATTAACATAAGGAATGGTCATAACCAGGGCTTGTTTGCCCAGGTCCCAAATCCCTGCTACTCTGGAGGTTGAGGCATAAAGATTGCAAATTCAAAGGCAGCCTGTGTAGCAGAATGAATCCAGGTCAGCATGCTGAACTTTGTAAGATCTCCATTCAAAATAAAACAAGAGTGGTAAAGTATATAAACAGCATGGGCAAGAACCCGAGCTCAAGTCTTCCTGTCACAAAAGAGGAGGATAAAAAGTATGAAGCAAATTTGTTATTCTTTTTAAGAGAAAATCTCTCAAGCATTTATATAGCCACAATGCTTTTGTTTTCTCTTCCAATCTGTGTCACAAGTAACTTCTCCAAAAGCATGTTCACAAACTCTGAGAAGTCAGCTTTTCTTAACGTGTGGCAAAGCATCTATCAATGAGAGTCAACTAAAAGAAGGAGAGCTGCCTTTTGGCTCACAGAATCAGAGGGTTCGCTCCAAGGCAGCTTCATGTCACTGCTGTGGAAAGGTGTCTAAACAAAGAGTGGATGGAGGATCAAAAACCCTGATTTCATTGACGACTGACCCCCTTTCTACCACCTAATATCCTATTCTGCCTAACTGAATGCAGGTTAATCCATGAAGGGGTTCACGTGCCTGTGATCCAATTACCTCCCAGTAGTAAAACCAGCTCAGAACTAAAGCTATACATTAGACCTTCTAGGAGATATTTCATATCCAAACTACACAAACATACATGCCGTATACACACCAGATTTAAAAAATGTATTTTTCTTGTGACACATTCTTAGTAGAATTTCCAAGTTCCAAACACCCATTTCCTAACAATATTTACAATGTGCTTTTAAATGTGGCATCCATATTTTCAGATGTAGAGCAAGTCCCTATAAATAAGTGTATGTTGTTTTGAATACTACTAGATTAAAATCACAGTCTTTGTTTCTTTGCAAGAAATAAACAGCAAAGGAAGTTTTGTCTTGAGCACATGAGCTATTGATAATGGTCTAGGATGTTTTTGTCTTATCAATGTTATGCAAGACTTTAAGTCAGTGACCCTTTCACAGGGGTTGCCTAAGACCATCAGAAAACACATATGTTTACAATACAATTCGTAACAGTAGCAAAATTACGTTTATGAAGTAGCAACAAAAGTAATATTATGGTTGGGGGTCACCACAACAAGAACTATATTAAAGCATTGCAACTTTAGGAAGGCTGACAACTGCTGCTCTAAGCATGCCCTACGCATTTTGCCTGTATGTATATGTATGTACTACCAGTGTGTAATGCACACAGAGACCAGGAGAGTTGCACTGACTGGCCTGGAACTAGAGTCTCCGACAGGTGTGAATGACCTGTGGAAGAGCAGCAAACTCTTTACCCATCTCTCCAATACCCTCACCTGGCTGCGCTAATGTCATAATTTAAGGGTATCACATTTTGGAATCATAGTTTTGTCATTGCCTGCACTGTCCAAGCTTCTGAATTCAAGTACCCTATAAGTTTCAGGCTCTAGCCAGACGTTGGTGGCGCACGACTTTAATCCTAGCACTCGGGAGGCAGAGGCAGGCGGATCTCTGTGAGTTCAAGGCCAGCCTGGTCTACAGAGTGAGTTCCAGGACAGCCTCCAAAACAATACAGAGAAACCCTGTTTCAAAAAACCAAAAAAAAAAAAAAAAAAAAAAAGAAAGTTTCAGGTTCTGTGTTTCCAAACTACTAATTAACAAATAACTAGTGATTAAGGGCCACGGACAAAGAATTTAAAAAAAATAAAAACATTTATCTCCTCCTCCCAACTTGATAAGGAATTAGTAATTAATCTTTGCCATCCCACAAACCCCAATTCAACCTCACTGCCCACATTTTCAATTTTCTAACTAAAAATACTTTTAGGTACATGAATCACTCAAAGGAATGAATTATTTACCTTTGTTTTATTTTTTTCAATGTGTGTGTATGGTATCGTGTACATACATGGTTCTCATGCATGTGCCTTTAATTTTGAGGCAAGGTGTCTCAATGAGCTTGAGATCTGATTGGCTTCACCCTGACCTCCCAAGGTTGGAGTTTCAGGTATACATTGGCATATCTGGGTTTCTATGTGAGTTCTCAGGTGGTGAGCTCAAGGCACAACAGATATTCAACTGACTGAGCTGTGTTCCCAGTCCATACTTGACTTTCTTTGGCAAGTTTGGTCTAACTGTCTATTGAAAATGAAACTATTGCTTGATGAAATTTCTCATGCAGCTCATAATAATCATTATTATCATTATTTATTTTTATTTGTCAAATGTTCATGGATTATATCCTGGATGATCTATTTCACCAGGATGGTGTTTATACTTTATATTTCCTCTTACTATTAATTTATCACCGTTACAGGGCTGTTTGGAAAGATTTCTTCAGGATGTCATATATTTAGATTTTCTTCCTTTGTAACTAGAAGACAGGGTTAGATGATCTAATCAAATCTCACTTTTAAAATAAAAAAATGAGGCAGAGAGAGAGATACATTTATGTCACTGTAAATCTAATTATGAATTTCATTTAGTGAGGTCCTTCACCATTTGCCAAGGACAGTCCTAATTCACTTGAAGAAGTTAACTTCCATGTTGAAGACACCCTCGGAGTTTTCCAGATATGACTTTCTATCATTATGAGGTTGAGTGTATTTCAGAACTACAGTCAAGGGAGTTTATGATTGGCCTGAGTCCATCCATTCCACATAACTTACATTAATAATAATTATCATTAGATGAGAAAGGCATCAATCGAATACAACCATTACATTAAGTACAATATGCCAAACTGTTGACCTTACAACCAATTACTGAAGGACAGAGCACAGAAAAAAAAAGCCTGAGGTGTCTATCGTATGAGCTGAAGAGCAGACCCAGAATTGCTGGTGTTTTTGAGGTATATTACTTTTAATAGAAAGTGTAACATTTAGCTGAGAAATAATTTGGGTTTTTAGAGCCCTCAAGCTTGCAGAGACTCCAAGTTAGCATTAACTGTGTCACCTTTATAACAACAATCACAATAACCTATGACAATATGATTTTGCTTTTCTTAAATAAATTACATTTATGGCAGCCCCATAGATATTTACATGATTCATTAGAAGTAATAACAAAGCATGGGTAAATAAAGGAGACACAACCCTTAAAATGTTAATTCTCATCTTGCCCTTTTGTGTTGGAACACATATTGCCCTTTGGAAATACCAAGTTCGATGTTACTTGGTGCAAATGTATCCAAGTAGACTGACGTGAAGGTTTGGCTGTTTTTCTCATTTCAGTTCAATCCAGATGGTTACGTCTGGTCTCCAGGAAAGCTTCTCTTTATGCTCTGGTTAAACTAACCATACTCAATGACGTTGTAAAACACTGGAGTGGAATTATGAATTTCAAAGCAGTGAATTCCTAGTGTCTAAGAGCAAAAGAGTAGTATAGAGTTTTGAGATTTGTAGTCATCCATTTATATAATATTAATAATTACATATTGAATGTTCCTACATGACAGGTGATGTTTTTTATTGGATTTAAATTTTTTACAATAAATAAGTGCACATATTCTCAGTATAAATAATTTAGTCTATGGGCAGAAAATTTTGACTTTCGTAAATTTCTGCTCCTATAATCTCTTCCCCATACACGTGTATTCAAGATTTGGCCACTGATTTTATGTATTTTAAATATCTGTGTACACTTTACATGCTTTATACATATTTTATATGGTATGATTTTATATATATGAGTGAGGGCATTAAAGGTACATGTGTCTTTTTTTGTATTATTCAATTTAACTTTAAATACAATGAAAATTCCTTGGCAATATGAGTGGAGTATGTCTTGAGCTGTGATCCAGAGAATGACTTCCCTCTTGACCATATGCAATTGTCTTTTGATAGGATCATAGTATTTGTTAAGGCAGATTTTCAGAAATGACATTGTTTGGTCAAAGAATACACCATTTAATAATATTATAACAAGTATTTCAATAGGGCAAAGTCTCACTTTGTAGTTACCAATATGGGATATGATTCCTGTTCCCCTACATACTTTCCCTAGAACAATAACTATTCTGTAGGAAATAAAAGAATACAAATTATCTATCTATCTATCTATCTATCTATCTATCTATCTATCTATCTATCTTCTATCTATCTATCTACCTGTCCTGCACTGTACCCATGGCTGGCCTAAAGCTTGCTGTGTAGACCAGGCTAGCCTCAAACTCCTACAGATCTGGCTGCCCCAGTCTCCTAAATGCTGAGGTTAAAGGCATCCACCACAATGCCTATCGCAAATTAGTATTTCATTTCTGATTAATTTTCATTCCCTATTGCTATTTGTGACAAAATTTTAAACTTACATTTATTTTCCATATATCTTTATGTGTGAATTGCTTTATTTTTTCTTGCTGGCAAATGTTATCATTTATTCCTTTGAAGACAAATTTTAGAAGTTCCTTACTCAGTCCAACCTTGCATATTATTTACCATTGAACACCTTTCCTCATTTTCTGAAGGGGAAAAGAGAGGCACATGGAGAAAAGGCCTACTGTGAGTTTTCCTTTTGGTTTGTTGATAATTGGTCTGGAGGTTTCTTTCTGGGGAGTGACTAGGAACTCTGGTTTGTCTCTATTTGGTCTGCCTTGATTGGGTTCGGCAGATGATCTAGTTCTTCTTAAATACCCAACCTGTAGTCGGGTATCATTTCCTCAAGAAACATGCTTATATTGTCATACACCCTGGTCACTGTGTGGCCTGTGACTACTGTATTCTTACCTGGAGAGGCACACAGTAGGACAGTACACACCTGGAAGGAAATTAAACTAAAGGGAGTTGATCAGTGGAACACAGAATACAATAAGGGACCACAGGAAACAATCGAGCATTTTCAGTTCTTAGAGATTGCAGGAAACAGATCGCTATGGTGAACAGGGTACGCAGGAAGGCCAATAGGAAATTCTATTGCTATCAGGAAATCAATAGAAAAGTTGGAGGGGCAAAGAAATCTCCCAAAGCACTGTGCCTTTATGAAGGTCCAGGTATGCTGTCTTGGACGGTGACACTGACTAGCTTTGAGACAACATCTGTGAAGAACAGATCTTATTTCCATTGACTCCCCAGCGGACACACTGTCCAGCCACTGGGAAGTGTGCTTGGTGCCCATGAAATAAGGAGTAAGCAGGCCATATCACCAAGAGGCACAAAAGAAAGGAAGTTTGAACTAGGCCAAAGGTCACCCATAGGACAAAGTTCTAAAAACATCACGCTAGTTCTAAAAATAGAGTGCAAAGCAGCATCTCTAATAGACAAAGTTGTGAGAGGACCCCGATGGTGGTCAAAGTCAGTGGTGGAACACAGTACTAACATCCTCAACCACACTTCCCTCTGTGCTAAGAGTGGATATCATGGAGCATCACTGCGATGACAGTCCTAGGAAACTGGGATGGTCAGCAGTTCAAGACCAGCCTCTGCTACATGGAGCCTTTGAGAACATTCTGGACTCACATGAGACTCTGTCTCTCAAAACAAAATAAAACAAAGTGGTTGCTTCCTCTCTTCCCACTTTCTTCCTCCACCCCCACCCCTGCATTTCCTCTGTCCCCTCCCCTTAGTCCACCCTTCCATTATGTTTGCTCAGAAAATGACAGACTTCCCATGGGCATTAGCAAAGTATGGCATATCAAGCTGCCATAAGACCGAGCACCTCCCACTGTGTTCAGGCTAAGCAAGGCAATCCAGCATGAGGAAATTATTTCCCAGAGCTATCCAAAGCACCAGGGATATCCCTGCTCTCATTCCTGGGAGTCCCTCAAATAGTCCAAGCCACACAACTGACACATACATGCAGAGAGCCCAGGTGGGTCCCATACAGTTTCCCTTATTGTTGTTACAGACTCTGGGTTACCATGAGCCAGGTTGGTCATTTCTGCTGGCTTTCCTCTGTTATCTCTGACCTCCCTGCCTCCTACAATCCCTCTTTTCTCCCCTCAACAGGATTCCAGTGTTTGGCCCAGGATCTCTGAATGTGACTCCATCAGTCATTGGATGAAGATTCACTGACGACAACCTAGGTAGTCATCAATCTGATCAAAGGGGATGGTCCGTTCAGGCTGCCTGGAATCTTACATAGTGGAACCATGATTGTAGACTCCTTTTTCATGCATCAGGCGTCTATCTGACTCCTGTAAAGTGCCCCTTCTAGTCATCTCTCTCAGCATGCCCCCCACCTCAGCTCCAACCCAATTGCTCAAGTTCCTGTGCCCACCTGTCCCCAGTCCAACCAGAAGACCAGGTCTCCCAGGCAAGGGGAAATAGAAGAGGTCTCCTTGTTTTACCCTTTTATTGCTTAAAAGGTTTTTAAATAGCAGAATCTAATTCAAATTCTATATAATCTTTTTCCTCAGTAATATTATTTCTTTATTCATGGCTTGTGGGGTACAAGTTGGTAATTACATTTGTCAGCAGTTTTAGCAAGCTTCTCTTGTTTTCCTTTCTTGTTTTGGGGAAACATACACTTTGCATCTTGCAGGTAGGTTACATTTGTGGACATTTATCTACATCAGTCCCTGCTTCACTGGATATTCTTTTCTTGTGCCAAACCTACATTTCTAATAATCATTCAAAAGAATTAGTTGCTATAACTTTAGGAGACATTTTTTTGCAGTTCTCAGTCTTTTCTATGTCTTAAATTTCATTATTTTAGACAAAGCTCAGAATCTCTTATAATGTTTCCTGGAGCAGTCTTAATTTGTTTAAAAAATAATCTTACTGAAATGATGAATTTCAAGATTATGGGCATTTCTATTGCCCTGAAGTCAGCATGATAGGGCATATAGGGCCATCTGCTTGCATTTTCCCTTAAATTTTTAAATGGAGCTTTATAATTTGCTTTTTGCAGATCCATCTTTTTATGATTAGGCTTGTTCCTATTTTAATATGTGCATTATTAGTATAATTCAAAATTCTTTAGTTACATTTTCAATTTGTATATTGTTGGCTGTAGCTATTATCAGTCTGTCAGTAGATTTTTTTAAATTTTTAATTATTTTAGCTAGACCTTGTCTTTGCTTTCCAGTAACTATCATCACATTTATATTTTATTTCTCAAGACATATAATACATTGTCCAAGAGTCTTGGAGGCAGAGAACATGCATTCTCTGCTGCTAAACGCACAACAATAGTGTTTCTACTATTCTCTGCCATGTATTTATAGATTAAACATTGATGGTGGCTACAGTGTTATCACGGTGATCTCACCTTTTTGAGTGGCTACTAAATAACTGTTTTAATGGTTTGCCAGCTTTTGTTGTTGCCGTTGTATTTAGGAAACAGGGTAGGATTTTGTTTTATTTTTTAGGACATATTATCTAGAATTGTTTTTAATCTCTAAAACTCAAATGTCTGTATAAAGCCAATGAGATCCCAAAGAATTAAGCAAGGTGCTAAACCTACTTTGTGAGTCCTGAAAAAGCAAAACTCTTGGAAACTGCTCTCGTACCTTCCTTCTGTCTCTCTAGGACACCCCAATGAAAAGGAATAGATGTCAGCTCTATAGCTCAGCAGGAAAAACCCAAGCCAGTTACAGTCTCCATGGTTGCACCCTAATCCAGAGTTTAGAACCATGAGCAGGCCTAAAAATGAAGAGTACAATTAATCTGAATTGCAAATCAGACACGTTCAGGAATTGCTGTTTCTGGTTTTCATTATTTACTGAAACTAAATAAATGAACTGCTGCAAATCACAGAAGCTAAATTTCATCCTAGGCCACTTTGGCAGCTGCCATGTGGATACAATTGCAAGAGTCATTTGGTTAAAAACATATCATTATCTAAGAGTGAAATGGTTGGTAAATATCACACATTTTGATTACATGTTTCCTACTTCGTGATATCTATAACAACTAAATGTTTATCTGCTTGGATGTCATCCTGATGAGCCTTCCTAATCACTTATGACTCATTATCTCTTCACTTTCCAATGTTTCACAGGTTTTTATCTGTGAGATCCTGAACACTACATTTTTAATATGTCCAAAGTTCTCCTAAATTATCTCCATTTGGATAGAAAGTAGATTCTTTTCTTTTAAAAAACATTGTAAGATTGTTTAATACTATAAGATACATATTTCCCATACAATGAATAATTTGTATCTTTCCAACACTTATTGATTTAAATTTTCTCCTTCATTGGTTGCTATTTATTTATTTGAGAATCTGTTGGTCTTTGAGGAGGAGGAGAATTTGTTATTTCTCACAAAAACTTTATTTTAAATTTATATTTTTAAAAAGTCATTGTAACATTGGAGATGAAGCTTGTGTTCACTGATGATTGGTGATCCTTCTGCCCCAGCCTCCCAGAGGGTAGGAATGCAGTCATCAAAAGCCACCATGCTGATTCAGAATGATGCTCTCATTCCTTCGTGGTCTCTTTTTCCATAGCACATTTTATATTAAGAAACTATGCAACATTATATTTGAATTCTTTATAGATTGAAAATAAATTTTAATCCTGATATTGATGAAATTTATTATATGTGCTTTGCTGAAAATATGCAAATTTCCTTTTAAAATTGTTTTTCTTTGTCCCTGAAGTGTTTAAAGTGTTTTTGAGGGAATCCCTGTTTCTGGAATTAATTTTTAACTTCACATAAAAGTAATTATATTCCTTCAGGCAGATTAAATTAATAATACAAAAGAAAAGGATGAATTTATCTCCCAAGAAGAAGGTCTGCCTGGGAATTCCTCTTTGCTAAGTAATATTTTTTAGTGTCCTGAGCAACAAGGAACCTGGAGAGCAGAACCCTAGCAAATGTTCTGTAGTCTTTCTCCTCCCACCACTCCTTTCCTTTCCCTTCCTACAAATGCAAGTGGGAAACCTGGGGTGATACGTGGATACCCTGTGACCATTAAATAAATAAAAAAAATAAAAAGCTGGGCACCGGAGGTGCATGCTTTTAGTCCTAGCATTCAGGAGGCAGAGGCAGACAGATCTCTGCATTCAAGGCTCACCTGGTCTACAGAGCAAGTCCCAGGACAACCAGGGCCACACAGAGAAACCCTGTCTTGGGACAGAAACAAACAGCAAACAAACAAGCAAAAACAAAACCCAAATTGGCAACAATGGTAAAACATTCCACTGAGGTTAAACATATGTGAGAATAATTTGCAATAAAGAGATTCAATTTAAAATTTAGGGGTCATCTTGTCTTTGAAGTTTGCATTTTTTTTCTGGTCCCTGAGGTGCTATGTTGCTCAGAAAGGGCTGGGGTCAGTGGGAACTTCCAGAAAAGTGCTCGCACATTGGGGACATAGGTGTCCCTAAGAGTTGAAATTGTCCAGGCTGCAAAGATGCAACTGGAGGGCAGACACTGCATGCTCACAGAGATGGAGTACAGCGCAGCACAGCAGGCTGTGGTAAGGGAAGCAACAGTGTTCCATAGAATCCTGAGTCTGGGAGTCTCTGTGAATCCCGTGGAGGCAACTATTGCTGGAGAAGGCAACACGTCTATCATGGTGAATTACAATAGGAGGACTGCAGAATTTGTCTCCGGACTGACACAACCAGGAAAGCAGCTCCCAGGTACAAAAGTTAGTAAGTCATGGGGGAACAGGAAGGTTGATTGGAGGGGTAGCATAGGGGGAAGAGGGAATCATAGGTTAGAAGACAGATCAGGTAACATTGTGACCTCTAGTGATCTAAAGGGATGACACCAATTGGCAAGCTAAACAATAGTGTAGAGACCACCCCGAATGCCCATTCCTGATAATGAACTTGATGTCTATGACCATCCTGAAACCTTCATCCAGTGACTGATGGAAGCAGAGGCAAACACCCACAGTTAAACACTGAACTGAACCCAAGGAACCCAGCAGCAGAGAGAGAGGAGCAATGAGCAAATTGGCAGAGAATGGAGTGGCAAAACCAGCAGAGACAGCTGATCTGAATGGGGGAGAGCTCTTGGACCCCAGACCGATAGCTGGGAGGCCAACATGGGACTGATCCAGACCCCCTGAATGTGAGAGTCAGTGAGGAGGCCTGTGCAACCTATGGGGTCCTGAGCAGTGGATCAGTGTGTCCCTCGAATACTGACGGACATTGTGTGTCCATAACACAAAGAGGGATGCTCTCTCAGCCTGGACTCTTAGGGGAGTGCCTGGACCCTACCCTGAGTGAAGTGACAGACTCTGGATGTCCCTATGTGGAAGGAGTTGGCAGTAGGGTAGGGAGATGGGGGGAATAGGAGAGTGCGGGAGGAGGGAAGGGAGAGGGAACTGAGATTGACATGTAAAACAAGCTATTTAAAATTAAAATAAAAAATTTCATAACAAAAAAAAACCACAATGACAAAAGAACTTGGTGGAGGGTGGGGGTTACTCGGGCTCATAGTTCAAAGGTACAGTCCATCATGCTGAGAAAACAGCGTGGTATTGGCACAAAAATAGGCAGGTTGACCAATGGAACCGAATTGAAAACCCTGATTTTAACCCATACACCTTTGAACACTTGATTTTTGACAAAGAAGCTAAAACTATACAATGGAAAAAATAAAGCATCTTCAACAAATGGTGCTGGCATAACTGGGTACTGGTATGCAGAAGGCTGCAGATAGATCCATGTTTATTGCCTTGTACAAAACTTAAGTCCAAATGGATCAAAGATCTCAACATAAATCTGGCCACACTGAAACTTTTAGAAGAGAAAGTGGGAGATACTCTTCAACGAGTTGGTACAGAAGACCACTTCCTGAACATGACACCAGTGGCACAGACACTGAGATCAACAATTAACAAATGGGACCTCATGAAACTAAAAAGCTTCTGTAAGGCAAAGGACACAGTCAACAAGACAAAAAGGCAGTCCACAGAATGGGAAAAGATATTCACTAACCCCACATCTGACAGAGGGCTAATCTCCAAAATTTACAAAGAACTCAAGAAGCAAGTCTCTAAAACACCAAAGGATCCAATTAAAAGGTGGGGTACAGAACTAAACAGAGAATTCTCAATAGAGGAGGCTAAAATGGCCAATGACACTTAAGAAAGTGTTCAACATCCTTAGCCATCAGGGAAATGCAAATCAAAACAACTTTGAGATACCATCTTACTCCTGTCAGAATGGCTAAAATCAAAAACACTGAAGACAATTTATGCTGGAGAGGATGTGGAGAGAAGGGAACACTCCTCCACTGTTGGTGGGAGTGGCAACTCGTACAGCCACTTTGGAAATCAGTATGGAGATTCCTCAGGAAATTGGGAATCAATCTACCACAAGACCCACCAATTCCACTCTTAGGCATATATCCAAAAGAAGCAAATTCATACAACAAGGGCATCTGTTCCACTATGTTCATAGCAGCGTTATTTGTAATAGCCAGAACCTGGAAGCAACCTAGATGCCCCTCACCCGAAGAGTGGATAGAGAAAATGTGGTACATTTACACAATGGAGTATTACTCAGCAGAAAAAACAATGGAATCTTGAAATTCGCAGGTAAATGGATAGCACTAGAAGAAACCATTCTGAGTGAGGTAACCCAGTCACAAAAAGACAAACATGGTATGGACTCACTCATATATGGATTTTAGACATGGATCAGGAGAGTGCCAGTCTGTACTTCCAATGACAGAGAGTCTGAGAAACAGGAAAGAACATAAAAGATATGCATGGTAACCAAGAGAAGAGAAATGAGGCAAGATCATCTGAACAGATGGGGAACATGGTGATGGGTGGGGGGAGGGGGAGCTGGGAAATAGAGAGGGGGAGAAGAAGGAGAGGAAGTTTGCATTTTAACTAATAACTCTGGCGCCACATGAATACTGATAATGGTGTAGATAAAACAGAGGGGGTACAATGTCCTAAAAAGCAAATTGGCAATGGATATTAAGTGTAACGTGTAGTCTTCCTGCTAGTTGCCTGTGTCCCACCACTGTCTCAGCCCCAAATAACACACAAAACACTACATTAATTAAAAAACTGTTGGCCATTTGCTTGGTTTCTTATTGGCTAGTTCTGAATTATTAATCCATAACTGCCAATCTGAGTATTTCCACGTGGTCTTCTCTTACTGGAGAAAGGCTCCGGGTCTCTTACTTCTCCTGTGACCTACATCGTGACTGACTATGCCTCAGTTTCCCAGAATCCTCCTTGACTCCTAGTCGCACCTATCTTTCTTCCCTATTGGCCAACAGTGCTTTATTTATACCAATCAGACAAACATATGCAGAAGTACTTCCCCCATCAATTAAAGGCAAAAGTAATTAACCCACATTGGCCCTTGCACTCCATTGATAGAAATTTGTTCATCTAAATGATCTTAAGCTATGAAAGATCCACTATGTAATATATTAGTCATTCCAGTATCATTTATCATGAAGACACAGTTGTTGGAAAAATCTCTGGATACTCAAAAACAGATTTTGCTTGTTTTGTTGTTATTTGTAAAGTAAATGATGGCACCTTTTTGAAATCCTCAGCCATCTTCCTTACATGAATCTATCCAAAGGAAAGACATTAAAAGATTATAAGTGATGTGTTGCATTTCCTGTTATGCTGTAAAAGCAAGAGGCACAGTGTGCATGCAGGTAGCAACACACTGCTTGGTCATTTCTCATTGAAACATTCTGTTAAGTTTATGCTACTCACCTTTGATGACAGTTGGCTCTTATTTTACAATTCTTCTGTTCATTCTTATATGATGGAAGCCCAAGCTAGGCATGATGATGCATACCTATAATCCCAGCACTTGGGGTACTGAGGCCGGAAGTTCTGAGGTTTTAGGTCGTCTTAACCATATAGAGAATCTATTTCAAGAGAAAAGAAAGAAAATTAACACGAGTAAAATTTTATGGATGTTTCTGGTTAGAATATCAACAAAATTGTAATTTCAAGTTGATAGTTATCTTGTTATTCCTCGCTTCCCCATCTTAGGCCTGCATATATATTTTTCTTCTCTCTCCCTCCTGTGTTTTCTGTCCACTGCTTTCATTCTTCTCATTATACTTCTCCAAAGAAGGACAGAAAGCTTTACTTGGCTGCCAATGTTAAGAGAAAGCTCAGGGATTCCTTAGGCTTGGTAGGTCTTTAAACTGAACCATGCATCATTGAGTAACCCTCTTTGAAGACCTCTTACATCTGAGTGCTTTCACTTACCCACTTCCTGTTATCCATGGAGCATCAGTATACCTGGGTGTTAGTAATTCTGGTGGCTTTTGGGACATCTTTCTTGATATTTGTTAGATAGAATTTAAGATATTCCTCATACACTTTCTGTCCAGCTATGCAGTATCCTTCCCAGATAGCCCACAGGCTTTCATATTTTAGATTTCTCATGCCTTTGTCAGAAAAGTATGCTGAACCCCAAGCTGCCTGTACCTTGTCACATACTTTTTGAAGTTTCTTTTATCATTTGAGATGAGGGGAAAAAACCCATGGGAGCAGGAGCATGTCTTGCTTCATGACAGCCCTTTCCATAAATCTGCTTCTTCATGCAATCCTTCAGACTGTTTAGTTACAATTTTCTCATAGTTTCTTTAATTTTTCTTTGGAACATAGTAACTAAAGTTAGGAAGGTGAAAGTAAATCTAAAACAGTATCATTTACATTGTTTATTATAAACACAAAGAATATGATTTAAATGTTCAGCAAATAGAAGGTGATTGAGTAACTGCTTAAACAACATACAGTGCAGCTACTTAACATACAATGGACTATCACCTAGAGTAGTGTTTAAAATGCAGTCATAGTTATATACCAGTGGCACAAAGTTGCCTATGCTCTACGAATATAATTATGTGAAACATTATTTTAGCAATATTGGAACTCTTAAGTAATATTTTAAGTTTTTATTTCAGGAAAAGATATTGTTAACCTGTAGCAATAGTTTTGGAAAGAATAGTTTAATGCAAGAAGTTCTTAGCTCCTGGTATTTGAAAATTTATATGAGAGTTATAGAAACGGTCTCCATTAGGATTTGATGCTAGAAATGTGCAGTTTGGGTACTTTTTCAAAAAAGACTGTTTTTTTTATTTTATGTGTCTGAGTACTTGCCTGCATGTCCAAAATAGCGCACTAGAGTCCCTAAAACTGGAGTTACAGATGATTGTAGTTTGCCATGTGGGTACTGGGAACTGAATGTTCTTGGGTTCTCTGCAAGTGTAGTAAGTGTTTTAACACATGAGCAAACATCTCCAGTGCAGTTTTTTCTTTTTTGGTTCTTCAAACATTTTGAAACTTTACATGATTTTGGTAATGGTATTGTAATATTGGAAGCCGGAGTCTGTGGTTTATCATAAAAATTACTGAATGGACCAAGGTGATATTTTGTCTGCCTAGAGATATACAATACTTTATTAGTGATATTATATTTTTCTACTTTTTATATTCAAAAATCTAACATCTAAAATTTAGGAATTAATAATAGATACAGTAAGTATACATAATTTATTGATAGCTAAACAGTGGGTCAGTTAGCTAATTATAATAAGACCCACTGTTAAGTTTTTATTTCTATTGATTTTACAGTCTTTCTTCAGACAGTGTGAAAAATGATATATGTACTTAATTTATGGTACTGAGAACTTTATGTGTCTATATCTCTAGGCATTTGGGAATGTATGATGGTCATTAGCTAAAGTCATTGTACTTTTGTTTACTGGGTTAACACTAATCTCTTCCCCCCCTCTCCAGTCATTTGTTATAATCCTTGGCTGATATCAAAACAAACCATTTATCCCATTAGTACTTCCAAAGCTTATAGTGAATCTCTTTCTGAGAATGTCATTTTCCTCTAAATTTAATTATAAACACAATGTGAGTAGTATGCCACTTAAGCCAACCTGAAGATTGTACTTCAATGCCCCCATGTAATATGGAGCATCTGGAAGTTTTCCTTGTTTTGTTTGTTATTTCTTCACAACTAACTAACTAATGTGACTTCATTATCTTCCAATATGTCATGGCAAGAAAATAATCTTATTGACAGATACAGTCTACAAAAGTTGGAACATCTCAGGCTTCCTGTGTATTATATGCCATTTAACCTCGCATCATACATTTCCATTTTAAAGGAAGCCAAGGATCAATGAAGCAACCCGTTGATGTTTCTTCAATAAGTGGGAGTCAGGTGTGAACCTCCTTCATCTTGATTTTAAAGGTCTGTCTGTGTTCAATAAAGCTGACTTGGTTCCTGCTTTGGGCAGAACATGATGTAGAACAGGCAAAAATGTTTTCCTCCCTAGTGTTAATACCACATGACCTCCTGACAACCGACTCACAGGCATGTGCCTCCTTGCTACCACCTTCTTGTTTCTGGTTTTTTTTCCTTTGTTAAAGAATAGTCTGAAGAACTGCTTCTGATAGGCTGCTAGAGTTATACAGAATGAATTCTGACTTGAACTACTACAAATTAAAACATTGGTTGAGCTGAGTTCGCCAATTATCTTCCCCCTTTCCCATTCCATGATGTTGACTTCCACTGACATCATCAATAGGATTTTGTAATTTGGGACTTATACTTTTCAGGTTAATGTGCTTCTTGTGAGAACCTTTGAATACCAGAGGACACACACAGTTCATTGACCTGCAAAAGGATCAGCTGTTTACTCTGGCCTCTACTTTAGCAATGCTGCAAGCTGCCCTGCTCCCAATCAGTGCTTCTAGAAGGCTTGCAAGACACTGGGAACGAATCTAAGATCAATGGTAAAAACACAAAGACTAAGCCTGGACTGGGAATCCAGGTACATTGGCTTTAGCTTCCTGTAAGACACTTCTAACAAGCACCTACAGATAAATGAGGAAGACTGATCAAAGTGGTATCCCAGAGGCTCTGAGTAACATAAGCAATGCAAACTGTTCTTGGGGGACCGTTCAGGCTCAAGTTCCCATAATCTATATTTTTTTAACACCTGTGGACTGAGTATTTTCACTTTTGAGTAATATTAGAAGCAGCTAAGTGGCAGAAGCACAAGTTTAGTACAAATTAGAAGACCTTTAAAGGACATTTTTTAAGGCAAAGGTATTTCTGTGTTAGATACAAAATTAACAGTATAATTAGAGTAGATGAAAATATTCAGTGTCAGTTTTAATTTTAGGAAATGTTAATTGCATATTGCATTATGCTCTGTCTATATGATGGGCTTCCTCAATTAGATTGGGAGTTGTAGTTTGAAGGTCTGCTTCATAGTAACTAAAACACTGGACAATTAGCCATATTCTCTACAACTTAAATTTCAAATATTTTTGTAGATGTTTTCTCATATCTTACTATCATTTTTAGTGAACATACTCTTTTATCTTTTCTCTTCTCTTACTGTTTTTTTGTTTTATTTATTTATTTATTTATTTATTTATTTATTTATTTGACTACCTTCAAACCACTAGGTAGCTGATCCTGGTCTTAAACTCCTATACCTCCTGTGTCTACCTGCTGAGTGCTGAGCTTACTGGCATATGCCACCATCACTGGCACACATTTTGTACTTTATAAAATAATAGTCTGTGGAATTGATGTTCACAGGCTGCTATTACAACACAAAAGTGGATTTTGATTACAATCATGTTCCTATCCCATTGAAGGACAGGCTGGCAGTGGCTGTTTTTAAAATCCGTACTCTATCTGCCAGCCTGAGCTTGAATAATGGAAACCCATGTGTATGCCAAGAAGTAAGAGACTATTTTGTGGTTGACCTGTTTCTGATAATATTGTCAAAACTGGTAGAAGTTCTACACTAATATCTTAGACTTATTAAACATCAAGTCCTATGAAATATAGTAAAGAGCTATTTGTTTGGGGAAAGAAAGAAATGGGAAATGGAACATTCTGAAAGTGATTATCCATGATTTTTAAAAAGTAGAAATCCTTATAGTCTAGTGAGAAAATAAATAATTAAGATGATAGATACTGGTGAAATCAAACATAAGCTAAGAGGTGTAGTTGTGGCAATGCAGCCTAAAAGGAAGGAAGGGATTGGAGAGTTTGATTTTTTTGGAAGTAAAAATGATTCTTCAATATAATCTTTAGAGTACAGAAAACAGAGATTACACCTTACTTTTCAAGGCCTCAGAACATCTCAGTTCTTATACCTTTGGGTTTAATTTCCTTGATATCCAGTAGAAGTAGACGGCCTCACCTATACTGTTATAACAGTCAATAAGTATTGTCAGTGTGACTAAGTTTGAGCCCTGTAGGAGGTGAAGAGACACTTCTGAGGATTTGAGGTAATTTATAGACCCCATTAACCGAGGAAAGAAAGCTCCCCAAATGTGAGCTACAACATCCCAAGACTCTATCCTAGATGGAACAGAAAAAGATATGGGGAAGATGAGCCTACATTTCCTCTTTCTTTGTTTCCTGGACCACTGAGATGTGAGAAGCATCTGCCATACATTTCCACTGCTACGAATTGAGCCCCCTCCTCAAACCTTTCCAGTCATGATAGGCTAAAAACCCAAGCCTAAGAAAATCTTTCCTCTCTCTACTTGTTCTGCAAATCATTTTTTCACAACAATGCAAAAGTAAAAAAGTACAGCCCCTATCTTATTTTCATATGATGGACAACACCACTGTTTCCCCAACTCATCTTTTAAAGGCCTGATGGTGCCATAGAACTTACCAGTGTGTCCTTCTCAGCTTTGAGTCAAGACAAGCTAGCACTCCTACAGGTCTGGGTTCCTCATGATTTAAATGGAGATAAGTGAAAGTAGTAACAAAATATGGAAGCAGGAACCAAGTAATACACAGAAAATAAGTGTTGCGCTAATGTAAAAATTGCCTTGATCCTGCTACAGACTCTACATAGTCTTAACATTTGTCTCTCTTTTCACCTCTGTTCACACTCATTATGACCTGAACTTGCACTTCTTCTGACATAAATCCGATATGGGCTTTACCAACCCTTCTCTTCTGCCATGATAATGATGCCCTTGAATATAAATAAATAGTCCTGGCATTGCTCCCTACTTAGTGCAGTACATAAAATAGTGCATGTCCTTTCCCCTCCTTACATACAGTTTGCACTTTAATTTCTCTATATAGAGGTATCTATACATGGTCATACTTTTGGTTAACCTATGTGAATCTAAATTATTTAAATATTTGCCAGACTTGTCTTAATGTCCTTTCCTTGTCCTCATCTTTCCAGTTCATACTTTTCCACCTCTTCCGCAGAGAGCTCAGTGCCATGTGTCTGAAGTAATTCCCACTTGCCTCCATTATGTTAAAGATGCCCCTGGATATGAATGTTTGAGTTTCTCTGAACCCTGTGCTCTTTCCCAGCCTCATTTCTGTTTTGTTTGTAAACAGAATTGTGGAAAAAAATCTCTTCTAGAGACAGCAAAATAATTGTGTAAGAACAACAACAAAAATACACAAAATAGCATGGTGTTTTTAAGTTACATGCTTCAACAGATACAATACTACTGCATAAAATTGCTGGCTGGATTTTACCCTCTAATATTCATCATGCATAGCAACATTGTGAAGACCCTCATAGTCTGTGTATCACACAATTAGTGGACTACATTTCAGTCATCATGACACTTGCTCTTTACAAAGCTTGACATGCTGAATCAATAGAGGAGTTCTAAACTATGCAGATGTCCATACCCCTTTGATATAATGAGTACAATCTCTGGGAATGTTGCCAGGACATGGGCATTTCAAAAATGCTGTAAAATCTATTTTGATGCTCAGCCAGGGTCGAGTAGTATTGGCTGTGGGTAAAATGTACAAACTTACAATCCCCTATAACCTCGTTCCAATCTATCTTGGCAATTACACCAGCATCACTTCTTTCACTTATCTCAGATGCCACTCAGCTGGGACACAGGACATTCTTTGGCATCTGCTAATTTTATGTTTTGCTCTGTCTTTCCTATTCATATTCACCCTTCTGTCTGACAATGTCTAGTCTGTTCTTCCAGGGCTCTTAGCCTGAAAAAAAAGGAGTTTTTGAAACCATCCCCAATAAACAGTAAAAGTGATCATTTTTCTCATCTTAATACATTTAGTGCTTGGATATTTTAGGTACTTGTCAAAGGTTAGTTAGATTCCATTGGTAGAATCATTAGGATGCTCTAGAGGGGTGAGGAGAAGAATTTCGATAAAGAGAACTGCACTTTAATTGAGACTTCACCTCTTTTGAACTAATCAACATTGGTAAGCCAACCCTGAATGCTGAAAATAAAATTCCCAACCTTCATCCCATGATAGATGTTATAATCAGAGTATTACATATAGTAAGGAAACATCAATACAAGATACTGTATCACTTGTTCAAATGACTTATGGGCACTTTTGACAAAAAATGTAAGAAATATGGATTCTAAAGTCTTACACAACTAGCAAAATATCTGTTACTTCGAGAATTCAGCGATGAACAAGTTAATTGCTTATATAGTAAGGTGTTTAGGATGGTTCCTAATGGGCCATACAGTTTGAAATTACTTGTTCATCTCATGTTAATGGCTAAAACCTCAGCATTGCAGATTTCCTCATTTAGATTAGCATCATGTTATCAAAGATATTTCAGAAGAAAGTAGGTCTTAATTGAGCTTTATTTAAATCTCCTAATCAAAAAATTTGCTTCTTCGAAAACTGAAGCCACCAGACCAAGATTACAAAAATACACATAGAAGTTAATGGAAAGACAGAGAAGTGATTTTGAAACTATTACTTTCCTTTCATTTGTATGTTTTTGAGACAGTCTCACTGTGTATTCTACAATGACCTGAACTCCTGACCCCTCTGGCCTTGCCTCTACAATGCTAAGATGACATGTGTGCACCACCATTCTGGCTCCAATTCTGTTACAAGTTTTAAGGAAATTAACCTGAGCTTGAGTTATAATCAATAATTGTTACAAATTATAATGATTGATACTTTATGGATAGCTTACTTTATGACTGTTATCAATAATATATATTGATAACTTCCTATATTGGAAAATGTTTAGCACTGTTATTATTATCGTTACTATTATTTTGGCAAGCAATGCATCTCACTTTGTAAGGCTTTGTTCCTACAATCAGAAACTTGAGTTTGATTCCACACAGTGGAGAGGAAGAACCTATATCGCAAGGTGTCCTAAGACCCTCATATGAATATGCTGACATCTATGCTCATGTTCACACACACACACACACACACACACACACACACACACACACACTGTTGTAAATTAAAAAGGGGCCATGTCACTCCTGTCAGAATAGCTAAAATAAAAAACACCAACAAAAATTTATGCTGGAGAGGATGTGGTAAAAGGGGAACACTCCTCCATTGCTGGTGGGAGTGACAACTTGTTCAGCCACTTTGGAAATCAGTGTGGGGATTACTCAGAAAAATGGGAATAAACCTACCACAAGACCCAGCAACTCCACTCTTAGGCATATATCCAAAAGATGCCCATTCATACAACAAAGATGTCTGTTCCACTGTGTTCATAGCAGCATTATTTGTAATAGCCAGAACTTGGAAGCAACCTAGATGCTCCTCAACCGAAGAGTGGATAGAGAAAATGTAGTACATTTACACAATGGAGTACTATTCAGCAGAAAAAAAAAACCATGGAATCCTGAGATTTGCAGGCAAATGGATGACACTAGAAGAAACCATCCTGAGTGAAGTAACGCAGTCACAAAAATAGAAACATGGCATGTATTCTCTCATATATGGATTTTAGACATAGATCTGGGGAGTGCCAGCCTACAATCCCATGGCCAGAGAGTCTGGGAAACAGAAACTTCATTCAGTGGCTGATGGAAGAAGAGGCACACTCCCACGGCTAAGCACTGAGCTGAACTCAAGAAAGCCAGTAACAGAGAGGGAGGACTGATGACCAAAGGAATTAAGACTGGGCTGGTTTAACCCCCAGAAACAGGTGACCTGACAAGGGTTAACTCTTGAATCCCAGGCTGATGCCTGGGAATCCAGCATGGGACTGATCAAGACCCCCTGAATGTGGGTGTCAGTGAGGAGGCCTAGGTAATCTATTGAGCCTTGGGCAGTAGATCAGTACCCATCCTGAGTATACACATGGATTTTGGACTCCCATCCAACAATATGAGATGGATTCTCACCCTGAACTCTTGGGGGAGGGACTAGGCCCTGCCCTATATGAAATGACAGACTATGGACACCCCCATGGAGGGCCTCACCCTCCTTGGTGAACTGAGGGGATATTGGGGGGGCTGGGGGGAGGGCACGAGAGGAGGGGAGGGAAACGGAGAGGGACCTGGAACTGACCTGTGAAGCAACCTTGTTTCTAATCTAAAATTAAACTTATAAAAAAGTGGCACAAGAGAGAAAGACACCATGCCAGAGAGCTCACATGGATGGCTTTTTGTTTTTTTGTTCTTTGGAAGGGAATGGGAAAAGTGAGCAGTGGATGGGAGGAGACCAGTCTCTGGGAACAGGAGCAGAAGGAAAGAAGAGAGGGCATAGGGGGAGATAGATAGATAGAGACAGGGGGGGGAGGGAGAGGGGAGGGGCAAGAGAGTGAGAGAGGGAGGAACATAGAGAGAAGGGGAGAGGGAGAAGGAGAGAGGAGGTGGGCAAGGCCCACTTTAAAGGATGCTTATTGAATTGACTGTGCACAGGACGTACTCTTAGTGGCTGCAGCTGAGGACATATCCAGTCAGGACTGAGAGGGCCTGAATACTAACACACACAATATCACACAATTTGTTTTGTTAAATACACTTAGTCCTTTTTAAGAACACTTTAAAAAATCCTTAGTAAAATTTACTACCATGGTAATTTAATTTTAAGGAATGGAGGAGTAACTTGAACTGAGATTTAACACTAAACTTTAAGATGTTGATTGAAGAATTAAAATGTACATTAGAGCACAGGTCAGTGAAGCCTAGAGATTGGTTACTTCCAATTAACATTGCCCAAACAACCTAGGGGCAGTTTTGGATATGACAATATGCAAGATCACATCCTTGGACCAAAAGACCATACTTTCCAGGGGAAGAAAAATCCAAGTAGTCATTGATTTAACATGTCTAAGTAGAGTACAACAAAAACCTTATTCAGCATGAGCATATAAATGATGGGGAAAGGGCATAATAATGAAGGAGCAAAATATTTCATACTGAGAGAGCATCTTCAATGACTCTGACATGATGTCCTATATTAGTTGCTTGCAGATATATATATTGGGTGATTATAGCTGGAGTTTATAGGTAAAGATGTAAGAGACAGAAATGTAAGCAAGAACCAGGAAAGGTTCAAGCAAACCTAAATTATTTTAGAATTTATTTAGGAAAGCAAATGATTTAAAACCAATATCTATTTAAAACTGCCTTAGAAAAAAGATGGAATTATTTTTTTATTTTATGTTAGAATTTCTAAGAGGAGAATACACACTTCTTATTTGACAAGATAGGATCAAGAACATGTCTTATGTCTTTCTATGCATTTATTTCTACAATTACTTCCACCAAAAGCAACCTAATAAGATCTATGCCAACACTAAAAACTAAGTCCATAAAGACAAGAAACTACTAGTAAGATTCCAGAAATGGAATCAAGAAAGAAAACAAGGAAGGGAGGGAGGAAGAAAGGGAGGGAGGGAGGGAGGGAGGGGTGAGTTATGGCAAGGGAAGGGCAGAGGAGGGAAGAGAGAAGTGGGGAGGAGAAGGGAAGGAAGAGGGAAGAAGGAAACAAAGGCTAGATTCCCTGTGAGATTCCAGGGCTCTGTTGAATTGATTATGGGTAAGGGAAAGTATCTTATCTTGAGATGGAATATGACTGCAACGTTTTTCAAGAGAACAAAATCATAGGTGGTGGTTTCAAATATGAGAGAGAATACATAGTCTCTCCACCCTGTATCTGTTTATTTCACTTAACATAATATCCTGTAGTTCAATAAATTTTACTGCAAATGACAAAACTTATAAATGAAATGTCTTATAAATGAAAACTTTAAAAAGTAGCCTGAATGTAGAACAATGATTGCAATAGCACAGTTTGGGTATGAGATAAGGAGAGACAAATAATGGCCACAAAAATAAATGTAGATAGTAGAACTGTGTTGGAGATGCTGAGAGTTCTTCCTGTGAACACTGTTCAAGAGTTACTGAGTAACATGCATCATCTGAAAATCAAGACCTGAAACTAAGAAACAGAAACAAAAAGGGGGTGGGGGTGGGGAAGAAAAGGAACAAAGTAACAAAGGAAAATAAACAAGGAAAGAAACGAGATAGAAGGGGATGGTATTAATATGATCATGGCAGGAAGTATTAAAATATCAGACTGTACCCTTGAATATCTGTTCTTCAAGCATTACATATAAATAACAAGGAACCAGACAACATAGTTTAAATTAGCTTTATAAATTCTTTCTTGTTTTTCTCCTGTTATGTGACAGATACTAGAAAGACCCCAGGGTCTCAGATTGTGTCCCGAACTTAGAGCAAATCTGGTCAGAAATCCTCCTGATTTTTTTTTCTTTTTTAAGTTGTGGACTTACTGCCTTTCTAAGACATTCACTTATTTAATTCTTTGATCTTTCACCATTGTTTGGGTTGGTTTATTAGATTCTACAGAAAATATCCACTCTATGTAGAGCTTTGTTGCAAGGGTTTGTATAAAAGCCTGATTGGAGGATAGCCTTTTGAAATTGTCATTGTACCTTTGAGATTGCATGGTGCCAGGGCTCCCCGCACTACATCAGCTCACCGTTTTTCTGTTATATTTACCTGAGATGGGCACAGATCATGGTCCATATTATAACCACGAGTTACAAGATGAAAGAAAAGAGACACAAAAATTAATGCTATGTATTTTGTATATGACAATTATTGCAACACGTAGGTTAAGGATTTTTAAAAGTGAATGCCATCATTAAAATAGTAAGGTGAGATCAAGTGGAATGAAACAAGAACAAGCCCCATGAAATAACATATATACTAATTTTCAAATGAGAAAGTGAAACAGTTGACATAAATAACATATAATGTGGCAGTAGAAATATTTCATTGAGTACAAGTAAAAAGTAAATGAATGAGTGTAAATTTCAAGTTAAGGATCTCTTTGAGGAGAACTTAGTAGAGGAAGATAGAAAAGGTAATAAATAGTAGAAGACAGAGAATACTATGAATAGCAATTTCTGAACAAGGCCCAAGAGTAAAGAAAAATAAAGAGGAAAATGTGAAGAACTCGTGGACAATTTTCAGAATTAAAGAAGTTTGAAAGGCTTTGAATGAATAGTTTATAAGAAACCAAATGGAGGAATGATGAAAAATTCACCTTTGGCAATTTTAATGGGAGCTAAGGCTTCAAAGGGGAGGGGAAATTGAAAGTATTTCAGCAGGAAAGCCAGGCATGATGACGCAGACCTGTCATCCCAGTGGGAAGGTTTCTGTGAGTTTAATGCCAGCCTGGCTTGCTCAGCCAGATCAGACTACTAAGCAAGACATTTCTTCAATGATGAAAAGCAAAGTTTCAATAGTAAGGATGATTTCAGAGAATCTACAAAGAGTTATGAATCCTACTAGCAGCAAACTTCTCAACACTAAGCTTAATAAAGAAGGAAATTGACAATTGTCTTTAAAGTTGTAAAATGAACAGGAAACTTAATCTTTTTGAATTTGGCAAGTTAACACACAGAGAGCTGTTCTCCCTAGTAATAAATATTGATTTGAGGCAAGCATTCTACTGCTTGAATTATATCTGTGCCTTGATTTTTATTTTATTTTTATTTTGAGACTAGGTCTCATTGAATCACCCAACTTGGCCTTGGATTCACTATGTAGCTTAGGTAGGCCTTGAACTTGTTATCCTTCAACCAAAAACCTAAGTATCTGGCATTACAGATCTTTATCAACATGCTTGACAAGAGGAAGGATTAATACAATTATTTAAACCTAAAAGACTTTAGAAGTTTTTTCATAAAACGGTCCTAATTTAGAGTACCTCTTTAAGACCTAAAACAGAAGACAGTATAAAAGAACAAGTATGTAATACTATTATTATGATAGACAAATAAAGATATATATGAATGAATAGAATTTGAATAAAAAGAATTGTGTCCTACACAATTTAAAACAAAGATATGAATAATAAGGAATTGTTGAGGCAAGATAAAAGATTTAGAAAGAACCCAGCGCTTACTGAATTATAAGAAAGATCTAAATATTTACAAATCTGGTCAAATAATAAAGACAGAATAAAAGATATAGATGTTAAAATAAGAACTGAAATTATCATAAGAAAAGTAAAATATCTTATTATGTATATATACCATTTTTTCAATATCTATTCATCTGTTAAAGGGCATTTAGGTTGCTTCCATTTCCTGGCTGTTGTGAATAGTGAGGCAATGGACATGGCTGAGCAAGCATTTGTGGGGTAGGATATCAATTACTCTGGGCATATGACATGGAATGCTATAGATTTAGGATTCTCTGTACTTATTTTGGGAATAGTTGTACTAGTTTGCATTTCTACCAACAATGAATGAGTGTTCCTTTTTCTTCACAACCTCAACAACATTTGTCAGCCATTTCTTTAACATGTCACAGTGGACTTCCTGGTGTTCTGGAGTGGGAAGAGGTAAGAAAGCATGTTTTTTCAATTAAAATCATATTTTTTAAATGGCTGCATAAGTAAGACTAGAACAAAGGCAATATGAAAAAACTTTTTAGCATGGAAGGGGGTAAAATTTCACAGGGTCATAACAACAAGGAAAAACTACACCCAACTAATGACTTCTGGGAGAAGGAAAATTAGTCTCTCCATTACTAGTTGCCCTTTACTGAGTAGCCATCCCTAGAATCATATACATTCAAACAGCAAATCATATATATTTATTATGTGTATATATATATATATAAAGACTCAGCAGGTGATATATATATATATATACACACACGCATATACAGACACATATATGTAAGACTCAGTAGACTATATATATATAGTGGGTATGTGTGTATACGTACATTCCAATAAGGATGACTTAAAGAGGGTACCAACTTGAGAGTGGGGAACATATGCTAGGTTGATGGTGAGGACCTGAAAGGGATTAGGGTGAAGAAGAAGGGAGAATGTGATATAATTTTATTTCAATTAAAACCTTATTATTAACAGGCATTGGTGATTAACACCTTTAATCCCAGCATGTGGGAGGCAGAGGCAGGCAGATTTCTGTGAGTTGGAGGCCAGCCTGGTCTACAGAGCAAGTTCCAGGACAACCTCCAAAGCAATACAGAGAAACCCTGTCTTGAAAAACCAAAACCAACCAACCAACCAACCAACCAAACAAACAAACAAAAAACAAAACTTATTAAAAAGTAAAATGTGTAAATTTTAAGCTAGAAAGAGAAAATTCTATCATATTGAAGAGACATAGTGAGAAATTGTAGATACAGAAAAATAAATGAAAAATATGATGGCCGAGAAGCACATTAATTTCACAGTAACCGTGACTCAACGTTTACACTGCAAAACTGAGTTAATATGACTAAACTAAAACTGAATCCAATGGTAATCATACCTGTTAAAACTGGGAATAAACTTACCAATGAAATGATTGTAGTCTCTGGACCATATGGAAACATGTGGCTCCAGGGAAAGACACAATAAGCCCAAGAGGACTCAGTGTAAATTGGTGGGAAATACGTTAGGCAACTACGAATCCAAGAAAACTTGGCATTTTCTTATGACATTCGATAGGTGCTTACAGGCAAGAGCCAAACTTTCAATACAGCCGAATGGAACCAGAGAAAGTGGCAGTAGGGAAGAACGTGGTGGCTGCCTATGGGGATGCGTTTGGTCCAGATGGAGAAATCAGAGCCATTATCATGGGAAAACTGCCACGTGTGGGGGAGACCTTGGGATTGAGACAGCTCCTGCTGGGAGGATGTGGTACCAGCAGATTTCATCCTCAAAAGGCTCTGAGAAATAAGTACAGAGATGCATTTGTGGTGTGATTAAGTAAAAGGGGCTCTGATTGGCTCCCAGATGATACTGAAAAATATAATACCTAGTGTAACTGGGAGGTAGGGACTAATAATGTATATAAATATAGATATTATTTAGTAGTATTATAGATACATATGTGACTAATGAGTATATACCTAGTAGAAATGGGTCACAATGGATTAATTAATTTTTATAGTCCCTATTAATATGTAAAATTATATAGTATATGTAATATATTATATATAATATGTAATATATATATATATGATGAGTCCAAAGTAAAAAGAAAGTGATGTGAAAAATGAACACAAGAATGCTAGATGGACAAAGAAACAAATAAAGAAGAAAGAATAAGAGAGGAGATAAAAGAGTAAGAAGAAGATACTAATTGAGAACAAACCCTTTTTTTGTTGTTGTTTTCTTTTGTTTTTGCTTTTTGTTTGTTTTGAGACAGGGTTTCTCTGTGTAGCTTTGTAGACCAGGGTGGCCTCGAACTCACAGAGAGCCGCCTGTTTCTGCCTCCCGAGTGTTGGGATTAAAGTTGTGCACCCTACCACCACCCGACTGAGAATCAAATATATTTTTAAAGGACAAAAATGTCATTTTTCACAATTATATGTTTTCCTTTCCTATTAAATAGCTCTGTGTGTGCTTTACATGCCAACTAGGTTGTCTCTCACATGCAATTCTAAAGATTTGCAGATCTGAAATTCCACTATATGCTTTACAGACCTGTGTGAGATTGTACAAATAAAACAAGATTGAAGATGTGAATGTTATGATGAGGCAGGCCAAGCTGTCAGCCTTGGGCTTCCGGTCGTGGGGCAGGTTGAACAATGCGGGTGCACATGCCTCACTACAGTCTTCCTCCCATCTGCTCTGGAGATCCCAAACGGGCTGGGTTGGGTTGTATCTCGTTTTCTTCAGAACCGGCTCCAGCATCTTTTTGCCATGACCCCAGCGCCTCCCAGTCCAGCATGGTAAAAATTCCCAAAGTCTTTATTTCCTAGCAGCTAGAATGGATGAAAACAGATGTAAAAATTGACTCCGCAATGCCTCCTTCCAAGAAGAGAGTTTACAGAGTGTGGATAATCTTTCCTCGTTATGTGAAATTTCCTTTTGGACACTGTAAGCACATCATCCTGAAAATGCAACTTGCAAGGTTAGTCTGGGAAGTTAATCACGTGGAAACAAGAGAGCTCATTCCCTACCATTTTGCTATTATCTTAATATTGATTTTTAAATAAACCTTTCATTTGGTAAGTGGTGAAGACACAAAATTCTACCTCCTATTTTCATTTTTCCCTACTAATATTGGGGGAAGGGTTCTTCCTCAATCTGTTTTTCATTATTGCTTTATTAATTGAATTTCACTCTGAGATCTCAGGAGTGTTTTCTAAACAGCAACTCTGGTGTTAGTTTTTATATTACCAAGGATTATGAATATACAGTTTACTATATAATATCTGAATAATATTATGTAAAGACTTAAGGTACTCATTTAAAGACAAGCCTCAAAGTCATTTGTTTCCTAATGGTTTTATGTTTTTCCTGGTGACATGCACCTGAAGGCTTTCTCAAGCATGGAGGCAGATATTAAATATGGTATTTAATAAAGGCAAATGGACCCAGGGAAGGAGGTCTGCCAGTAATGCATTGATGGGCTCTGCCCTTTCAAAAGTGAGTTAATGACTTTTGCTCCATGGCCCATTTCTAATGGGAGCTTGGTCTTTTCCAAGGGATGCGTCTGTCCTAGTTCAGAGACATTTAGCAGGCCTACCATAGTGGTGCATTTAAACAAGCAGGTGAGGCTTAAATGGTAAACACTGAACAGAAAGGAGGCCACAAACCAGCTAAGTAGTGAATCCACCTGCAGATAATAAATGTTGGTATTCGACTTGGCCAGAAAACATCTCAATCAAATTCAGTTTTAAAACAGTTGAGGTATCTAGGCTTATAATCTCTAAATAAATTAATTAATTAAAAAAGGCATACCATAGCCTAGAAAAAAATCTAGGATATAAAGCATATGGCTTTTCTATTCCTTTCTTATATTTCTGCCAACGTGAATGATTGGCTATTACCATATTTTAATATATTTTAATCATGTTTTCCTCTATCCAACTCCTTCCAGAACATCTCTACCAACCAAATTTTGTTTTCTCCTTTGCCCTCCCACTTCCCCTCTCTCAAAAAATTCCATTTCACTATATATTGCTAGTGCTTCCTTTTAGCATATGGTGTGTTATGTTTAAAATGTGCAATATTTTTACCGTTGAAGTTAATATTTTACCTTGCTTCGTTTTGATTTATGTATTTTGTTTGATAACAAGGAAGAGCTGTTGTTATTTCTCATTTCTATATTTACCCTATGAATGGTAGGCATTGAGTAAAATAGACCAAATACTCCATTCTGTGAAGTAATTTTCCATATATAGTGGTCCAAGTCTTGCATAAAACAAGCAGATTTAAGAATCAAAATCCTGGAGTATCTTGTGTTACTGCTGATGTATATGTGAATTATTTCATTTTCAGAATCCATCAATTACAAGAGAGTTAACAGAATTAGGTTTGTGTCACTTTGTGTCCCACTAATTTTACTGCTACCATGTCTGTTGTCATGGAGAAGTATAGACTTTCTCAAGTAGGTTGGAGTCTTCAATAGGAAGGACCAATGCCACAATAGGTTGGGGCAGGGCCTTATCCAAGAGGAGGAGTGGACTGCGATGGGCTAGGGGGGAGATGGGGAGTGGGAGGAGGTGATGGAGGGGTGGGAGGAACAACTGTGTTTGGAATGTAAAATGAAATAAAAAAATTTAGGAAAAAAGAAAGGACAAATGCCTGTACAGACACTGATGAATACCAGGTTACAATTATATGAAAGCATGATTGCTCCTCTTGAGGGGTTGCATCAAGGGGACAAAGTAGGTGTCATTCTAGGCTGATTCTATAAGGCAGTACGTTTGTATCCTTGGAAATGTGATTTATTTCTCACCTCTTACACTTGTCCTTTGCATACACATTCACAGCCATTTAAGGCTGAATAAAAGGTCTTTCACATATGATGTTTGTATACAAAGGGGCTGAGAATGGTTGCATTAGTTCAGATATTCCTTACACTTAATAGTACTATCTAAGCATGGAATATTGTTAAAATAATCTTGTGATTTGTTTGATAAATATCAAAAGATGCCTGATATGCCCTTTTTATAATTTTACAGTGTATTGTTGATCTTTTATTGCCATTTTAAAACACAATGATTTTAAAGCCACAGTGTACTGAACAGAATTAAAATGACAACCTTCTTATTTGTTCTTTGAAAAACAGAATTTCACACTTATCTGACAATGGAACAAGCCAAGGCCTGTTTCCTATAGCTACATGCTGATCTATACTCTAAAATATAATATCCTAGAAATTTGCATTCACTCTCCAAGCACAGTATTTGGGGTTATTTTTCCAGAATGAAAAATCATGAAACATGTAAATAAAAACAAATTTAGTAATGTCAGAGCTGAGCACATTTGGGGGACTCAGTCGCTCACAAAGAGAAACCTTAGATATTTGAAATGGTTGAGTCTGAAAATGATAGTGAAGTCTTAAGTAACAGAGATTATGGGCAGTCAGGTTTTTTATAATATTTCCTTTGGAGATAAGAATGTTAATGAGGTCAGAGAGCACTTCAGTAATAGCATAATAAGTCACACAGGTATTGCAGGGGAAAAAAGGAAAGGAACTTAAGAAAGGAAATAAGATTTTAACCTTTGGGTTGGAAGAGACAGCACCATTATTCACACCGGAGTTACTTGCTTTAGCCTAAACAGCAGGACCAATACATTTGACTGCCTTTTTATATCCCATCAGTGCTGATGTTAAATTACCACATTTTAAATTTCAACAATCACATATAAATATATGCTCTTGGGTCACTTTCGTCCAATAGGTCTCTGGAAATTTATGGTGTGCAGTGAGAGGAAGGGAAAAGCCTTATTTTGACTTTTAGCATCCACAGCTCTAGACACAGCCTTCTTTCAGCACAGAAGCACTTTTTCATTGCCATCAGATGACTGCACTTTCACAGCTCTTGTGTTGGGGGACTGTACGAACAGAACATCAAAACGTATGGAATCCACTAAGTCGTCAACGCGTCTAAGCAAGAATTTTATATTTGTCATTTTAAGGGCTATCTGGAAGGTCATGTGAAGATATCTGTCAAAAATTACATGTTGCATTTCAACTATTTAATTCTATCTTATTTACCAACACATATTTTAAACATGGATCATGGATTCTTTTTTATTATCTTTTTTTATTTAAATTAGAAACAAGCTTGCTTCACATGTCAATCCCAGCTCCCTCTCCCTACCCTCCTTCCTGCTCCCCACCAGCCCCCACAGCCCCCCACCCAGTCCCCACTCTGCTCTCCAAGGAAGGTGAGGTCCTCCATGGGGGATCTCAAGAGTCTGTCATTTCATCCCCGGAAAGGCCTATAACCTACCCTGTGTGTCCATGATGAGAGAGCATCCCTCTATGTGGAATGGGCTCCCTAAAGTCCATTTGTATGCCAGGGATAAATACTGATATACTACTTAAGACCCCATAGATTGCTGAGGCCTACTAACTGACACCCAAATTTAGGGTGTAATCAGTCTTGGGTCCAGGAGCTCCCCCTTGTTCAGGTCAGCTGTTTCTCCGGGTTTTACCAGCCTGGTCTTGACCAATTTGCTCATCACTCCTCCCTCTCTACAACTGGCTTCCAGTTCAGTTCAGTGTTTAGCTGTGGGTGTCTGCCTCTGCTTCCATCAGCCACTGATTGAAGGCTCTAGGATGGCATATAAGGTGATTGTCAATCTGATTATCTGGGAAGGGCATTTAAGATAGCCTCTCTACTATTTCTTAGTTTCCCAGTTGGTATCATCCTTGTAGATCTCTGGAAATCTCACTAGTGCCAGATCTCTCCTCAATCCTATAATGACTCCATCTATTATGGTATCTCTAATCCTGTGCTCCTCTATTCTTCCCCCCAATTAACCTTTCTGCTTCCCCATGTCTTCCTCTCCCCTCCTCTTCTCCCCCTCTCTTGTTTCCAGGTCCCTCCCCTTCTCTGGGGTACCATGCATATCCCTCTTGGTGTCCTTCCTGTTACTCAGACTCTCTGACAGTGGGATTGTAGACTGGCACTCCCCTGATCCACGTCTAAAATCCATATATAAGTGAGTACACTCCATGTTTGTTTGTTTTTTTTTGTGGCTGAGTTACCTTACTTAGGATGATTTCTTCTAGTACCATCCATTTGCCTGCACATTTCAAGATTCCATTTTTTTCCACTGAGTAGTATTCCATTATGTAAATGTACCACATTTTCTCTATCCACTCTTCAGTTGAGGGGCATCTAGGTTACTTCCAGGTTCTGGCTATTACAAATAATGGAAAAGATGTACTTGTATGAATGTGCGTCTTTTGGGTATATGCCTAAGAGTGGAATTGCTGGATCTTGTGGTAGACTGATTCCCAATTTCCTGAGGAATCTCCATACTGATTTCCAAAGTGGCTGTATGAGTTGGGACCCCTACTAGCAGTGGAGGAGTGTTACTGTTTCTCCACATCCTCTCCAACATAAACTGTCGTTGGTGTTTTTGATTTCAGTCATCCTTCCACGAGTAAGATATCTCACAGTTGTTTTGATTTCCATTTCCCTGATGGCTAAGAATGTTGAACACTTTCTTAAGTGTCAATAAGCCATTTTAGACTCCTCTATTGAGAATTCTCAATTTAGTTCTGTACTTCACTTTTTAATTGGAACTTTTGGTCTTTTGGAGACTTGCTTCTTGAGTTCCTTATAAATTTTGGAGATGAGCTCTCTGTCAGATGTGGGGTTAGTGAATATCTTTTCCCATTCTGTGGGATGCCTTCTTGTCTTGTTGACTGTGTCCTTTGCTTACAGAAGGTTCTCAGATTCAAGAGGTCAGATTTATTGATTCTCGATCTCAGTGTCTGTGCTATTGGTCTTATGTTCAGGAAGACATATCCTGCACCAATTTGTTGAAAGGTACCTCACACTTTCTCTTCTAAGAGGTCCAGTGTGACTGGATTTATGTTGAGGACTTTTATCCATTTGGACTTAAGTTTTGTGCATGGCGATAGACATGGATCTATCTATAGTCTCCTACATGCCAGCATCCACTTATGCCAGCACCATTTGTTGAAGATGCTGTGTTTTTTCCATTGTATAATTTTAGCTTCTTTGTGAAAAAATCAGGTTGTAGTATGTGTGTGGGTTAATATCGGGGTGTTCAATTCGATACCATTGGTCTACCTGCCTATCGTTGTGCCAATACCTAGCTGTATTCAGGACTATAGCTTGATAATAGATCTTGAAGTTAGGGATGGTGATGCCTCTGAACATAGCTGTGTTGACCAGGTTTGTTTTAGCTATTCTGAGTTTGTTGTTCTTCCATATAAAGTTGAGATTGTTCTTTTAAGGTCTGTGAAGAATTGTGCTGGGATTTTGATGGGGATTGCATTGAATCAGTAGATTGCTTTTGGCAAGATTTCCATTTTTACTATATTAATCCTACCTATCCAAGAACATGGGAGATCTTTCCATTTCTGCTATCTTCTTTAATTTCTTTCTTTAAATATTCAATGTTCTTGAGATACAGGTCTTTCACTTGTTTGGTTGGTGTTACCCCCCAAGATATTTTATGTTGTTTTTTGCAGTTGTAAAGGGTGATGGTTCTCTGATTTCTTTCTCAGCACTTTTATTTTCTGTATACAATAGGGCTAATGATGTTTTTTGAGTTGATCTTGTATCCTGTCACTATGCTGAAGGTATTTATCAGCAGTAGGAATTCCCTGGTAGAGTTTTTCGGGTCACTTATGAAAACTATCATATCATCTGGAAATAGTGAAAGATTGACTTCTTTTCCTTGATCTCCTTTGGTTGTCTTATTGCTCTAGCTAGAGCTTCAAGTACAATATTGAAGAGGTATAGAGAGTGGGGACAGCTTTGTCCTGTTCCTGATTTTAGAGGAATTATGTTCAGTTTCTCTCCATTAAGTTTGACATTGGTTGTTGGTTTGCTATATGTTGCTTTTATTATGTTAGGTATGTTCCTGTTATGCCTGATCTGTTCAAGACCTTTATCATGATGTGGTGTTGGATTTTGTCGAAGACTTCTTCAGCATCTAGTGAGATAATCATGTTCCTCACCTTGATTATATGGTGGATTACAATGTCCATTTGTTCTAAATTTTCGAATATTGTGGAGTATAGGTTTTCAAAGTATGAGCTGATGATTCTCTGGATTTCCTCAATGTCTATTGTTATGTCCCCCTTTTCATTTCTGATTTTGTAGTTTTCATGGTCACATTCTGCCTTTTGGTAAGTTTGGATAAAGGTTTGTGTATCTTCTTGATATTCTCAAAGAACCAACTCTTTTTTACATTGATTCTTTGTATTTTTCCTAGTTTTTACTTTATTGATTTGATTATTTCTACTTCTCCAGGGTGAGTTTGCTTATTTTTGTTCTAGAGCTTTCAATTGTGTTGTTAATTCTCTAGTGTGACTATTCTCCAGTTTCTTCATGTGCGCACTTGGTGTTATGAACTTTCCTCTTAGCACTGATTTCAAAGTGTCCCATCAGTTTGTGTCTTTATTCTCATTGAATTCTAGGAAGTCTTTAATTTCTTTTTTATTTCAAGAATGGTGCAATTGTGCATTATCCAATTTCCATGAGTTTGTAGCTTTCTGCTATTTGTGTTGTTGTTGAATTCCACTTTAAAGTATGGTGGTCTGATAAGATGCATGGAGTTATTCCATATTTTTTGTGCCTGTTGAGGTTTGGTATGTTGTCAAGTATGTGGTCGATTTTAGAGAACATTCCATGTGGTGCTGAGAAGAAGGTATATTCTTTTGTGTTTGGATGGAATGTTCTATCCATGTCTGTTAAACCCAATTGTGTCATAACTTCTATTAGTTCCTTTGTTAAGTTTCTGTCTGGTATTCCTTTCTAGTGGTGAGAGTGGGGTATTGAAGTCTCCCACTATAAGTGTGTGAGGTTTTATGTGTGATTTGAGTTTTAGTAATTTTTTTTACAAATGCAGATGCCTTTGTATTTGGGGCATAAATGTTCAGAATTGAGACTTCATCTTGGTGGATTTCTCCTGTGATGAATATGAAATGACCTCCAACCTCGCTTTTGATTGATTTTAGTTTAAAGTTTAATTTGTTAGATATTAGGAATACTACCCCCACTTGTTTCTTGGGTCCATTTGATTAGGAAGTCTTTCCCCAAGCCTTATCTCTGAGGTAACATCCGTCACTGAATATGAGGTGTATTTCTTATATGCAACAGAAGGATGGATTCTTTCCTCGAATCCATTCTGTTAGCCTGTGTCTTTTTATGGGTGAGTTAAGGCCATTAATATTGAGGGATATTAATGACCATTGATTGTTCATTCTTGTTTGTTTTGGAGTTACTATTGGTGGAATTGTGTGTGGATTTCCACCGATTTTTCCTTTTGGCTGTTGGTAAATTGGTATTATCTATTGCCTATGTTTTTCTGGTTGTAGTTAACTTCCTTGGGTTGGAGTTTTCCTTCCAGAACTTTCTGTATGGCTGAGTTTGTGGATATTTGTTGTGTAAATCTGATTTTGGCATTGAATATCTTTTTTTTCACCATCTATAGTGATTGAAAACTTTGCTAAGTATAATAGTCTGTGTCGGCATCCATGCTCTCTGTGTTGGTAGAATATCTATCCAGGACCTTCTAGCTTTCAGAATTTCCATGGAGAATTCAGGGGTAATTATGATAGGTTTGCCTTTATTTGTTACTTGAACTTTTTCCTTAGCTGCTCTTAATGTTCTTTCTTTATTCTGTATGTTTTTGGTCTTAATTATTTTGTAGCGAGGGAGGTTTTTTTTTTTTGCCACTCTATTTTGTGTTCTGTAAGCTTCTTGTATGTTCATTGGCGTGTCTATCTTTAGGTTGGGAAAGTTTTCTTTTATGATTTTGCTGAATATGTCTTCTGCCCCTTTCAGGTGGATTTCCTCATCTTGTTGCATACATATTATTCTTAGGTTTGGTCTTTTCATGGTGTCCCATATTTCCTGGATATTTTGTGTTAGGGATTTGTTGGACTTAAGATTTTTTTTTGGTCAATGAATCTATTTCTCCTACTGTATCTTCAATGCCTGAGATTCTCTCTTCCATCACTTGTATTTGGTTGGTTATGCTTGCATCTATAGTACCTGACTGTTTGCCCAGCTTTTCTATTTCCAGCATTCCCTCAGACTGTGTTTTTTTTTTTTAGTTTTCTGTTTTTCTGCTTTCAAACCTTGCACTGTTTGAATTGTTTCTTGAAATTTTTGCTTTATCTTTTCCTCCATTTCTTGAATTTTTTGTTTGTTTTTTTCTTCCATTTCTTTAAGGGGTTTTCTCATATACTCTTTAAGGGCCTCTATCATTTTCATTTAAGTTGTTTGAAGTTGTTATTTTTCATCTGCATTGGGATGTTTGGTTCTTGCTGGTGTAGAGTCTCTAGACTCTGGCATTGTCTTATTGTTTTTTCTTTTGCTGAGTATGTTTTTATATTATTTCCTTCCCATCCCTTATTCCAATAGATGCAGAAGGAGTCTTTTCCACTCCTGGTGGTAGGGGACCAGGGTTCCCTTCCAGTGGGTACAAGCCGGTCCAATACTCTGGTGGCTCTCCTCTTCCTGTAGAAGGAGGTAGTCCTAGTATTGGGGCCTTGGTAGTCTCAGGGTGGGCTGGAACCAGTCAGGATGGGATCTGCAGTGCACAGTCCTCAGGCCTCAGCCAGTTGCATGTATGGCACTGGAAGGTGGGCCAGAAACAGGCCCAGGCTCACCTAGTCCCATGGTTGAAGAAAGGGACCAGAATGCTGGCAGTCTCTGGGTGGGTTGCCTCCCGCCAGGATAGGGACCTCTATAAGTTATTAATATGGCATCTGACACTAAGTAATCAGCCCTAAAATCATATACATACAAGAATCATGCAAATTGTATTTATTCATATTAATAATATATAATTATAAAATAAATTAATATATATGCAATTAGAAATTGGAATGTTATTAAACACACACACATATACAAGATCAATTAAAGAAAAAGAAGTCATGAATTTGAGAAAGAATAATGGAAGCATGTGGGAGGAGTTACAGACAGGACAAAAAAGGGGAATAAATGATATAATCATTTTACAATTTCAAAAATAAAAAATATTATAAACATGGCATATGAAGCAGGAGGCAATTCCATTTTAGAGTAGAAACTAAGGGGCACCCCAGAATACAGCATAGCATAGTAAGCAGGCAAAGATGGGTCTTGAGTTATCCAACAAACAGAGCAATGTATTACATTGGCATCTTGTTATACAGATTTTCCTTTCATATAAAAATTGATGAATTAATGAAATATAAGTAGTCTTTTATCTTAAACATGATTCTGTCAACAAAGTGAAATGGAAGATACATAAGAGTGAGTCAAGGCAATGCTTGAAAACTATGTAGCAAATATTATTTATTCACAGAAGAATGCTACAGTTTGAATATGAAATGTAGTATACAGGCTTGTATGTTTTAATCTCAGGTCCCAGATGGTGGAAGCTTATGGAGGTCATGGAATCTTTAGAAATAGGACATAGCTGGAAATGGAAAACAGTGAATCAGGCTCAGTGGGTCATAGACAGGAACTTGAGACTTATAGCCAAGTTCATTTCCAGCCTAGCCCTAACTGCCAGTCACACAGGATACTAGGAAGCTGTGTCACACGACCCAGCTGTTATAGACAAGAGCTTCCTCCACTGCCTTGCCTTCCTCGTCATGAAATTGTGAGGCAAAATATGCCCTTCCTCTTGTCAACTGCTTATTGTTAGGTATGGTCCCAGGAATGAAAAAAATCACTAATTCAAGTACTGATACATACTGAATACAATGAAATGAATCACACATAGAAGCACTATGCTAAGTGCAATACATCAGGGGCCCAATGCCACATAGTGTATAATTCCATTTATATGAAATGTTCAGAGCAGACAAATCAATAGAACCACAGTATGGATTAGCAGCTTTCTTGGGCTACATGAATAGGACTGGGAAAATTAGGAGTCTATGACAGATGGATGGGTTTTTCCCTTTGGGTGCAATGAAAATATTATAAACTTAAATTAATAGATGCACAACTCCACATAGTAAAAACTGTTGAGCTATATACCCTTAAATGTCTGAATTATGTGTCATGTTATATGTCAATAAACTATTTAAAAACATCAAGTAGCTTTAAAAATGCCAGAAGACAGATACTGAAAGCATTTCAATGCCTCTTTCTTACTCAGGCAGTAGTCCCTGGTTAACTATTTTATTATTCTTCTTAATAAAACTGACCATGAACACAAGAAATAAAAGATAGATTTGTCTCAACTGGTATATTCCTGATGCCAGCCAAATTCTTGCTATGCCTTTCCCAGTTAACAGTGTCATCATTTTCACTAGTTGCCAACTGACAATGCAGTCTGTATCTGGCATCTCTTGAAGTCTAGCCTATGCCCTTGCCTTCAGCTACTCACAGACATCGGGTAGACTGTCAGTTCCACACCTGTCTCAGCATAAAAGCTGATATGGAGAAAAGACAGTTCCCAGCTAGGCCAGAGCAGTACGTGTCTTTGCATAGTGTGTTTACCATCTAATTTCCCGTTTATTTTTCTGTGAAGTGGTTAAGAGGAGACATCATTACACCACTTTACAGAAAGGGGAAATGGGGACATAAGAAGCTAACTGTCAAGCCACAGTCAGTTGAAAATTCTTACTCAGAGTCTAATACTGTCTGATATCAAAAGCCCTTTGATTCCTTTCATATCGTTCCAACTCCTTTACTAGAATGAAACCTACCTTTGTGGACTGTTCTGAAATAGAGTTGTTGTATAAGACCTCACAATAGAAGTAGTCCAGAAAGCTTGAAAAAAAATCTACCTAATATAGGAGATGCTTCAAAGAACTTTAGTTTTACAGATAGGTTCAGTTCAGTGTCTTCAGAAACAGTGACTGCCTATGATTTAAAATGGGATACTATTTCAAAAATCGTAGACAATTGCTGTATTGAGTATAAATGAAAGAGCCTAAGTTAACTTTTAATTCTTCTGTTGACCACTTGAGTAAGTTAACAATATCTGAAGGGAACTTCAATTTCCTCCATAAAAATCATAGCATTCAGGAGGTGCACGCATTTAATCCCAGAACTCGGGAGGCAGAGACAGGCAGATCTCTGTGATTTCGAGACCAGCCTGTTCTACCGAGCAAGTTCCAGGACAGAGTCCAAAACAATACAGGGAAATCCTGTCTCAAAAAACCAAAAAAGAAAAAGAAAAGAAATCATAGCATTCATTAATTTATTGATCAACTACGTGTCCCCATGATCCTTTAGGTACTATATGAACACGCATGGGTAAATTATACTCTTGTTTCCAACCTTTCACTTAAATAACACTGGTGTCTGACAAAGGTGGTTGAGTCGTATTAGGAAAAGGAGAGCAGTTTTAGTAAATGATCTTATCATAATTAGCTAATTATGTGCACAAGAATGAGACATGACTACTACTTCTCATTCGTCACAAACATTAACTCTGACTGGATAAAAACCAAAATGTTAATATCTGAATCTGTGGAAATACTGGAAGAGAACACAAGGGACTTGCTCAGGACCTTGGAAGAGATGGTTTTCCTTGAGCAGTGCAGGGAATGAAAGCCAGTGTCTCATCCAGTCTAAGTAATTACTCTAACCCTGAGTGGCATTTTCAGTCTAGCTCATCACTCAGCTTGTTGCTCTGACCGAATACTTGATGAGAAGAGCAGGAGGGTTTATTTTGGCTCATCGTTCAACAGGACACACCAAGAAAGGCATGGTGGCAGGAACATGCAATTATTGGCCACGTTGCTTCAGCAGACAGGAAGCAGAGTGTGATTATGAAATGCTTCAGGCTATCAGACATCTAGGCCTAGTTCCAGAGACCTGCTTTCTCCAGTAAGGTTCCACCTCCTTAAGGTACAACTAACTTCTTCTCCTCTTTCTCTTCCTTCTCTTCCTCCTTCTCCTCTTCCTTCTCCTTTCCTTCTTTTTAAAAATTCTTCTCTCATATATTACATTCTGATTGCTCTTTCCCCTCCTTCCAGTCCTTCAAGTTCCTAGCATACCTCCCCTCTCCCCCTGACCTACTTCTCCTTTGTTTTCCTTTAGAATAACAGCAGGTCGCCCAGGGATATCAACCAAACTCAACATAACACCTTACAATAAGACTAGGCACGTACCCTCATATCAATGCTGGACGTAGCAACTCAGAAAGACGAAAAGAGTCCCAAGAAGAGGCAATAGAGTAAGAGACAGTCATGGTTCCCACTGTTGGGTGACGGGAGATGTCATTCTATAAATATGTCTTTCTTATTGGTTGCTGAATAAAGCACTGTTGGCCAATAGAGATGCAAGATAGGTGGGACTAGGAGTTGAGGAGGATTCTGGGAAATGTAGTCAATGGTGGAGAGTTGCCATGTGATCACAGGAAGAGAAGATGCATCAGTATGGTGTTCTTGGTAAAATAGGACCTTATAAACATGTATTTAGTAATTATGGGTTAATAATTAAGTCAGAACTAGTTATTAAGAAACTGTAGTAAATGGTCAACAGCTTCATAATTAATGTAGTGTCTGCTGTGCTATTTAGGGTCTAAGACAGTGGTGGGACCCAGGCAGCTGGTGGGAAAGAACATACGTTACATATGGCACCCAATGTGGGAAACGAATTTTCACTTAACAAAAGCTTAAAAAGGGATTTTTAAAAAACAAAAGAACAGAGAGAACCATGGCTTCTTGGTAGCAGCATTTTTTGGGTGGGCTCTGAAAGTCTAGAGAATAACAGAGACTTACATGGCTAGTGCTGGTATCAAACTTACAACTGCCATCTTAGAAAGACAGCAGTTACAACAGCTATGGTTTTTTGGAGATAAAAGACATGTGGCCAGAAAAACATAAAGACTTACAATAAAGTCAGAGTCAGAGGAAGTAAAACCTCTAAAAGGTTTACAGTGTGTTTAAAAGCATATGTAGGCTTCGGAGAGAAACAGAAACAGGATAGTGGTAAAAGAAATACAGAAGCTGGGCTGTAGTGATGCATAACCTTAACCCCAGCACTCCAGAGGCAGAGGCAGGTGAATTTCCACAGAGAAACCCTATCTCAGAGAAAAAAATACGTAAATAAATAAGAGTAAAATAAATAGAATAATAAAAAAGCTACATAAAGATGAAAAATACACAGAGAGTATGGATACTGTATGCTATTGTGTCGTCTCTGAATTGTTTGACTACTAAGGATATAACAACTGCTAAAATACACTTTAGTATAAATGATGCTAAATTAATACAACTTATATATTTTTAAAATGCTTTGACTTCTAAATTTAAATACAAGGACAAGTTACTTGGGAAAAGCATTTTTACTTGTATTTCCACAGAAAATAAAAGCTATGGATTCCTTCTAGACTTCTATGGTTTGATGAAGCAAGACCTCCTGAAGTAGTGGCCCAAGTGATCCAAGACCTAAAACAGCTGAGATGATGCAGCATTCCAGACTACAAAAAGCAAGTACTTAGCCAGGTTTCTGTGTTTTGACATGATCCCCATGGTATGGACAGTTTCCCCAGCCAGCAGGAAGCACTTTGGAATGAACAATGCTCAAATTCCCAAATATTGTTTATAATTTTTTCATTTAAGTGGGGTTGCTTATAAATGCTAATGGTCACAGTCAATCTCTTTCTAAAGAGAAAAAATGGAATATGATATAGAAATGAAATCTTTGTTTTGGTATGGATTTTCCTTTATTGATACAAATTTAAGGTCAATTGAAAACATGAGAATAGAAATGGATACCTCAGTCAAATAAAACTTTAAATCTAAAATAAACAAGGCATGAAGTATCTAGGGAACCTGGGACAATGTGAAAAGACAAAATCTATAAATAATAGGAAAAAAGGAAAGAGAAAAAAAAGCCAAGGTCAAAAGCATAGAAAATATATTCAACAAAATCAGAGAAGAAAATTTCCCTAACCTAAAGAAGGAGGTGCCTGTCAAGGTACAAGAAACTTATAGAACATCAATTAGACTATACTAGAAAATAAATTACTCACATCACATGATGATCAAAATGCTTAATGTACAAAAGAAAGAATGTGTTTTAAAAGCTGAAAGGGAGAAAGACCAAGTAAAATATAAAGACGGACCAATTAGAATGACATCTGACTTCTCAATGAGGACACCAAAGGCTACTAGGGCCTGGGCAGATGTTCTAAAAAGTTTAAGAGACCGCAGATGCTAGAAAGAAAACTTCAGCATGAAAAGGTTATCCACAGTCATAAAAATAGTAGGAATAACAGGTCATCAAATCAAAAGAGAATCCCACAACAGAAGTACAAATCAACAGAAGAACAAATCCCACAACAGAATCAACAAATGCTATTCACTTATAATTTCCAAATTGATGGTATCAATTCCCCAATAAAAGCATACAGGCTAAGAGATTGGATACAAAAACAGGATCAATCCTTCAGCTGCACCCAAGAAACACATGTTAATATTGCTTCATGATAAAGGGATGGAAAACAAATTGACCCAAGAAACAAGCTGGAGTAGTTACTTTAATAACCAACAAAACAAATTCAGACTAAAACTAATCAGAAGAGATAGGGAAGAACACTACACACTCATCAAAAAAAACCCCACAAGAGAACATTTCTTAATGCCCATGTACCAAACACAAATGCATCTAAGTTCATGAGAGATACAGTACTGCTTCTAAAATCAAATATTGACCCTCACATGCTGAAAGTGACTAATTTCAACACTCCACTGTCACCAGCAGACAGGCCCTTCAAACAAAAACTATGCAGAGAAACGTTGGAGCTAAAAGGCATCGTGAACCAAAGAGACACAGATATTTATATAAAATTTCACCCAAGATCAAAAGAATGTAACTTTTTTCTACACAGTTTATGGAAAAATCTCCAAAACTGACCAAATTCTTGGACACAAATCACGTCTCAGCAGATACAAGAGAATTGAAATTATATCCTGCCTTCTGTATAACCACCATGGATTAAAGCTGGATTTCAACAACAACAGAAACAGAAATTTTGTATACTCATTGAAGCTGAATAACCCACTACTGAATAAAAAAATGAGTCGAGAGAAATTAATGAAGAAATTACAAAAGTATCTTTATTTGCAGATATATGATTGTATACATAAGTGATCCTTAAAATCCCACCACAATTCTCCTACAGCTGATAAACACCTTCGGCAATGTAGCAGGATATAAAAATAACAGAAATCAGTAGACTTCCTAAGTACAAATGGAAAACAGTCTGAGAAAGAAATCAGGGAAACAACTGGCCTGAAAAAAGAGTAAAATATCTTGGTATAACTAACCCAGAAAGTGAGAGACACATAATAAAAACTTTAATACGTTGAAGAAAGAAAGTGATGGCCATTGTACAAAAAGCCATTAACAGATTCAATGCATTCGTCATCAAAATTCCAACACAATTCTTCGCAGAACTTCAGTGGAAAACTTAAAGGTTCTTATACTAACACACAACAAAACAAAACAACATATCTAAAGCAGTTAGTTCTGAATAATAAAGGAACTGCTGGAAGAATCATTCTTGACATCAAACTGTACTACAGAGCTACAGTAATAAAAGCAGTATGGTATTGCCACAAAACAGACACACTTATTAATGCAGCCAAATTGAAGATCCAGAAATAAATTCACACATGTTTGTACACCTAATTATTTATAAAGATTTTAGAAACACATGCTGGAAGAAAGACAGCATGTTTAACAATTTGTACTGATCAAAATAAATGACCGCACCTAGAATACAAATAGATCCGTTCTTACCACCCTGCACAGAACTTGACTCCGAATGAATCAAGGGGCATAGAAGAGAAAGTGGGAATAGCCTTAAATCATAGACACAGGGAAAGTCTTTGTGAACAGAATGCTGATAACACAGGCACCAAGAAGAACAATTAATAAATAAAACCTGATGAAACTGAAGAGCTTCTATATGGCAAAGAATACCATAATTTTGAGAAAGTAGTATTGTACAGAATAGAAAAAAGTATTTTGTTCACTGCACATCTCACTAGAGGGCTAATATCTAAAATATATAAGAAACTCAAAACTAGTCATCAAGAAAACAAAGAACCCAGGGAATAATGGGGTATCGATTTAAGCAGAGAATTCTCAAGAGGAAACACAGGTGAATTAGAAGCATTTAAAGAAATGCTTAACATCCTTAGTCATCAGGGAAATGTAAATCAAAACTGCTTTGAGATTACATCTTATTATGGTCAGAATGACAATTATCAATCAAGCAAATTATAACACACACTGGTGAAGATGTAGAGTGTAGAGTAAGGGGAACACTCACCCATTGATGGTGGGAGTACATGGAATATAGAGCCATTTGAGGAATTGTATAAAAGCCTAATACAGTAAAAGATTCCTAAAATATATACATATATGAAGTGGAGTCGCAAAATAATTGAGGAAGCCAAGTGCCAATAGGACATGCCCCATTATTAAATGAAGCTTCCAATTCCTAGTAATTGGCAACATCTAATCAAGTTGTTGGCCAAAGAGGCATGATAGGAGCCCCAAAACAACCCAGGTTATTGCCAAGTCTGTTGGTTGCTCTCTACATACTGACAGTAAGCTCCTACCGATGAAGACAACACTTACAGAACACCATGAACGTGACAAAGTTGAGCTGGTAATTACCTAAGGCTTTCAGTGTTTGGGTGATTTACCTAAAGCTTCCAGTGTTCATGGTAATCAAAGGTACCCCAAAACATAATAAGGAAAATAGAAGTCCCCAACTAAGTGAGGGGGAGCCACAATCAGTTCCCACAAGTAGGTATTTTAACCCTGGGAACCCTATTGAGACTTGCAGTCTCAGGGCTCCTCCTCCCCTCTTTTCAAGGCCCTACATCTCAAAATAACCTCTTATAGAAACTTGGTGTGCTAAGTAATCTCTGTAACCATGGGAACCCTGCAGACTGAGACTTACATTCTCGGGACACCCCCCTCCCCCTCTTTTTCTCTTTAAAGTGCCTTACATTTGCACCTCATGGCTTCAACTCTCCCTACAGAATTGAGCCCCAGCTAGCCAGTTTTCTTGAAATAAATAAACCTTGTACTTGCATTCGATGTTGTTAAGCTCCTTGAAGCCTTGGGGTCCTATCCTAGTGGGCATATCACCCCGAATTCTACAAAAAGAGAAAGGTAAACACCAACCCAGTGACAAGTACTTTGCTATAGAAAACACACAAGTGTAATAATTGCACAAAGCTTGTGGAGAGTGAGGGACCTTGGAACACTTAACCGTAAACAGGATAGTTAGAACAAATCCTTCCACTGAGTGCTCAGACAACCCTGCAAAAAGGAAGAGGAAAGATTGTAAGAGCCAGAAGCAATAGAGGACAAGGAAACAAAGCCTTCTAAACACAGTTGGGCCTGTACACGTATGAACTCGCAGAGACTGTAGAAGCATGCACAAAGCCTGCACAGATAGAGCATTGACTGGGTCCTAGTGCTGAGAGAAGAAGTGGACACAAACCCACATACGTAACCCAGAAGTTATTTCCAGTTGATAACCACTTACCGATGAAAAATTAGTTTACTCCAATAAAATCTCATTAGGAATGCAAACCACTCTTCAGGCCCATTCCCAGCAATAGATAGCCAGCACAACATGAACTCAATGGCGTTTACAAGAGTTATTTGTCTCATTGTGTTGTTGTTTTCTTCCCTGACATGTCCTTTGTGCATATATTATGGTGATTTTGGTCTGTGTTTTTATGGAATTTCTTTGGATGTGGGTGTATATGCATTAATATGTGGTTTTTATCTTTATCTTTGGCTCTTTTTAGTCTGCTTGTTTTATTCTACTCTTTATTGTCTATTTTTATTTTATCTAATTTTATTATTGTTATTTTTTTAGATACCTGTTTGTATCCTAAAGGGAAAGAGAAATAATGGCATGAATTTGGGTTGGTGGGGGAAGTGGAAAGGGTCTAAGAGGAGTTAGGAAAGGGGAAACCATAATTAGAGTATATTGCATTATAAAAATCTCTTTTTAATTAATAATAATTATGATAATAATAATAATAAAAAGAAGTTCCTTTGTGTTATTGCACAGCATTGTAGGCAAATATCGGTACTGATGATGTTCGTATTTCCAAAATAGGATGTATAAATAGATTTGGGATGTTTTTATTAAAAATGCCAATATTTGGGAAAGTATTACTCTCATATAAGTACCATTGTTTCACTATTATATAGTATAAACACATATCAGTATATCATATTATGAGCTCATCAATATACAAATTTTTGTGATGACAAAATACGGAAAACATTTAATTAATATTAATAGTATCTGTCAACTAAACTGCATAGAAAGTAAAATGTGACAGGCAAGATACCTCAGATGGTAATGACATTTACACAGAACCTGACCTGACCCCTGGAAAACACATAGTAGGAAAAGAAGTCAGACGTCTTTAAGTTGTCCTCTGTCCCCAACATGTGTGCAATGACACATGTGTTTCTACCACCTGCACACATACTAAGTATGTGTAATATATGAAAAAATAAGCAAACTTGAAATTTATGGAGGAGTAGTTTTAAATAATGGCAAATAAAAAGTGGAAAGATTTTTAGATTTTGTAGAAAATGCTCATTATACTAAAAATGTTAGTTACAGATGTACATCGCAAACCTTATAAAAACTTCTTCAAAGAAAATGAGTTATAGCTAACAGACCCTAACAAAAATGAATTGGCTATGATTCCACAAGTGTTACTTCAGCAAAAAGGCATTCTGTTTGCCAACACAAATCTGCTTACTTGCATATTTTAAATTCCAGTTGGAAAAGTGAAACTAGAAGAAATATATTGGTAAATATTGGATCAATTTCAGGACAGTTTAATAGCTACCTCCTTAAGATCTTCTGACTAAATCAACTCTTCTGTGACCTACTTCTTCCTTTTAAGGTGTGTGTGTGTGTGTGTGTGTGTGTGTGTGTGTGTGTGTGTGTGTGTGTATGCGGGCGCATATACACACACAGTCATAATGTGTAGCCTATGACATCCTAGTCACGGAACCATTTCAATTCTATTCCAAGAAACGTTTCTTCACTCATGACCCTGGATTTTGTAGTAGTCCTTGCAAGACGCTAGGCTGTCAACACCAAATGCAGTAGGTTTTTTGATATCTTTGATGATTCCTTGGCATGTAGGTACCATATTTGGATGGTTTTGGTTGGATGGCTTATGAATGCCAAGTTTCAGTGGTCAGTGTAATGCACAGTATAACTTTTGGCTCCCATCAGACTCATGGTCCAAGGGTAAGAGAGATGCTTTGTTTTTGAAAAGAGCTTAGTTAGTCAGTGCTGCATTATTCAGCATTTTGGTATCTCTTCAGAAGGCTAATTTTTCATTGCTGTCCAAAAAGAAAAACAAAAAACAAACTGTATGTAAACTTGTCAACTTTGTCTAGAAATTTGGTTAAGAAAAAATCAGAAAGAAAACACTATTGGAGGAGACATAGACCAAAGAACAATTCATAACTTGCTACCTATTTTATCCCACCTATCTGATAGAGAGAAGTTCATGTTTAATGTTACTAACAGAAACTAATGGAGAAGGAAATATTGTTCAGTGGTTAAGTAAGTTTGCTGTTTTTGCAATGGACCAGATTTTGGTTCCCATTATCAGTACCAAGTGGCTCAGCTTGTGACTGTAGCTCCGTGGGACCCAATATCCCCTTCTTATCTCCTTGGGCACCTACACACATGTACATGTGCACACACACACACACACACACTCGCGCATGCGTGTGTGTGCACTCATGTATACACAGCATAATAAAATAAACCTTTTATTAAAATTATTAACCAAAGTATCTTAAGACTCTTGATAATTTTCAGATGCTTGTGGGTGGTATCTTTACTGTGAAATACAAACTACTTTTGTGTGACTATATGCCAAATACATTAAATGAAAAATGGGTATTCAAGTATATTTTTCTTAAAGGAAATAATCCAATGAACAGAGAAGTGTGACTAAATATGACATTTGCAAAATCATTTATTTTGTTTCAGAGACTGAAAATTGAAAAGCATCTCCTCTTTTTACTAGCGTGAAGTGGAGCATGAAAATTCTCTCATTCAGCTTTTAATCTGTCATTTATTTAGCCACCATGTTTGGAAATTGAGCATGACTCATTCACATATTTTTGAAATCAGAAGTCCAGCATGGACTCTATATTGTAAATACATGAAATTTCCTCATATGTTCTTTACAAACATGTTACAAAATGTAATCGGTTACAAAATATAACCGATAAAAGGGTGCATCCCTTTTATTGGTTACATTTGGCTACAAGGATCAAAATGATGTTTTGTATCAAGCACTCAATCTCTGTGTCCTCCAATGGCAATCATTTATTTCCTGTATATTTACAGAGTGGATAGTTCTAGAAAAGACACAGAAGGGTAGTTCTCATCTTAATTGAACAAGCTCACATATGCAACCAGCCAAGGGTTGGCTGACTGGGTATGACTGTGCTCCATGCGTCTTTGATTTTGCTCTTGGCATCAAAGGATTGGCTGTGGCAGAAATATATGGTAGCAAGAGGGCATAATGTATGGCTCTTATAGCTAGCACATTGCCAGTCTTATCTTCTCCCATTGGCAGAAACAAGTCGCCATATCACTAAGATCCAGGTCATTTATTGTGAAATGAATTTCATTTGTATGTTAAAAAGAGGGATGCAGAGAAGCAGAATTTCATGGAGCAATTTCTGCAATCTGTTCAATCAACAAGGAAAGTCTCATGACATTTGTTAAGGAGGTTATATCAACTATGACTACTCCACTGCTTTTTTTTTTGAAACTCACATTTATTACTTTATGTTAGTTTAGTAATATAATTAAAAAACAGTTGTCTGTACAATGAAACGTATATCACTGCTTTTAATACACTATATTTTACAAGCAACTCTAACTTTACCACCACCGTTCAAGGGCTTTGGTGGGTCTTTGTTTTGTTTTCATGACTCCATTGAAAACATATACCAATAACTGGATTTGTCACAGGTTACTCCATAAATTTAAGCAAGAATAAAAGGACATGTTGTTGAATAGTATATGTGCCACTAGTATATGTGACATTAGATAGGGCATCAACTCAAACTTTGGCAGGAATTCAGTGTACATGTTGTTATATAGAACTTCAAAATGTGTACCTTTGGATAGTACTTTGGTGTACATGCTAATGGGGATACTACTTGTACATTGCATTTGGACACCATTCTAGCGATGAGTATTTTATTTCCCTGTGGCTGTAATAACCCTGTCACTGTAGTACTTACAACAAAACCTTCTTTTTCCTAGTACAAACTAGATAATAGGGAAAAAAATTCATCAAAGAACATTTTCATTGTCACCACTCTTTCCCTCCCTCCCTCATCTTTTTTTGGAAGCATCATAAATAAAAATAAAATCAAGATTTTGAGATTATAAGGCAAGTTGATGCGTTTTGTTCTTTAATATATTTATGGAGTAGAAAAGGCTAGGAAGTGTGGTAAAGGAAGAGAGGCTCTGAAATCACACTTCATTTTTGTTTGCATTTTATTTCATTTCTCATAGTTAGCAAACACCACGTTCGGTTTGAGGGTGCTTGTTTTGATCCTATGCTCCTAGAATAAACAGCTGTTAAGAGTTTAACTGCATGGCCTCTGAGGGCAGCCTAGAGAGCCATTATCTCTGCTCTGTACTCTAGCTGATATCATAAACTGCTGTGGCATCCAATGAAAAATATTCTCTGCTTTACTGAATGCTTCATTTTTTTCCTAGCAAGCTAAGCAAAAGTGTACCTAGCAGCAAGCATAGCATTTTGATGTCGATTACAGCATTTTAGGTTTTGAATAAGGAATTTTCAGCTATGATAGTTTTTAGTAGATTAAAAAATTCTGTGATAACTAAACAGTTTTATATTTAAATTAGTTTAATTAGTTTTCACGTAGTGAGAAATGAGTGCTAAGGATTTTTTAATATAAAATGATGTAATAGCATGACAGTTGGCAGCATTCCTCCCAATTAGTTGGGTTTTTTTATATAATTATTATATAAATTTTATCTTATGATTTTAATTTTCAGTATAGGAACAGACAGTAAAAATGTCTTATAGAAATTCCACAGACAGAGCTGGAGAGATGGCTCAGGTTTTAGGAGCACTGGTTATTTTTCCAGGTTGATTCTCTGCACCAATATGATGACTCACAACCACCTACAACTCTAGTTCCAGGGGCATTGCATCCCTCTTCTGGAGTCTGCAGGCACTCCATGCATACAATGCACACACAGAGGTTCAGCACCTATACACATAAAAATGTAAATTAAATTAAAAACCTCACAAACATGCCTGCATTCGAAACACATTTATGCATTCCTTATCCACTCAAAAAGCAGTGCATCTTGCTTAAATTCAGGAGTGGCCTGTGATGAATAACTAAAATTTGAATGGTCTCTTGCAATTGGCAGAGAATGTCATTTCTCTGTAGTTTATGGAGGTGACTGTTTGGTCACTTACGGGATGTGATGAAGAGATCAACCCCTTTCTTTCTTTGGTTCTTAAACTTCACTTGTCTAAAACAATAGTCTCCAGGTTCCATAATCTAGTGTAGCAACTTCGCTTTTTTCTGGTGTACTCTGAACAACTATAAATTCCAGCTCAGCTATAATTAGCACAGGGTTTACTTCAGCTGGTGACTAGTTGACCTGTTCCATCTTTGCAACTAAAGTAGGAATGTCATTGACAGTAGAGCACTCTCAGGTTGTTTGCCTTTTCACTTGTCACCCCAGCACCCCAAACCCTTTCCCTCTCCAGATCTACTACATGCTCAATGGCGTTTGGTGACAGGGTCTGAAGAAATGATTCATCATCAGTGCCATTTGTAGCATTTTCTAGTTTGAACTAAGGGTTTTTGTTTTAATTTGGTACACAGGACTTGGCAGTGCTTAAGTTGCATCCCCTAAGTCAGCATCCTGTAACAACTAATGCCACTGTGGTTGCAAAAATATGGAAGAGTTGTACGGAGGAGAAGTCTACATAACGAGATTATCCTTCCTGAGACTTCTTGTCCTGCTCCCCCTTCCCATCCAGGGAAGTCTCTAAATCTCCCTCCTTGAAAATAAATGTATGCTTCTCCACTCTGAAGTCTAAAAGACTTCCAGCTGGTCCTGAAACCACAGTATTTCATCTGCTGGAGCTCGAATGCCTCCCTCCCATTTTCCTTAATAGCTCAGTGAAACTGGAGAATAATTACCTTTTCAGTTAGCGTTAAACTGATGGCATTGTTGAAGAATCTGGAAGCAGAGTGTGTCACGCTGTAGTGCACTGAGGAGTGGTTTGGCCACTTTGCAACTCACCTTTGAAACATCAGACTTCCTACATTGTCATGCCAAATACAGCATTAAAAACACAAGCGGAGATGGTGGTCAAGCAGCATCTCTTCTCTCTGGGGGTAGAGGCTCACCAACTCCAGAAGCCTGACTTTCCTGTCACTTTTATACCCACAGACTATTTTAAATGGCTGAAAGTCCCAGGTGATAGGTAGCTACAAATAGGCTCATGTTAATAACATTTAATGCTTTAACTTTTTTTCTCTGATTTGTTTAAAACTTGGGACCAATTCAGGCTTTTTTCCATACCTTTAGAAATGACTTAAGCCAGGAAGGTAACATTTTCCAGCAGGAAACCAAGCATCTATGTCTGCTTTCCTGATAATGAAGTGAGCTGCAGCACAGTCAATCCTTTCAGAGACCCAGACATGTTGATTCTTTGGTGTGCCTCCAAAACACACATTCTTATGAACAAGTCTATTGGGTACTAAGGGCAGCTTAGTAAGATGGAGCAAGAGGCACTATGGAAGTTCTGTTGTTCATTCCGTTTAAGATACACTGGAAATTCACATAAGCAGATGCACAGATAGATGGTATTTAGCGTGTAATAAAGTGAGAGTTTCTTCTTTAAGGGGATAACAGAATGTGATGCAGGGTGAGTGCCACAGGTGAAAGGGAGGGAAGCACAGGGTACGATGGAGACCAATGTATGGGTTACTACCAAAATGGGCACACAGGAGATGCCACCTAATGTCAGAGAGGGTGATTCTAATTCCTAAATCTAGAATCATGAAGTAAGATTGAAGTCGCAGATTTGGGAGTTCAGAGCTGGGAAGATAGAATGACAGATGAGAGGCCTAGAAATGGAGCAATTTAGAAACAAGCAATGACAGAAATGACAGATGCCCAAGAATCTGTGGCAAAGACTAAATGTCTCACAGCGGTGGGTTTGATGTAGGCGTGGACTGTTTCCTTTACAGGTAGAAGGATCCAGTGTAGAAGATGCTATGTGGCCACTCATAGGCCATTCATGGCTTTATTGGCACAATCGCTCTGTGTGTGTGTGTGTGTGAGAGAGAGAGAGAGAGAGAGAGATTTGATTTTATTATTACTGCATTTGCATGTGGAATTATATCATACAGGATCTAGAAGCTGCTAATAAATGAATATGCCATGCAGAACATGAAATTACTCTGATCACTGAATTATTACCTTTGCTTAGTTTTACCTTCAACTGGATAAATGCAGTTTCTGCAGGTATTGGTCCTCATGTAAATAAAGGAGGCAAAGGCATAATTGGTACATGCTGGCCTTGGTGATGGTCTATTTTTAAAAGTCTATTGTGGTGTATTTTGTGCAACACTGAAGTTGAACTAGTGTGGGTACACAATGCAATGATTACTGATCATTTTGCAGCATGGTGTGACATCACCATTACTCAGTCTTGGGGCACTTTTCATACTGCATCCAAGATCCCCAGTGCCTAATTACAATCCATCCACCCCAAGTCCCAGGAAACCACTAATATAATATCTATCTTTATAAATTTCCCATTTCTTGGCATTTTATGTATGTAGAAATGTAGAATCTATAACCTATCACCTCTTATTTATGGCTTTATTTGGTGAACAAAATACCATTGAGGCTTTTCATGTCTTAGCATATATAAACACTTCATTTATTTTTGGTACCTAATACTATTCCATATGACTGATATAGCCCATTTCACTGCTAGCTAGACATTTGCATTGCTTCTAGATTTGGGTTATTATGACCATTCATGTGCAAATATTTGTGTGGATGTTTCACTTTTTGTGGGTAAATTCCTAGGAAGAGAATTGCTAAATGATATAGTACGGTTTACATTTTATAATTTTCAGGTATTTTTTCCCCTGAAGAGGTTGCAGTGACTCTGCTATCTCAATAATGATGAAACAATATTGGCTGCTACTTCCCATACACACACACAAACACACACACACACACACACAAACACACACACACACACACACACACTGTTACATTATTTCTCAGAAAAATTCTCAGTGGCTAAATGCCATTATAATTGTTACTTATTATAAAATATATCTTGGGAACCTTCACCATGCTAATCATCTGAATTTCTCTAGAAACTAGTAGGTTAGTATTTAACGAAAGTATATGTATCATGCTCAGGGGAAGGCTTCATGTGACCTAGAAGAGAACATGGACGTTTCAGCATCTGCTGCTATCAGGTAGGTGGACGGTGTGTGAATGACCATAAACATTGTACACGAAAAAATGCAATGAGATGAATGAATAGGTGGGCTTCACTCTTGGGTGGCCCATATATGTGAAAAAAAGATAGCATTTTGGAACATAAAGGTTCTAACTGGTCCCTGAGAAGTCCTCGTAATCCCCACTGTTGGAAGTTCTGCAAAGAATGTAGAAGAACATGGCCCTACTCATTGTTTTTGTTACTGGGGGATACTCAGAATAGTTAAACCCCAAAATTTTTGTTTTCATAAATAAACCTTTGCTATTCTTTCTTTAGTCCTGAGTAATATTCATTTTTAATCACATGCTAATAGCACAAGTACGTTTAATTCCGTTTCTGTTTCCATAAAATGGATACTACATTATATTCATCTCATGGAGACATTTTGTCTTAGGGACTGTGCCAAACAAATATTTCATCTTAACTGTTGCACTGAGGATCAGCTGGTGAACTTAATGCCTTAAAAAGAGCGTTGGAAAGAAATAGAAATGTGTATCCCTTCTATAGCTGAATTACACCTAAAAAGAATGTTAACCAGTTCAACCGAATCTCTTGTTGACAATAGGTGCAGTGTGTTTATTTGAATCCAGATACCAGGCACCCAGGGTCAAAGAAAGCAAGCTTCTAGCTAGTGTTCTCATGATTGACTGCACTTTCTTACTCCACCTAACTCAGAGCAGTTATCTTCTTGTTTGACCTCAGAGATCCCTTGGTTAGGTTTACTGTACACAGGTGCATCTGGCCATATAGGGTATTCCTGGGCAATTGTCCAAGTTCAGTAAACAAGGAACAAGAGTTCTGTCTTCTGCTCAGTAAATTTTACAAGAAAGCACCACTGCTCCCCAGCTGTGATTCAATGCCACCACAGGACCTCTCTAGTGGGACTTCCACAGAGCGAGTGGCTTGTGTTTCTTTTCTTTTTCTTTGAGCCAGTCTGACTCACTCACTGTGTGTGATCAGCTGAAGCCATGCTCCAGGCGAAGTTCTGAATGGGACTCACAATACCAGCCTTTGTCTCTCAGAAGAGACATTTCCAGGAGCCAATATGTTTAGCCTGGAGTTAAGCCCCAAACATTTTTACACTAGAAGAGTTGAATCTGATTCCAAAAATCTATTTGTTTTTACTGACTATTTCCAATCTCAAGCAGGAGTGGGAGGACCCAGCTGGTGACTGTGAAGTACGACAGTGTTTATCTGAATTAGATAGTTAAAGAGGAAGTATCTGGTTGAGTGAAGACTTTTCATCTGAAGTCTCCATCATTTCCCTCTCTGCTCGGCGGCGTGGGCTTCCCACTCTTCCTCTGAGAATAGAGCTGAGTGTTTTGTTTGATTTAGTAACCACAACAAGCACAGGCCCTGGATGTCTCCAGCCGTATTTACTGCCCCACAGGGAAGCTAAGAGTGTTTATAGAATTAGAAAGAAACAGAAACGGAAACGGAAACGAAGCCATGTCATTTGCATACTTTGTAGAACAGTTGGTAATGGAACCCAAAGACACCTTGGTTTTCCCAGAGCTGTATAATCTAGATAAATGAAGACTGTAGAAGATGCCCCTGGAACAATAGCCGTCAACAACACCATCAAGCCACACTGTACAAGAATAGGGTGAGTGACAAGCAAGCCTGCCTTTTGTGGGTGTCCCGTACACCACGGACCTGCCATAATTTCATGCAATAATGAAGCTTTCCTACTACAATCTCCAAATTCATATATTCCTCACCTTTGCTGTCCCTTAGAGAAGTGATCTATAACAATTTACCCAGTTGTAAATCAACACTCCTACTGTGATGAAACAAATGGGCTTTAATCATGGAATTTTTGTTGTATCCTTAATGAACATTGATTACCATCATAATTATAACGATTGTTATCTGTTATAATAACTTTAAAAATAAACACGGCTACACCTGCAAGCAGTCACAGCAAATCTGAAATCCATCCAGTCCCTAAAGTTCCCTTTCTTAACCTTCTGATTTCTCAACTGCCATTTGTTTTGAAAGGGATTTTAAGTGAACATTAAACGTTTGACTGAAGTTGTTTCTTGTGCGCAATAATTTATTTCTTGTTAGAACACTCTTTCAGGCTAATTAAGATGAATCATTTGTAATTAGCAGAAACCTGGCATTTATAGATTGGCTTAAAGTCTGAACTCAAAATGACTAAAAGAATAAGAACCTTAAAATTAGAAAATGATTACTTAGTCTTTAATTGGCTGGCTCAGAGGTAGGTATTTGTGATTTAGATTGCTAAGCATATCTAGCTTCTGTTATTTCAGACAATATTGGTTTGTTGGTGGGATAGCTCAATGGTAGAGTACAAGGTCCCAAGTTTGATGTCCAGTACCATAAATTTCAATAAAATATTTACTTTAAAACAAATATGACCTCCAATTAAGGGTTAAGATGAGCCTTACAAACAGAATGAAACTGAGCACATCTTGAATAATTAGACTACCTCTTTGAAATTAGTTAGCTGGTTTCAAGGATTTCTTTCTTTGATTTATGTTCTATGTTTTGAGGTTCCCCCTTTGTGTTTAGGTTCCTGGCAACTAAATGGGAAAGAGCTGGGCCAACTTGGTGATTTTGTTTAAATAACTTGTTTTTCTTTCTATAAATGTGTCATGGTGAATGACATGGTCCATTCCTGATGCCAAATGTCCTAAAGACACCAATCTTCTTTCTTCTGTGTCCTTACCATACTCTGAATGGCTGTGGCTGTGCCATGTGGCTTTCAGCCATTCTGTAAGCATGAAGCAGAGATGGCTAACTCCGATTCTCCTGCTAGTCTGAGCGCATGGGTTTAAAAGACTGAGGGGATCTTAAGATGTTAAGTGAGCAGAGTAGAGTTTCTGGTGACAGAGCTACTCCGGATATCTATGATCCATATGGCTTGGTTACTTATTTACTGGCTCCATTTAAACACACCTATTTAATTGTTGTTTGTACAAAACCAGCTGGCCTCCCATTCATCCTCATATCTTTAGAAAAATAAAACACAGCTAATGCCAGGAAAGTCAGTGTATAAAGAATTGTATTCAACTTAAATGTCTCTCTTAAAGTTTCTTTTATTAAATTAAGAAAAGGAAAAGATATGAAGAGAAGAATAAAATTTAAATCACTGAGGAGTGTCTTTGGAAAAAGACAGAATAAAAGCATTAAAATTCTGTCTGTGCCCATCTAGATTAAACAAAGTAAGCTGCTGGACATGACAGGATGAATCATGATTTGAAACAATTACAAATAGGTTGGAGCATTCCATTTACAACAAATCCTAAGAGGCTCTAAAGCTGGGAAAGGCACCTGGAGAGGGACTTGTCAGGTAACTATGTGATGGTACCATCCATCACTTGCCAGCCCATGAGGAGCAGCCATGGGTACTGATACATGTCTAGCTGGCCCTCCCTTGCTGGTCTTTCCCAGACTTCTTCCCTTTTTCTCTACCCACTTTACAGACTTACACTGAAAATTAAAAGGGATCACATGATCCTTTGCTATCTCCCCTATATCTTGATGATCCTTAGTATTTTAGTATTCTTCTTCAAATTTGTGTGAGTGCATGAGTTAATTGCATGTTCATGTATGTGCATGTTTGTGCATGGGAGTGCAGGCATGCATATGCCACAGTGCGCGTGTGGAGATCAGAGGATCACCTCAGACTGGGTTCCTCACTTTTCACCTTGGGTGACACAGCTCCTGACATTGGTTTCTGCATATGCTCCTTTAAGACAAGCATCCAGACAGTCTCTTGTCTTTGCCTCCCGCCTCATTGTGGCAAGCCTGAGGTTACAGATGCATGCTACAGTGTTTAGTGTTACATGGGTCTTAGAGATCCAACATTGGTCCTCATGCTGTGCAGCAAGTGCTTAGCCCACTGAGCCATCCTACCACCTCTGCTTTAATATTTAAAGTAGAAATTTATCTCCTGCTTCAAAAAAACTCCTGACTCACAACCTCTATTCCAGCTACAGTTTCTAGATAACTTAGATATTTCCTATAGGAAACTTCTGTTAGCCACTGCTCCCCCCCTCCCCACCTACAACCTTGTCATCTTGGAGCCCTGGCCACATGATAAGAATTTCATGTAAAAACCTTGTAAGATTATCTTATTAATTTTTCCATTCCAAAAATTCTAGAACCCTTTAATGGGCTGTTAAATTTTGTGCATCTCCATGTGAGAAGAAATACACTCTGTTGATGAATCTTTTTTTTTTTCTTTTTCTTTTTTTTTTTCTTTTTGGTTCTTACGAGACAGGGTTTCTCTGTATTGTTTTGGAGGCTATCGGTCCAGCCCGGCCTCGAATTCACAGAGATCCGCCTGCCTCTGCCTCCCGAGTGCTGGGATTAAAGGCGTGTGCCACCACTGCCCGGCTGTTGATGAATCTTATGGGGCCTTTTACCTTATCAGATCCTTTTTAACATCCCATCGTCGTCATAGAACCTTAGTGTCTTGTGGAGCATAGGCCTTGGAAGCTTTTCACAGAAAGATGCCACTGACTTCCTGGTGTTTGATGAAGGCAATGTCAACATGGAATGAAGCAGGAGGAACAGTCTAGGCTGCTGGGCTGCAGCGGAGTTTCCCACGAAGGAAGAGTGTGTGTCCTTGTGTGGGGGTAAATGTGAGTGCAGGTGAACACAGGTGGGAGGTATCAGATCCTCCTGAAGCCAGAAGGACAGGCAAATGTTAGTCATGGATGCTCAGAACCAAATTCAACTCCACTGGAAAAGCAGTAGGTGCTTAAATAGCTGAGCCATTGCTCCAGCCCCCGCTCCCCCAAATGACCTTTGCTCAATGACCTAGCACATTATTTGGACTGTTTTGTAGAGCTGTTTTTCCAGGAACTTCCCTAAGGTACCTCCCTCTTAACTTCGTGTCTTTCTAAGTTGAATTTTTATCATTATTTATTTTTATTCTATGTATTATAGGCGTGTGTGTGTGCGTGCGTGCGTGCGTGCGTGTGTGTGTGTGTGTGTGTGTGTGTGTGTGTGTGTGTGTGTGTAAGCCAACTTTCAAAGTCAGCTCTCTTTTTTCTATTATGGGCTCAGGGATCAAATGGATTTGAAGAAGTCAGTCTTCTTTCAGAAGCATTTTTACCTGTTGAGTTGTTGAGTCAACTCATTGGTCCAAGAACTACATTTTCTTAAAATATTTATACCTGGAATTAGAAAGATAATTTTAAAATGAATATGCTGTGTAACCTTGGTCCCTTTAATATCTCTATTTCAACTTCTTAATTTTAAAAATGAAAAATGTACTTTTATATTCAATAAACTTGTGTGTGTGTATTCCTATTTAGGTGGTTCCCAGCACACAATAAGAACTCTATCTATATTAGCTCCCATTACTATTAAAGACAGTTTTTAAAAATCAGGTGACATCCCCACAACATGAGCATTTCAGAGTGTTTACAATTTCATTGCCAGTAGCCACTGCCTGCAATTCAGATTAGCCAATATTCTCTATTCAACATAGAATTCACTGGAGTTGACAGGTCTCTGCCCTTAACTGGTTTGATTGAATTCATCACTGAACACTCTATCAGCATTCTCAGTTTGCTGGCCAGCCACTATCAGTCTGATTGCAGAAGTGGCATACATTTGCAAAATGCTTAAAATGACGCCCATGAAGCCCAAGTCCTTTTTATTTTAAAAAATTACATGCAGTTTAAACTGCATAGTATATTTTTATGGCAAGGAATATGAGATTATCCTGATCTGTTTATTTATAGTATTGGTACCAGGGGTAGCTTATTGTCAGTGCTGATAGGAACTTAAGGTACGACGAGGTAGGTTTGCAGATGCAATTGTGAGTCCTGATATTGTATAATAAAATGTTTTAAACCCTGTGGTTACTCTATGCTATGCGATTTTGCCTGAAATTACATCAGTTGAATAAACGTTGACTTTGGTGACATCAGATGCATTTTTCTCTTAAAGGAAGATTGAAAACATTATGAAACCGTTAGTGAGCACCAGATACTCTGCTTTTGATGTGACCTGATGATCATCCACTAAGCTAATACAAGGATATGCAGCATCTCTTGAACATATACAGGCAGCACATTATTGACAGAATTTAGTATACAAACTCTTGTCCCGTTGATCTTTTAAGATCAAAACTTAAATTTTAAAAGCAGTGTTTTCAAACCTTGGTTGTCATAGGCTTGTGTTTTCCTTCCATTTTAAAAGCATCTTTTTGTTTTTCTAACAACAACATGAGAACTGACAGCCACAACTGAGCTCTAATTGTGTATTTGAAGGGGATCAACTTCACATGGTCTAGCAGAAATAGAATTGAAGACAGTATATATAGTGAATTTCGTTTGTGCCAGGCCCTTAGCAACAATGTACATGAGATAGATGGGCTTTCTGTATTTTGTTTTACTCAGCTGGTTTTTGCAAAAGTAGTAACTGAACCTAGACATGCTAGTAAGGGATCTACTACCATTCACCAATGAGCTATGTCCCTAGCTAGCTAGAAGTTTCTCTCTCTCTCGCTCTCTCTCTCTCTCTCTCTCTCTCTATCTCTCTCTCTCTCTCTCTCCCTCTCCCTCTCTCTGTCTCCTTTTCTCTGTTAATTTTCATGCATATGGTATTAAATGTGTCTAAGCAGTTATTACACATGTGTATGCATATAAAAACTCCAGGTTCAAATGACATATCTAGGGGTTGGGGATTTAGCTCACTGGTAGAGCACCTGGATAGCAAGCACAAAGTCCTGGGTTCAGTCCTCAGCTCTAGGGAGGGGTGAAGCATTATGTGTCTTCCACTATTGTTTCCCCACTTCATTCTTAGAAACAGGCTCCCTTGCTGAAGCTGGTACTCACTAACACAACAAGACTAGTCACCCAGTAGTATCCAGGGATCTCCCTTCATCCACCACCCCAGTTCAGGATTGCAGTTATACCCTAACAAACTGAGTATTTACCTGGGTTCTGGGAATCCAAACTCAGGGCCTCCTATATGGCGAAAACTTACTGGCTGAGCCACTGCCCCCAGGCCTAAGAGGAAACTAGAATCTTAAAAGCTATAGAGCAGATTATTACTTTGTAATGGTCTTATAACTTATAAAATAATAATATAAAAAGTAATACAGAAGGAATTTGGAGAAAATAGCTCACTAAACAGATTTCAAATACTTAGGCTGACAGTTGCCTGAACAGCTGTTGGTTTGTTTCGGGTCCTATGTATGACTCAAAACACATACGCCTGGTGAGATGTGTTCACAGCTAAAAACAATAAATTGAGATAAACGGAAAATAGTTCCTAAGAACATATCTGATGAGCCATCAAGTGAGGCATTCTGACATGCTTTGGTCTTGGTGCCCAGAAGCACTGGGGCTGGCTTCCACTAGGCAAGGCAGATGCATCTCATTAAAAGTGGCTGTACTGAAAATACTGTAAATCTTTCATTTCCCACTCCAGAATTGAATTCTGTAAGCTGCAAAGAGGGAGGAAGCACTTTTAACTTCTTTCTCTTAATTAAGATCTGCTGTACCGCTGCAGTGCTTTTATTTTGACCAAGAAAAAAAGCTGACGGAAAGTGTGTTTAAAAATGTAATAGGTGCTTCTTCAAAGAAATTTCCAGAATGCACTTGGGAATAACACAACCAAATATGAATTTTTAACTATTGCATTTTAAGTTCACATAGTCAAATGAGCATTGCTGGAGAATATGAATTTACATCTTCTACCAGTACCTGAAGCATTTGCAGAAAATTCTAAATACAGTAATCAAGCCATTCAAGTAGAGAATAAAGCATATTTCTATTCAATTGAACTCCAAATTGGTTACACATGAAATAGAAGGTTGTGATGATAATATAATGGAGTACCATCAGTAAGACATGCCATTAACAACAAATGTATTTTTACAACAACAAATTCTGTAGAACAACTTCCATAAAATATATTCCTCAAAATGTGATTTGACCTTATGAAATGCATTAATGGGTTCAATCAGTTTATTTGTGCACTTTCCAAGGGTGTATTCCAAATGAACAAATTCACAAATAAAATATGAGAACAAGTCCTAGACAAACAATCTGTTAATTTGTGTGCTTTTTCTTCCACTACCTTAGAATATCTGTAATCTTGCCAATTAGGTCTGCAAAGGAAATGAATCCATATGTGGTTCAATTGGAGGAGTCAGAACCCATGATGATGAAAAATATGCTCACAGATTAAAAAACTGAATAAACTACTTAGTACCAAGCTATTGATCTTTGCCATCATTTTTTTCCAGCAGATAAATATGAAATTGAAAATTAGTGTTTGGAAGCATTCACAGTAAGTTAATAACATAACTTTATGCTTATTGAGTTGAATAATAAACATGTGCTGTATTTTTATTTTCTTTTTATGGCAGATTGACTTTTATTTTATTTAACAACATATTGGTTCTACAATAAACTGGGGGAAATATGGTAGTTGAGCCATCAATAGAGGCAAAATCTAAGTTCAGATTTCTAGGTACCTGGAGTCAGACTGTACTGAGTCACTGCCAGTAATAATAACCCACGCCCATCACTTGTTTCTTTTCATGGCCTACAAATGAACTTGTTACCAGAGATGCACATTTTCAATGGAATTGATGGAAGGATACACTGACTAGAAACTTAGCTAAGCAAAATTATAACACCCTCCCTTTCCACATATCAAATAATAAGGTAATAATGCTCTCAACAGATCTGTATAACAAATATTGTAGCTAACTTTGATACTGTGTATGAGTTGGGCAAAAAAATTTGCAAAAATATGTCTCCCTTTCTATGCATGCACATATGTAAATCTTCAAATTTTCCTCATTACCACTAAAATCTAAAATATTTACCATCTGCTTCTTTACAGAAAGGCATTTGTAATCTACAATAACAAGAAATGATTTTCAGTTCCTCAGAGTTCTTAGAAATGCAAAAAATGATGTTTCCCAAACTCACACAATAAATGCTTTGCATATGTTCATAACAATGTAGTCTAGTGCATGGTGCTAATTCTGTAAGATCACCCTATGAAACAAATGTTTTCTAACCCTGTAGCCTTTTAAATGAGCATTTTGTTCATGTAGCTATGTATACATTTAGTTATAATAACACGTGCATTTGTTTTTAAAGTGATAAAGATATGACATGGAAACTAACAGACTTTTTTCGATTATTTGTACACCCAAACCAATTTTATGGAACTAACATTTAATGCCTTACCTTTTAAATTCTGTAGTGATTACTACCATAATTCTAAATAGTATGTGTCTTCCCAATGTATCAACTTTAATGTCTAATTCTTGACTTCTGTCTATATAAGAGGGGCTGCAAGACTGGATACTAGCTCCTTTCCCACTCCCTTCCTAAATGAATGAAGTTTAATCCAGGATGTCTACTGATAGTATCATTCCATTAAATAATATAAATTAATCCCTGGCTCTTTAACAACTTTAAAAGATCTCATTTTGGGGATACCTACAGAAATACCTCACCATGACCTAGTGGGAGCTCACCGACTCTAGATTGACAGCAGAGGGTGAGGGAACCTGCATAGGACCAAACTGGGCCCTCTGAATATAGTTAACAGTTGAGTGGCTTGGGCAGTCTGTGGGACCACTGGCAGTGGGACCAGGATTTAATCCTAGTTCTTGAACTGGCTTTTTTGAGCCCATTCTCTTTGGAGGGATACCTTGCAGCCTAGATATTGGGGAGAGAGCATTGGTCCTGCATCAAAGTGATGTGTCAGACTTTGTTGACTCCCCATGGGAAGCCTTATCTTCTTTGAGGAGTAGATGGAGGGTGGGATGGGGGAAGGTGGAGAGAGCAGGAGGAGGGGAAGCAGTAGGAACTGGGATTGGTATGTAAAATGAGAAAAGATTGTTTTAAAATTAGAAGAAAAAGATTTAAAAAGGAAAGAAAAACCACAACAGCAACAAACCAGAACAGTCACTAAGTACAATAAAAACAAACACAATGGCTGACACCATAATTTCTTTGGTAGTTGAGCTGGTAACTCCTCCCTGTTATTTGCACTGACAAAGTATCATTGTCAACTTCTCTACAGTCACAGTGTTTCCAACAGACTCAAATTCAATTTGAAATAACAATTACACTTCAAGAAAAACAAACCTTCTCCAACAAGAAAAAGAATAAATCATTCAAAAGTGAAAAAATAACATATCTCCTGAGACCTAGATCTGTCAAGATACCTATTCTTCTATAGGTATTTCAGGCACAATGTTTTTTGCCATGTTCTGTCTGCAGTGTGTTTGGTAGTCAATATTGGTATCATCTGCTGTTGTATATACAAATATTTTGGGTCTTGTCATATCGCCATGTGAGTTTTAATATTTGAAGATGATCACACAGCTTTTATTTTTCTTCCATGTCCTTGGTGTCATAATGTCTCCAAGGACAATTTTTTATTTTTTTATTTTTTTTGTCTTAGATATTTTTATTTCTTCAATTTTTATTATCAGGAGTGACTGAAATAAAAATATAATTGAGTCCCATCATTATTGTCATTATGGAAATGGCTTTAAGAGAAAACTGGTCAGATGAATATTATTGCTTCCCACTTTTCAACTGGTAAATAGTTGCCATTGATAACAGACAAGCCCAGAGAATCTGTCCAGAATGTTCAAGATATGGTGTATTATACAACATGCCTGGTCTTGGGGAGACACCTAAGACATAATTATGTGTACTTCTTGATCTCATCGTACAAGACAAGCACAAAGGCACCACCCATGCCCCTGAGAACGTTGGACCATGCACCCTTGAAAAAAGCCTTGCTTCCTTCATCACGAGCAATCTTCCTCCAGCAGTCAATTGTGCCTGTATACATGATGTCAGTTCCTTTGCGTCCAGACTGCATCATCATACGACGACGAACCGTGTCAAAGGGATAGGAAGTCAGGCCAGCAACTGCAGTGACAGACTGTGCAATCATCCAGCTGATGATGATATGGGTATTCTTGGGATCTGGAAGCATTCCCTTTGCAGTGTCATAGATACCAAAGTAGGCAGCTCGGTAGATGATAATGCCCTGTACTGACACATTAAAGCCTTGGTACAGGCCCCTAATCCCATCAGATTTGTAGATCTTAACCAGGCAGTCACCAAGGCCTTTGAATTCTCTTTCAGCTCCAGCTTTGCCCACATCAGCTGCTAGACGGGTACAGGCAGAATCAAGAGGATACACAAAGCACAAGGATGTGGCCCCAGCGGCACCACCTGATGCCAGGTTCCCTGCAAAGTAGCGCCAAAACTGGGTCCTCTTGTCCACACCACCCAAAAAGATCTGCTTGTATTTATCTTTGAAGGCAAAGTTGAGAGCCTGGGTGGGGAAGTATCTGATGGCATTGGCCAGGTTACCACGCCAGAAGGACAGGACTCCCTGTTCCTTGGGGATACGAACCAAGCAGTCTATAATGCCCTTGTATTGCTTATCTGCCGTGATTTGCTTGCTGGCATGCTGCACCTGCAGCAGCAGCTTGACCCGCTCGATGGGCGCTACCGCCGTTTTGGAGATGGCCGCAGCCACTCCACCTGCCAAGAAGTCCTTGGCGAAGGACACAGCGGCATCTGTCATGTTGAAAGAAAGAGAAAAGGCAGACAAGCGCGGGACAGGACTGGGTTGACAACCGGCTTTAACTCCCGGACTCTAGGGCCCAAGGACAATTTTTATAACCCAGGTTAGCCCAGTAAAGTTAGACCCAGGACTTTTATGTAACTTTTTGAAAAGAGACACATTTCAGTTGTCACAAACTTCTCCCTTTAAAATCTCTATTAGACTTTTATTGGTTCACCCAACCTACACTCCACTGTTTTCACCATCTCCATGTAATCTCTCTGCTCTTTGGTTTCATAGTTTAAACAAATCCATACAATAGTTTCTTTTTATTTTTCTGCTGATTAATATGATCTTTTTTTCAGGGTATGGTTACTTAGTTTTATTTTAATTTTTCTGAAGTATGATTTTGTCCAGATAACTCCTTTGTCATAGCAACCCCTTATCATATGGTTATATGTATTCCTATATTTTCAAGATAGAATGATTATTTAAAGTTCTTTTTTTTTTGCTTCTCCTTACACCTTTGTGAGCACTTTATTAAGGAAATTAGAAAAACGAGAAGCTTTAGAACTCCGAAGATGGGCATTGAAACCTCAGCTTTTGTACATTTTTCTTAGCATTTCAATAAGATGAGAACCATATCTGTTTGGAATCTCAAGGGTATGAGAACGGGGAAAGACATCCACTAGGTGGCCTGCCTAGTGCTGTTGAGTACTCCAAGGTCTGTGCTCACAAGCCGTACCCAATAAACAATTAGAAGTGCATTTGGCACTCTGTTCGAAAGTATAGCCGGAATTACGTAGAATGATACCATACCATGACGTCAGAGAAACTCCATGAGTCAGAAAGTTTAATGCGATTTTCCATTGTGAGAATGCATGAAAAGAGGTCTGGCAACACTGCTCCGTGTCAGCCCAACTCTTCCGTTCTCTAGAACTCACTACCAACCCTCCGAGGAATGATTAGAAAAATAAATAATGAAGCAAGATGGGCGGGAAAACAGAGATAAACAAAACCAAGATGGGTGGTTCCAAATGAAAAATGAAAACATTCTGAAATGTAAGTGTCATTGTCTACATCATGGAACGTTATACGACACAGACTTGCCCAGGAAGCTACTTTGGGATTAGACCAGGTGAACAACTATTTTTAAAGTTCTTTATTTCTTACTTCATCAATAGTATGTTCACTGGGATCAATCAATCTCTTTGTGCTATTCCCTTCACAATCTTCTTGTTCTAGGATGGTCTGGTATTCTTGTAACCTGGATTATGAAGTTATTCCTGTGGTTCTGTTGACATCTTATTTGTAGATGAAACATCACAGATAGAATTTTTCAGATCTGAGATAATGCCCATGACCCTGAGATTCTCTGAACAAATAATTTTTCACTGTGCCTTCACCCAAATAATGGCCTCCATGTGAACGCATTCCACTGGAGAACAGCTGTGGACCTGTTCCCTATGTTCCCCAGGCTTTGCTCCCACAGTTCCTCCTCTCATTTTCTCAGGTGATCTATAGTGACAATGAGGACAGTCTGCCCACCTAGATTCATGCATTATTGTTAACAGGTGACATGTTCAGGCACAGTGGGATAACAGGACTACTCAGATTATGATTATCGACAGACGGTGTAGGGACTGCCAGTGTTAGCAGGCCCCGTACTGTAATCTTTTAATACAGGATGACAATTCCTTTCTGCACAAAAGGAAGCCAGGTCGTGTCACATACTCCACAACCTCAAGATTCACCTACAAATGCCAACCAGGCCATCCTTCCTAGGGAGAAGTCTGGATTGTGATAACCAAGAGTGTTCATGGCCTTTCCTCAACTTTCTGGTTGGTAGGAATAACACATGTTTATTCAAACCATTGTGCATTTACATATCAGTGACTATAAGCAAGTAATGTCAATTTAGAAATGTAATAATGATTTCAAAGCATGATCACTCATGACATTTAAGCTTTGAAAACCTAAACTAACCATTTCTATTATTGACCTTTAGAAACATGTGCCATTAATTCGACCTTAATAAGGCGTTTAGTAACAATTCTCATTGCCTTTCTCTTCTGTCTGCAATAGACTACATTAGCAGAATTTGATAATTTCTTCCAATGTCAGTTTCAGTCTTTAACTTAATGTCACCCACCACATACTATATGAGGAAAGAACAAAGTATTTGATAGAATTGTTTAAAAACCTTGTGAATAAGTAAATATATTAATAGTCTACTAAAACAATTAAGAAATGATGGATGAAAAACACTGAACAAGAAGGTCTTCATAAGTATATCTATTCCATGTAGCAGATGGCAAGAATGGATGATCTGAGATGATGCATAGTTGTGAATAAAATACTCAGGTTATATATGTTTATTTATATCAATGCTGAAAATAATCTCAACAGAGAAGGAACTGTGGGAGACAGGCATAGAGAACAGCTTCTTGCAGAGAAGTACATTTGAACAGAGGTCATTATCTGGGCAAAGTCACAGTGGGGATTCTTTGTTCAGAGGATCATGGCGTTTATTTCATATCTGAAAATCTTATCTTGGATGATACATACATACACACACACACAGACACACACACACATATATATGTATATATATGTATGCATACATGTACAAACACATGCATGTGTTTGTGTATATGTACATGACCTACAATGAAGTTTTATAAGGCAAATTGACTAGGGTGTTCATGTATGCCAAATACACCATGTGCTGGCAAAAGTATTTTTTTGAAAAATCATGGACAGATGTGTAACTTGAAAAAATACATTTCATGTCTCTAATTGAATATGGAAAATCTGATACATTTGTGATACCCACTTTCCATTTTCTTTCAGATATCTGGCAGCTTTCCCAATTCCAAAATGTCTTCTATCTTATCATTTTATGATGTTTCACAATCTCTACAGTCACTTAAAATTATTCTCAAAAACCCAGTTGTTGTATAGTACTTACCACACTAATTAGACCAAGCCAGGCAGTATAGCCTATTATTTGAAATTATACATGCACACTGTCTTCTGGGACTGAATCGCTTACTTCTATGGCATCAAAATTATTCTAATCTAAGTTTAAAAAGGAATGGAACATTCTACTGAGTGTTTTCTTTCCTTCTTGACAGATTGTCAAAATCATTAGGGGCCAATATGATGTCTATAAGTATATAGCAATCAATACTATATGAATGACTTTAACTATGTAATTTTCTTGGTTTATTTAGCCAATTAAGGAAAAAGTAAAACCAATGCAATTTCCTGCATTTTGGGACTCTCTAAATTGAATATCTTTATTTTATGTTACTTAAAACCTAATAAAATTTATAGATAATATACTCATGGTATGACATGATCTTGATTTTTTAACTAAAATTACATTTCATATAATACATTTTTCTCTGTGAGCATTTAAAAACATTTGAACACTTACAAAGGAAAATAAAAAGATTAGTGAGGAGAATATTTATTTCCAAAGAAAGAAAAGTCTCAATAAAAATGAGACTTCAATTTCAATTTTTATTTTTATTTTTAATTTTTACGTATTCAGAAGATCTATTTTTAAATTAATGTCCTAAGTGAGGAAAAAAGGGTGTACCAAGAATGTACTGGAAAAGAAATACAAATAAAAGCTGTTTTAGTGATCATTGTAGAATCACAAGTTCCTACAGAGAGATGATAATGTTCTGTATAAAACACAACTGATTCAAAATGAGGTGTTCCTTTAGCAAGACTGGAGATTCAGTCTCTGGTGTTTAAAAGTTAGGATGCAGTCCTTGTGGTTGGATGTATTACTGAGTATTTGGCATAGTCCATGCTTTTAACTGAATTTGAGCAGAACAACAGCCATCTTACTCAGGTAGAAGTAGATGAATTATTTGGTTTCCTGTGTTATATAACTAGTGAAGTTCCATCCCACAGTGCAGTGCTAGGTGGGGTTGTACTTTGTCAAACTACTTCTGGATGTGGGCCACAATATACTTGTCTATGTTTTACTTCTCCAATACCTGAGTAGTGGGCTCCACTGAGTCCTTTTGAATCCATCTGACATGACTGAATTTTTTGATCACAGCCTTGAAGCTGCACGTGCTTTTCATGTAGCAGGGGTTAGTCCACTACAGTGGACCTAGGGACCTAGGGCTGGTACTGCTCAGGCCACAGGCTGTAGAAGAGAGCAGGTTGATACCAAAGCCTTGGTGAGGCTAACAAAGTTTGAATTTAATCTAAAACTCAGGATATACCCAATAATATTTGTAAAATCATTTTATCTACTAAATCATGATTCCCACCATATTTTCTAAATAAGGTGTGACTATAAAAATGTTTATGAACAAAATGGAGTTGTTTGGGAATAGTGCATGAATTAGTCTACTTGCATAGCATGAAGGACGGTATATTAAGTTGGAATGTAAAGAACTGCATTTGATCAGCTTACTTTTTCCAGATTATGCACTATAAATATAATTGTGACTTTAAAAGAACAAATTTCACAGTCAAATGCCATCATTTCACTAATGAACTCTAAGAGAAAAAGTTATGTCAGATTAGGACAATGAATCACAGAGTAGCAGAACAACTTTCTAAGATCAGACATTGTAGATGAAAGTTTCTGTCTCTCCAGCCTGGTCTCACAACCGCTTCAGTCCCAAATAAACACATGGATGCTATATTAATTATGAAACTGTTGGCTGGTGGCTCAGGCTTCTTATTGACTATCTTTGTCTTAATTATTAACACATTTCTATTATGTATTTCCACCTGGTCTTGTCTTAACAGAGAATGCCTAGTGCATCGTCTCTTCCCAGTCTCTACATGACGACTCTGTCTGCCTACATTTCCCAGAATTCTCCTCATCTCCTAGTCCTGTCTATCTTCCTGCCTTGCTGACCAAACAGTGTTTTATTCATTAATCAATAAGAGAAACATATATACAGAACAACATCCATCAAGACATTTCACTCAAAGTGCCAGGTTTACAAAGAGAAGACTAAATTTTAAGGGAATTATTTAGAATACCAACCATAGATTATACATACACATTTATATGTAAGTATATTTATGTGTATATGTACATATGTATATTTATGTGCTAGTATATACATATGTGTGTATAGCATGTGTGTGATAGTAACAGAAATTTGCTTTTATTACCTATGCAGAAATAAATGAAAAGTTCATTAATGTTACAAGGGAGTGTTTGGAGCTTGGTAGTATCTCAGTGGTAGGGCACTTCCCTCTCATGCATGGGATCTTGAATTTAACTCCAGGATTATTTATCCCAAAATGTTTCATTCTTTTAGCATTGGAATTAGGACTATTTCATCACAAGAAGTGTTTCAGTTGTTGGGTATCATAAAACTGACAAATACTCTTTAGTATATTGTAGAAAGAAATGAAAAATTGAAACAGATATGAGTTATCATAAACACATTTCATGGGTGGGATTCTATCAGCATTTTCTTTCATTCAGTCATAAGAAAGTGATGAAACCTATATATTAACTATATGCTTAAGTTGCACAAAAATACACAAAGCCATATACTGGACTTTTATATGTTTCTTGAATTCATTTCAAAAGACTGAAAAGAATGCAAATAATATCAAAATAATTCCATGGACTCAGAAATCCATGCTGTGAGTATCACCACTTTTTGAATTGTGTTCTACTTACAGACCTGTGTTGTAAGTGACAAGGGCAAGTGAAGAAAAAGGCTAGGAAGCCATAAAAGAAAAAAATGAATTTGACCTTAAAGATATTGTTCTTCTTAACTGTAACTAGATAAGCTGACTATTCCCTTTTATTTCAGGTAGACCAGTTGCTCAAGTGACCAAATAAGCAGAACATTTCCTATTCTAAAGAACTTCACAGAGATGGCAGAAAATCCCAAGACAGTCTCTACTACCTGCTGCAAAATCAAGCCTGATACTTATATTTGGCAATTAGGTTGCTCAGTATGTTTTCTTCTTTCATTTTAAATACTGCAATTAAATGTATAACCTGTTTTTGGAGAAAGTCTACGTTATAGACTCTGACAACTGCCTTCCCCCACTGTCACTGTAACCCTAACACAATTTTGGCTAAAGCAAAATGTAGAAAGATTTTTCTCTTGTATTGCTGCAAGGAACCTGGATTATTTTTCTAAGAGTTGTGCTTGGAAAAAAAACAAGTTTTCTTTCTACTAGGTATAATTGTATAAGTGTTTCTCTACTGCCAGAAGTTGGCCTCCATCTTACTGCCTTTAAGAAAGCTTTCTATTAAAGTTGAGACTTGCTTTGGATTGAGGAAATACTGTAGAGTGATAGAAGAGATGGAAGAAATCTGTCTTTGGTAATATCACTGAGGTATTTGACTATGTCTTTGCTAAAGTTCCGAGTTGGCAATTTTTTTCATTGTGTAAGACAATTGAATTTAATTTGTCATGACATGCAGAAAATTCACAACTAGTTCACTCTTAGAGAATGACATCCTCTATTCTTTTTCTAACTGAAAACAATTCTTGACAAAGGATCATTATTCCCCTTTCATTATTTCAAATCACTACGCTTTGCCTGTTCAAGTCCAAGACAGATATGTTTTCTCATCAAGCATTATAATTTCAGTCCTTTCAAGACAACATGTCATATTAGAGTTTTACTAGCACCCTTTGTTTATAATTTTCTCAATTAACTGGGTATTTCTTATAATACTGTTCATTTTTCCCTCTCTCAGCAATATAGATGAACCTCTATTTCATAATTTTCCCTTATTACTATTCTCATCTGAACCAGATCTGAGATCAGTTAGTGAAGTGCCTGCTGCATAGGCATAAGGACTTGAATTTTAACCATATAAGAGCTTTCATGGTGGAATCCACAATCCCCTGAGCAGGGTAGGGCTTAGAAAGGCGATTCCTTGGAGCGCACTACTCAGACAATCTAGTCAATCCATTATCCCCAAATTCAATGAGAGACTCCGTTTAAAAAAAATAGAGAGAAATCAACGAAGATAATTGAAGGTTGACCTCTTTGCTAGAGAGATATGTATATCCCCATGCATTCACAAATACATGCACATGTACACACATCTACATGAACACATATCTGCATACATACACATACTTACAAATTTAGACTAATTAAAAAGAAATCAGGGATTACAAAATTACATAGGGGCTAAGAGCATTTGCTTCTCTGGTAGAGGATCCAAATGTGGTTCCTAGCACCTACATAGTGACTCATAAACAACTGTAATTCCAATTCCAAAGGATCCTACACCTCTACTGTCCTCTGTGGGCTTTTGCAAGCACAGAATATTCATAAAATGCACCCAGTCACACACTCATGCACACAAAGTAAAATAAATATTAAAAATAAATATAGACTACCAGAGAGGAATCAGACAATTCTTATCCAGAAATAAAAAGAAACCCAAGGTACAGCGATAATAAATCTGTACAATGGAGGAGACTAAGATTAGTTGAGGAGAATGTCAGAGTTTCTGTTACATAGATAAAAATTCACCATTTAAATAAGTACTGTTCTCTAAAAATTGTACTCTCTTTTGGTGCCAATGAAATAAAATAGAGTTACTTACAAATCAACTCTGCTTCACCAACCACCTTAAAGACATTTCAAGGAAATGTCTCTGTCTCTCAATATCTAACATGTGAGTGTATAATTAGGATGTGAAATTTCTTAATTTTTACCTTGTTGCTAGAAGTAATTGAATGACAGTGCTGGTAGTATAGTTGAAATTCTCAGCCTGAGAGAGGAAAGAAGAACCAATGACAAATTAGCAGTGAACAACATTTCCAGCGATTGCATCAGTAGCATAATGTCAGTGGGTCCTTTGAGGTCCATAAGAGTCTTGAAGGTCCTGGGAACTTATCACTTACTTCGTTAATGTTATAATACATTAATGTACATTTCTTTCCCAAATGCTTAATGTGTAGTATTTAGAGTGATTATTATATTTCATTAATGGTGATTTTCTCTCATGTCAAAAGGGGCTCCATTATTCTCACAATTCAGAATTTTTCTTTTCTCGATGGAATCAGGGATAGTAGGATAAATGGTCTGGAATTTGTCCTTTCCAACTCAAATACAACACAATTAAAAGAAGGATGAAGTTCCTCTGTTTTAAAAGGCCTAATGCTTATTCTCATAAATGTGACACTGGAAGAAAATTAGCAGTGATGTTGTAAATTATATATTTGAATTTTGTGTAACTTTGTCCTGTGAAGGGGCTTATTTTGTTTTTGTATTTTTGTTGTTGTTTTTGGTTTTTTTAGATTTTTTTATTATTTTAATTTTAAATAGCTTGTTTTACATGTGAATCTCAGTTCCCTCTCCCTCCCTTCCTCCTGCACCCCCCACCATCCCCCCCAGCCTCCCACCCTATTGCCAATTCCTTCCACATAGGGGATATCTAGAGTCTGTCATTTCACACAGGGTAGGGTTCAGGTACTCCCCTAAGAGTCCAGGCTGAGAGAGCATCCCTCTTTGTGTTATGGACACACGATGTCTGTTTGTATTCCAGGGATAAACACTGATCGACTGCTCAGGTCCCCATAGGTTGCCCAGGTCTCCTCACTGACTCTCACATTAGGGAGGGGGGTCTGGATCAGTCTAAGGGGGGTTATTTTGAAATTGCTTGTAGGCCTAGATACCAGAGGAAATAAATATTTTCTTTTTACAGACCCATTACCTTATCTCTTCCTCATCTTTGCAAAGATTCTTTGGAACATATTGGAATGTATCACATAGAAAACATGCTTTTTGTATACCATTAGACATTTGTGTAGTAAATACAGAACTGTTTACCTACGGTAGATTATAAACAGTTCAAATTTAATGGAGAGTATATTCTTAGTATCTGTTTTTTCCTATCCGTTTGTGTGGATCTGTGTTAAGTATTTATAGTTACTTACTTCTTGGTCCCTAGCCACCGCCTGATATGTTTCTCGAGCAGATAGTGAAAACAGAGGAAGACTCCAGAACTGAGTGAGTGTAAAAGTCATTGGAAGGACTGCTTTGGTGACTTGAGTAAAATGAAATGTTCAGTCATGCCCTGGTCTGCTTTGCTTCTTCGGATGCAACTGTAATGATATGCATGTAAATATTCATTTACAAAATCCCTTCCGAAAGGCACTGTTTATGACCAGTGTGAAACAGTCAGTCCTTATGTATTTCCTTCTTTTCCTTCAATTCCTATACTGCCTTGAAAAATAAAAAAAGACAAGCCATCACACACAGGAGTTTATTTAGGGACTGATAAGGCATATTGTCATAGACCCATGCAATAACTAATGTGCTAGCAGATAAAAATTAATTTTTCAAACAAGCTAAATAATTTCTCAATTACTGTGTTTGTGATGCCACTTTCTATCAACATATATGTATCCAGTTGTAGTTGTTGATCTTTTATTTATTAGCAGCACTGGAGTCATGTCTGCATATTTATGAGGAATTTCCAATGATGGCTTTAACATGAATGTCTGAAGGAGACAGTAGAGCTGACTTCAGAAAATAGTCATGAAGAGTTTCATAAGGACAAATAGTTACTGAGAAGAGAAGGCTAAAAATGAGAAAACAGTGAGGGGGTGATAATGGAGGATTCTCCAGAGTCTGTTAACAAAAATAAATCATTATATGCCCAGTGAGATGATAAAGTAATCAGATAAATGCTCCCACGTGGCTTGTGGAAATATCTCCTTCCCTCAGAAACATGCCATCCTCTTAAATCTACTGACATTTGTCTTGAGAGGATCCCCATAGCAACAAATTTCCCATTAAATCTAATTTGAAGGTACAAAAAGTTCTGAATTATGAATTCTCAAGGACAAAATTGGTATCATACATAACTATAAATACCATTCCTAATACAGTGTGTATCACACAGGGAATATTCAATATGCATGCAGTAAGCAGTACATGTATAAGATAATTACATTTAAATAAATGTTTAAAATTGAAACTGCAATTATATTTAAAATTCAATATCAAGAAATTTTCTCAAATTCTACTTTTCCCTAGTCTTGGCTAATTTGTACAAGATTGATTTTTTTATACTTTGAAACTATTTACCAATGATAACTACAATTTAAATTAGTTTTACAAAAGGGAATTAGTTTTCAGTTCTGCTATCATGGCAGAAAGGGATTGAGTTTGGATTCATATTTCTGGGTTTTTATTTGTGACTCACAACTCACTATGCAATCTTGAGTCACTTGTTTAGCGTTTTAAAGGTATGACTCGATAAAGAACAACCTAGAATACCGTGTTTCCTGCTTACATTTGAAGGAGCAAGGACTGCCCTCATAATATCTTAGATAGGAATTTTGCTTGTGGCTTAACATGATTTAACATTTTAATTTAATTATTATTATTTTTTATTTAGGTTAGAAATGATCCCAGCTCCCTGTTCCTCCCCTCCTCCCCACCAGGTCTCCCAGTCCCCCACCCAATCTCCATTCCAATCCCTAGGGAGGATGAGGCCCTCCACGGTGGATCTCCAGTGAATGTCATTTCATCCAGGGCAGGGCCTAGGCCTTCCCACAAGAGTCCAGGATGAGAGAGCATCCCATATTGTGGCAAGGGCACTCAAAGTCTATTTGTACGCCAGGGATAAATATTATCCATGGCCCTATAGATTAACTAGGCCTCCTCACTGACACCCACATTCAGTTGATCTGGGTTAGTCCCATGCTTTCCACACTAGCATCAATCTGGAGCCCAAGAGCTCCCCCTTGTTTGGGTCAACTGTTTCTGTGGGTTAAACCAGCCCAGTCTTAAACTCCTTTGCCCATCAGTTCTCTCTTTCTGACACTGAATTCCAGGAGTTCAGTTCAGTGTTTGTCTGTAGGTATCCCCCTCTGCTTTGATCAGTCGCTGGATGAAGGTTCTGTTTCCCAGACTCTCTGGCAGTGGGATTGTATGCTGGCACTCCCCGGATCCATGTCTAAAATCCATATATAAGTGAGTACATGCCATGTTTCTCTTTTTGTGACTGGGTTAACTCACTCAGGATGGTTTATTCTTGTGTCATCCATCCGCCTGCAAATTTCAAGATTCCATTGTTTTTTTACGCTGAAAATGCCGTTAGTTCTTTGATGTTGCCTTTCAGCTGTACGTAATTTACAATAACCAGCCATGTCAATACTGCAATATCTTTACTCTGTGCACCCTGTCATCCTTTTTAAAAATGTGTCATTTTAACTCTGTATGCCCAAGTTCTAACTGCTCTAATAGCAAAAACAAGTGATCATTAGGTTTTTCTCTGCTATATGAATGGAGAATTAATGCCCCTTGTTTATGAATAATTTAGAGTTGCGGGTACACAGTCCATAATTTATATATTAAATCCGTAGAATTCTAGTAATTAAATAGTCTTGTTACAATAAAATAATGTAATTGATAGGAAGAAATAAGAGGTTGGGGGATAGGAACAAAATTAAGAAATAGAACTCAAATTGCTACTTATAAATTTTCTTTCCAGTTGTTTTTGGGGGGAGAGTTTTTTCTAATGCTAAAACCAATGTGTTCGTCTTACCATCTCCTTAGGTAAAGTCTAACTGGAAAGTTATAGAAGCCCTCTCTCTTTTAAAGAAGTAAAAAGAAACGTGACTTTTGGGTTAAACACTGACCTTACCCCTTGGTTACTAAATTTGGGATGTCACAAGTGAAGTTGCAACAGTTTATGTCGTTAAAAGATATTCAGCATTGACTTCATCAAGAGCAAAAGTTGAAGCTAAATGCAGTTTAAAGATGAATACTCAACAGCTTTTTAAAAATGTAGAATGTCTTGTAATATAGGATGTCTTACAATCTAGTCATGTAAATAATCTTCTAAAATGTTGCACATTATTTGTCCATAGTATTATAATAAAATTTGCTTTTAAAAGAACTTAATAGATATGTTGGCACTTGAATCTCTGTCAATGGAAAATTTGTACAATTTTCTTCTATTGAAATGTATTAATATTATTAACATAATTTTTATTGCTGTAGTCAAAACCAAGATTCTCATTAGCAAAATAACCATATAAGTATGTCTGTTGGGCAGTTGTATTATATTTATTCATGTGTAAACACATACCATACCTCTTTGCCACTAGAGTTCACAGGTATCTTGTAGCATGATATGTATCATACTGATGTCAGGTTTCCTGTTTGCTTCACTTCATTTCATGCTGTTACATTCTTTCAAATTTGGGTTGTTTTATTTCACTAGCATTGGCCTCTGCAGAACCTGGGAAATTCCTACAACAGTGGTTAATCTATTACAATAGGTCAAGAGAGAAAGAAAACAAGCATTTATCCTGAGAAACACAGGGAGATTTTAGAAATTTTTAACAAGGGGAAGCCAACTACCAAGTAGGAGATTCTGCCCTTGCCTTTTCAGACAGTGTACACACAGACTCTCGGCAGCATTACCATCTCCCATGACTAATTAAACATTTCTCTTCCAGCAGTAACTAGAAGAGAAATGGCCTCAACCAAAAAGCTTAATTGCTTCTGTGTCTCAGGAAAGGTCTGAGCCAGAAGTCTAGAGATAAGGAAATTCTGCTCTGGGCTCTTGTTTCTCATCAGCGTGTAAAGCAATGCCTTTTGTTTTCAAAGTGGTGGAAGAGGTTAGAATGCTGTGGACAGGGACAGTCTGAAGCCAGGTGTTCCGCACACTCCCGACTAACTTCCCTCAGGTCTGCTTTCATCACTTAGGCTGAATGGCCAAACATCAATCATGCATTCATTCAAATATAAATACTAACGCATATTCCAAAGTAAAATATAAAATGGATTTGGACCCATTCGGCGGCTCAAATTATCTGCTCTAGTGCTTACATCCATTAGTGTGGATAATAGAGAATTGACTGAAAAATGCCTTCTATTCAGGAATGATGAGTTAGGCTTTCCATCCACAGAAGTGACTATTGCAGTCATTGACTCTTTTGAATGCCACCATAAATCCTTGCTGAATGTAGGTAGAAATAAATAATAACTTTGTGAGGTACCGAATGACTTGGGAGAGGAGAATTAAGTAGTGCAATTATTCAAAATTGAAATTTTAAGAAAAAAGCATCGACCCACAAGTTTGTATCATCAAACAAGCTTAAGAATTTTCTAAATAACAGTAGTCCAGCCTCTGCAACAGGACTTAGCTTCTAAATATTTATGATACATTCTGGAAGAAAGCAGGATATATATTCTACACACATAAAAATTAAAAACAGGTCTGCTCAGAGAACATTTATAGTATGCCTCAAAAGGCATCTTTCTGGTGAGTATAGAGAGTTTGAGGCCTAAAAGGCACAGCAAATGAGTACTTTTTAAGGACACAGGCTGTGTAACCAAAGCCTGTGACCAAATGATAAATTAACTACAGCTTCAAATAAGATTTTCCTTCAACTCTCTTCCTCTCCCAATGTATGATTCTCAAGGTATGGAGTTCAGTACCAATATGGATACAGTAGTTCTATATCTTCTAGACTGAGATTTGGAAGTTAATGAAACTGTGTCATGAATAAGTTGTAAAAACAAAAACCCACTGAAGATGGCAGGCTGATGGCTGCCTCTGTGAGTAATGGCAAAGAAGAGACTCAGGATAAGGAAACGTTATCTCAGAGTGAGAAATAGCATCAAAGCTTTCAAAAGCCACACAGAAAGTGGGAAGACACTGGATAGAGCAGAAACAAAGACAGGGCAAGCCAAGAGGCTCCCAGAGTCTAGCTTTAACATGGAGCTCCTTGGCAGGGAGGAGGGACTCAGAAAGAGCTGCCAATACGTAAGGCAGTGGACCTTTGCTCCCACCTTTAGTACAGTTCCCAACCCTCACAATCTCAAATTTAAATGATGGTTTTGATGAGACAATGACTCCTCTGAGGACTGGTTAATAGAAAGAACCCTATTTTATCACACTAGAGGACTTGGCAGGCAGTGGCTGGGTGCCATCTTGGTACCTATAGATAAAACTGAGCTACCCTAAAGGTCTGAGATCAAGGAACATCCATAGGTCATGCAGCCTCATATAGGTGAATAGTAGAAGGGCCACACTAGAATGCAAGTCAACTCTACTGATGAAACTATTTTAGGGAGAATATAAATATTAAGTGCATAAATTATTTGATTAAAGCTTACTATATTTCTTTAAATTGTTAGATATATTTGTAACCAATGCCCTTTTTGCTAGCTTGCATGCATAATGGATTATACATTTATATATTTGCTATATCTCACTTGAATTCCCATTATACTACTTGTTTGTTGAGATTGCTTTTGATAAAGAAAAGTACACTTTCCAATTCACTAATTCTCTAAATATCTAGTATAGACTACTGTTGCTACTAAAGTTCTGGACTGTGACATTACAAAGGTCAGGACTGAATTTTATTCATGTGTACCATAATCATTATCCAAAGCTATGCTAACACATGTTTAATTAAAATACAATGGCTAAATTCTATTTCAAGAGCTCAAAGTTGGAAGTAGCTCAATAGCTCATATTTAGCTTCTGGTTATTATTTGAGATAACAAACATGGAATATCATCAGCATCATATCACATCTGTGACTATCACATCATATCACATACAGGTGAATGATAAAAATGAGATTTGTGTATTAGGACATGTTAGAGGGCAAGACAGATAGGAGGAACAATGATGGACAGATAATTTGAATGACAGAGAAGGAAGGAAGACAGGGGAGGTAAAGGGTGAGGAAGGAAAGTAGGAATAAAGGATGGAAGGGAGGGAAGAAGAATAGGAGGAAGTGGGTAAAAAGGAAACACAGATAACTGTCTGGCATTCTATTTCACTTTTACTCTTCTGCTGGGTGATTGTGTAAGGAGCTGGCTCAGCTATGTTTTTTCTAAGCCTGATGAGATGTGAGTCTAGTCACATCATCGATTCATACTGCAGAGGACCAATGGCCTACTACAGGCAGGTCCTCACCTCCGCTCATGTACCACACCCTCCACAAGGCAGTCCTTTAAAGAGTCAAGCATGGTGGGTTTCTAATTACTCATGTTGAAAAGAGGTAGAAAAAAAATAATGATAATTCAGGATGTGGAACCTCCGACACTAACAACGGTAGAAAATGCATACCAAAAATGAAATAAAAATTCTGTACATCTGTTTTAAATACATTAAAACCCTTATTAAATCCTTTCCCTAAAGATTGTACAGTACATTCTCATTATTTTTCTTGTCTTCCTGCACTTTTTAAAAAAGTCATATTATCTACAGTGTTAATTTTACTGTTTTGTAAGGCATTTTCCAGAACTTGTTATGAAGTATTATTAGGTGTCTAATATTACCAATTATAAGGATTATTGTTCCTGGCTAATCTATATATGCAGGGCTTTCTATTTCTTAGAAATATATGGTATGAAATTTTGAGAAGTAAATTTGTTTAACTGTTAGATCCTTTCTCTGAGATAACTACTTCTAAGAATTGTCTGAGGGATTTCCACCAGCCCTTACTGGAATGATCCCATTGTGCAGTTGTAGCCTGCTCTCCAGGAAGCTATACTTTGTGAAATTTGAGCTAGGAATTGAAGCTTGGGTTCCTGTGGTAGCTGACTGGGTGTTCTCCATCACACAGTAAAAAAGAACATTAGCTACCTGGAAGCCATAACACATAAAGAAGCTTTCATTAAATAGTCTACTAAATCTATATTGGCTTTTTGCTTTGATCTTATAAATTTTTATTGTTATACAGAGAATAAATCATTTGAATGGGAAGACATCTTATCTATTCTTCAGGAATATTGGTGCTCACAAGGAAATATGGCCAATTTCAGAAGGAAAACTTCCATTTATGTATGTCAGAGCACTGAAATATTTTTAAAACTTGGTGTTATGATTTACAAGGCAAATTATAACTATGTTTACTGACTAGCAACAAAACTCAAGATCCATTTACTTCAAAGGTAAAGATGTTCTCATTCCAAAGGCAACTTCCAAGGAATCTTTCAGCATACAAACCAAATTTATTTCAGGTTGACCATACATGCCCCCTTTTTCTGAGTCATGTGTTAGAACTTCTATGCAGTATTCAATTAACATAAAGTAATTATGCAAATTTGACAGTGAGTTAGAAACTCTTTCTCCTGGGCATTGTCTATAATCGTAGGGAAATCATGGGATTTAAAACTGGCTAAGGCTATTATAAAAAGCTTCAGCCGATATGGTAAGATCCTGTCTCAAAAATACTGTCTGTGATTCATACTGTCTATGGAACTTGGAGTTTTTGAGTGGGTATAAAGATTCAACAGATGTGTGAGTACAAATAAGTGAAATATAATTGCTGGCTGTGGACCCAGGAGGCTGAATGATCCGTGACTGCCTCGTGAGTAAGCAGTATTTAAGTTTAGAGGATATCCCAATGCTGCAATAGTGGCACTTAACATTTTGGGGAAGACCAACAGTTGTTCAATTGGACTTAAGACTAGCCAATAGTCATGATTAGTATTTTAAACCTAGCTGACTACCTATGGTTGGTGATACCAAAGACCCTGTAAGAGAACCTGCTTATACTACTGCCATATTGCTAAACCAGTAAAATTTCTACCTACCTTATAAATACTCATCTTTCTCACCCCTCATCAAAGATATTTCTTATGCAGCAATCAGAGACCATTACAGAGATCTACAACTGGTCAAATACAGAGAACAACAGAGTGTGAGGTGCCCAACCACAAGTGACACAACCTACAACAAAGACTCCACACCTAAGTTCAGAGAACACTGAGGAAGAGGGAGCAGAGATTTTAAGATCTAAGAGTAGACCATCTGCTGTGAGATAGTGACCTGTATACACAACAGAGAAGCTGCACCCAGGAAATCACAACAATATGCTTCCCTAAACAAGAACTGCATAATGACAAAACCAACCAACATGGCAATGGGAGTAGGGGCTATCTTGGAAGGACCCTCCCTTTGATGAAGTGCTAATGGCAATTAATGGCTTTGAGAGAAGAAGAATCAGTCTTCTCCAAGATGGCATACTCCTTATATGTCAGCCAATTTCAAGTGGTCAGCCTAAATACATAATTATTCAAATAAAACCAATTGTTCTGTGGTAGATATACAAACAGGAAGAGGAGGACTCTCTTATGTGGTGGAAGATAGCAACCAACAACTGACATGTCATAGAAGAGTGAGCTAAAGCCATCATGAAAATTGTTTGGAAGCAATAGAAAGAAGATAATTTATTTTTTTAACCAGGCATGGGGAATTGAAAATGAAACAACAGCAGATAGTACATTTAGAACAGTATAGTCTCTGTGAAACAAAGGCCCAACCAGGAAACAATGCTGAGACCTTAGGTTGAGCATCTAGAGACAGTTCAGCAGATATTTCCTCCTGTGAAATGGTGACATATGTTTCCATAAAAGAAGCATGCTAATCCCCTAAAGCTAATTGTTTTCTCAATATTCCTATGAGACAGATATGGTTATGTCCATTTTAAAATGAAAAGCTGAGGCACAAAGACATTCAATAGGTTTCCAAATGAGCGTAACAATTAAATGGTTCAACCAAACTTCAGATTCATTAGTCTGCCACCAAGATCCACATTCTCAGCTACCTACAGCACTGACTCTCGACTTGTATAAGTTTCCTCATTCTTATATTGCTCTTTGAAGGTTTCTTATTGTGTTATGGTAGGTATACTTTTCTAGTCTTGATTTTTATATGCATGCAGTAGCAGTAGCTCCAGGATGCCGGAAGAGGGAAGCATGCAGGGTCCTCCCTGCTAGTAGAGCAGGGTGCTGAGCAGGATGCTGAGTGTCAATGACTCAGACCCTCCCCCCATTAGTTACTGGGGAGAAAAAGAACACACACTGAGTCGGGAGTCTGTCGAAGCAGGATCTTGACTTATTCCAACAGGCAGGAACTTATATAGGACTGAGGTAGGGGATGGGAAACATAGGATAGGGTAATGTGATGTGAGGAGTTAAGGGCCAATAGTATTCCACCAAGCAGGCAGGTGTCTAGGCAGGGGGCAATCTTGCATCAAGTCTGGCTGAGTCACCTCCCACGTAGAGGTTACAGGTTAGAGACAGGTTGCCAAACTCTAGCCAGGCTCACGAGGTTACACTGGGCCTCACATCCGAGCCCAAAACTCAAGTCAGGCTCAGGAGCTTACACTGGGCCTCAAATCCAAGCCTTCCTTAGGCCCAACAGAAGCAGATCACCTTGAGCTATTGCATGCAAATGGTACACTCATAGAACCACATACACATACATATAAAATAGCCAATTTGTATTTTCAAAATTTATACAGAAATATATGACCCCATGTAAACAATATCAATTTAGGTTTTTGCATTTTCATTACAGGGGCATGAAATGGAGATGCCAGAATTTTAATAACAACTGCATCAGGAAGATAAAATTTCAAAACAATTTATTGGCTTTTTTTATATGTGCAGTCGTCTAATGTTTTGTATTGTATTTATGTGTAACAAAACCAACACAGAGCACTGCATTGTAGATAAAGGAAATAGCAAAGTAGAACCTCAGAAAGATCAGAGAGCACAAGCTAGACTTTGAAGTAATGCAAATGTGGTTTCCTCTTCTGATTGGGTTGAAGAGATCAATATCTTTTTGCAAGATCACACATTAGGTTTGACTTTTCAGTCTAATGGGTCTGTCTAATTCATTAACAAGGTTCCCAGGAATGTCTGGGCTTGCCAGGTTACTGTCTTTTTCCTGATCTACCTGCACCTTTACAAACAAGAAGCCATTGCTTTTGACTAAGGCGCTGAGGGGAGAGAGTGTGGGATGGAGATCTGAGAACAAAAGATCAAGTTCTTCCAGTTATAATCTGTAAATAAACTTTTTAGAGTCAGGTAGTGGCACACACCTTTAATCCCAGCACTCCGGAGGCAGAGACAGGAGGATCTCTGTGAGTTTGAGACCAGCCTGGTCTACAAGAGCTAGTTCCAGGACAGCCTCCATAGCTACTCAGGGAAACCCTGACTTGAAAAACAAAAACAAACAAAGAACTTTTAGAGGTAAATAACGCAGTGGACAGTCTGTAGACGGTGGGAGGGTGGCTTAAAGTTCTACCGGGAAAAAGAATTTAAGAGAATGACATGAGACTCTACCCTTACATGAGAGAGAATTTCTTTCCACATATGGACCTCAGTGGAGAATGAGCCCATAGTTTGCCCAGGTCCAGCCCAAACATACCAGTGACCTCTGTTATGAAGAACTGAAACCCATGGATGCCTGGTTGGGGGTGAGAAAGGCTATGTTAGAAAAGAGGCCATTCTCCCCACTTCTAACTCTTCATCACAAGCATAGAGGGTTGTCAACATCTGGGATCAGCATCATAGCTGGTCAGTGACCTACCCATGAAGGGGAAATGGGAGGAAAGCCTGTTAAATGATGTCCTGAAAAGCCAGAGCAGAAGCAGGACAAAGTGTAAGCCGGTGGGAGGTCTGATGACAGACAGGCTGATTGGACTTAGTAGGTTCTTAAAAGAAAGAGAGAAAAAGGAGATGGAGGAGGAGAGAGGGAGGGAGGAAAAGAAGATAGGAGGAGAGAGGGAGGGATGGCGAGGGAAGGAAAATACATTAAAGGAGATGTGTTGGGGTGAATATTAGAATGCTGGTGAATTAACATTAATATGCCCCAAGTGAATATTGAGAAGCAGTTGTGAAATGGATATGATAAAAATACATTGTATGTACATATAATATTTTTAAACAATAACCATTCCTGATAACCTTAGGGAATCTATTTCTGATGTACGAAATATTGATCACTTGTTCATTATAAAGTCTGTCTTAATGTCACACACCTTTAATCCCAGGTCTGGGGAGGCAGAGGCAGGCCTGTGACTTTGAGGACAGCCTAGTCTACAAAGAAAATTCCCGGAACATCCAGGGCTACAAAGGGAGACCTTGTCTCTGGACATAAGAAACCCCAAAACCCAAAACCCAAAATTGTTCATCAAGAGTGATAGATTCCTGGTGTGCCTTGGTAAAGAAGTAGGGTTATGTTACTATAGTTTATTACTGTTTAGACGTGTGTCATAAAGAGCACTAGCTGTGCTTTTCAGTAAAATAAGAATTATATTTTATAAAGGTGGGAACTTTCATTTAAGTAGTTTCTACATATTCTGTAGTGAGCATGGCAGCAAGCGATACATTTGAAGATTGATCAGAAGAAGAGGGAAGGAGAAGAGAGATGGGTGTGGGGGGACACAGAGAGGATAGAGAAATGAGAGGGAGCCTTACAACAGTTCTTTAATCTGTTCTCGCAGAAGTAAACAATCTTTTACTGTGAAAATACACGGGGATGTAACCTTAGCCCTGCAAAGAGTAGGAGAGTTCACGGATTCCGAAAAGTTTATTACACTGATGAGGAAAAAGCCTGGAGGACTCCAGAGAAGCCAAGTACCAGGGTGCAGGGCTCTGCTGAATGTCATGCGTTCACGGTAGACTTAATGTATGTGTTGTTTGCTTTTTCTGATTTGAGTTTTCAGCAAATTAGTAGCAAGTGAACTATCCATCATTACCTGTGTTGGATGAAAAGAGTGTTTTCCTACCTAAAAGGTAGGCTGGGGTCAATTTTCTGCCGCGTTATTTATGTAGATCCACGAAGACATCTGGTAGTCTGAAATTTCCATTGCCATTTCCATCCTTTCATGTTTTCACGAGTTTGTACAAGTTGAACAGGAACGTCTCCTTCCTGCTAAATCCATTAGAAACCGATATAAGCGTGAGAAGAAAGGATGAAATGGAAAGGCAAGGTATTAGACTTTTCAAGACTGTAGGACAACAGACCAGACCAGACCATGGAAAATAGGGCTGAAAAGAATTTTCATCTTAAGGAAAAGCAGAGGCAGAGTGTCTCAGTTGTGCGCATGTGCTGTGTTACTTTATGCGTGTGCTACATCACTTCATTATGCTACATTTGAATCTCTCATTATTGATGAGAACTAGCATTGTTTTTCCCAACAATGTCTACTCTATCATTAGCTTTCTTCTGTTACATTCTGATTCCTATCTTTCGTTACTTGTCTACCGCCTGTTACTTTTTAATTCATTTATTGAATTGAATTCATGTCAGAGGATTGTATAAATCTTTGCTGATTTTTCATTGAGCAAATACATCCTTCCCATTGGAGGTCTTTCCATTAACTTTTAATAGGTCCCTCAGATGATCAAAAGTTTTTCATCTGTCTTTTGATATCTCTTATGGTTAGTTCTTTTATGTAGCCTTTTCAAAACGTCCTATCCTGAGGTAATTAAGACATTTCTTGTGTTGTCTTCTAAGAGTTTAGAGCTACACCTGAAAATGCCACTTTACTCTACTCTAAATTGAGACTTGTCAGCATGCAACCTCGAAATCCCAGTTCCATTATTTGAGATCTGTAATTAAATGTGCCAGCACCGTTGATAAACAGCCCCTCTCTGAACCACAGAGCTCCAAGCCCTGATTCATTAATTACTGATTTCTATACATGTCAGGGAGTTTCTCAAGGTTTCTCCCACTTTGTTGGCCTATTTGTGCCTCTGAGGACATTCCCTGTTCCATCTTAATTGCTATTGCTTCACAACAAGGTCTGATATCTCCAGTGATAAGCTCTTATTTTGCTTGCCTTTTGCTCTTTCAAATACACTTTGGAATTACCTTGTCAAATAATAGAGAAAAACTTTGCTTTTATTGTTATTCTTTTTGAGTGGATGCATTGAATCTGTGAAGACATTTATGGAGAATGGACACTTTTTATTGATATTGAGTTCTTAAAATCTGCTTATTGTCTCTGATTAGAAAGATATTTCCTTGGGTCAAAACCATTTTTTTAATTAAATGTAATTTATGTCTGAGGCAGAAGTTAAAGGCATGGCAAGGTGGCACTTGTAGAAAAACAAGAAGCTATTTTCTAATGCTGGATACTAAGAAGTTTCTAGAATATATTTTAAAAGGCACTTCTCGTGTTGAACAATTGTTTTGTAAAACTCACTGAATTATGAGATAAGATAATAAATTTTAATATTTCGGGGAAGTCACTAAATCTTTTTTGAATACCACAAAAGCAAATTTTGTACATTTTTAGATACTTACTATCTTTATTTTTCCTTTGCCTCTTGCTTGTTTTTAGATAGGGTCTCATTCTGTAGTCCAGGCTGATATTGAGGTCACAGAAATCTTCTGACTCTGGGTCCTGAGAGCTGTGATGACAGCCTTGAGTCATCATATGTGGCATATGTGTTTAATATCCTTTGAGTTTAGTAATAATTTTTGTATGCCATTACTTTGTTCATAGAAAAAAAGTATTTTTCTGCAAATAAATGATTTGAGTAATAATCTCTTCAGGATTTTCTTTTTTTTTCTGATCTTACTCAATCTTTACATAATGAAGTGAGTAATGGGCCCACATTTATGCAGGGTGTTTCTCATGTGGAACTCAAAAGAGAGAACCAAATTAGTTTTGCCCATTCATGTGTCTACACAGGAGAATTTTGCTATTTCTTCTCTGAGGAAAGTTAGTAACTCTTGCACTGTGAAGGCTGTGGCCAACTGCAGATTGAACTCCCTTATTCATTTGTAGGTGAGAGGTAAAAAGTGACTTACCTGAGCTGACTGCCCTGACTAGTTAGCTCCCTAATCCTATGGACACAGGAGATACCCTGGGCCCTGAGCTTCAGTTGCATGAGCAGAGTAAGTAGAGAAAGAATGAGGCAGAAGCATTTTTGCACAAAATCACTGTTTGGATTTCTCCATCTCAGAGCAGACCTTTATTCCTGTATCCTCCTGAAGTTGATGGCTACATCCAGACTCCCGTGACACGACTTGATTTGCCAATCTGAAACTGTTAAGTTCTGTTCATAACTTGCAAGGCAGACATTGCCTTTACTCCACAGTGTAATTTTTTGCTACGTGCCTTCTCTTTTAAATTGCACATTCTCCAAGGGCATGTTTTTGCCATGTACCTGTTTTTTCCCCTCAAGCACACAAACTGCTTGTATATATTGTCATAAATCACAGTCATATGTCAGCTAGTCTCAAGGGGCTACCTACAAAGAAGTCCATATGCAAGTCTGCTTGTCTTCTGTGTACTGATGCATCCTCAGGGATGTGTAGCTACTGTAAACAAAAATGTGGTTCAAAATAATATCACCTGTCCAAAAGGGAAACGGTGGTTTAATGTAACTCCATATTTCTCCTGTAACTGAGTCAACTTGCTGTAACAGGGTGGGTAGAGCTACAGGCAGAACAAATAAAAATGAAACCAAGCACACAATACTGAAGTCTTATTATGCACAAAAAAATGCTTGTTGCAGAAAGGGTTCAAGACTTTCCTGTGGCATACTTGGTGGCTTCAATGCATTAAGACTTTCTCTAAATATACAACACAATTTGACCTTTGTATTATGGGCCAGGCTGCTTCGGGTCTCAGACAGATTGTTCTCAGGAAAATCATTAGCATTACCCGTGTACATAATATGAGTAATTTGTGAGTGTCACATGGTCCCATGTGTGAGACAGATGTCAGATCCATAACCAAGCTCAGGTGGCAGCTGATTCCATGATATTCCTGTATATTTTGCATATACACTGAATTACTCATTAGAAAACAAAAACAAAACAACAGCAACAGAACTAAGATGAATTACTGACATTCCACTGAAATATTATTTCTTTTAGGTTGGGAAGTTTTGGAGATGACTAAGATGCCAAGGGTCAGAGATACCAGAATACTTAAAAAAAAAAAAACAAACAAACAAAAAACAAAGACTGGAGGCTTGAAGGAAATGGCACCAATAGACTCACATATTTGAATATTTGGGTCCTAGTTGGTGAATGGTTAAGAAGGACTAGGAGGTGTGGCCTTGTTGGAAGAGGTTTGTCACCTGGGGCTCAGTCTTCTCTCTCTCTCTCTCACTCTCTCTCTGTCTCTCTCTCTCTCCCCCCCTCTACATTTCTGATTTGTAGATCAGATTGTCATTGAATACAAATGTTCAGCTATTGCTTAGCACCATGCCTGCCTGCCACCACGCTTCCTACCATGATGGTTAGGTTTTAACTCTCAGAAAATGTATTAATTAATTAAAGTTAATTAAAAGTCCCAATTAAATGTCTTCTGCTAAAAGTTATCTTGGGCTTGGTGTCTCTTCCTAGCAATAGAACAGTAACTAAGACAAAGACAAAAGAGAACAAATATATCTTGCAGCTTGACGAAGCTCATTTTCCTTCCATGGAACAGATGCACATTAAATTTGTGTTGGTCTGTGATCAGTGTTTTGTTTTTCATTTCTTTAGGAAGCCAATTTAGAAACTGCAGAAATACAGTAACGCAACAAAAATATGGACCAAGTAAAGGTAATTATTTCTTAAAGCATATTTTCTCTATGGTTTTGTCTACATCAATTTTGCAATTTGGATTAGCAGTGTGAAGGTGAAAGAGACTGATTTTCTCCCTTCTTAGATCACTGGCTTGGATTTGTCCTATGAACATGAGCCTAAAGTTCCACTTATGTGAACTCATTGGGTGTAATTCTCCTAGATAGAAAAATTTTATTTTTTCTACTAAATATCACTATTTATTGAAGTACTAAGTATTAAACAATAACAAACTTTACCTACCATAAACAAATAATATAGGATTGAATTATACCAGAGTCTGGTGACAAGTTCCTTGTAGATTCTGTAGTTTATTGGTAGGTGGACACTGTAGTTTATTAACAGTGTCTTCTTGTAGTTCATTGGTTTTCTTTTAGTGTTTAATCTAACCCTCAATCAAAGAGAATAGAATGCAACACTTTCCTCTTTTTTCAGGTATCAACAGTCCCAGACACCTGGCTTATTGACTGTTTCACAAGGACTTCTTGGTAGTTTTAATGACATTTAATAACTTCCTTAGCCTTATCTGAAAGATGATTTTCTTTTACCAAACTGGAACTCCAAACTATTCTATTTACCTCATCCAAGAAAAAAAATTCTCGCACATGCACACATCCACAATAAATAAATGAATGAATGAGTAAATAAATACATAAGTAGAACAATATCTTTAAAGAGAATATAATTTGGGGATTTGAAGAAAAAATAACTACCTAGGTATGTATTACTTCTTAACAAATATTCTTCAGCATAAGCTAAAAGCACAAAGACAACATTTGGCAGTATTATCAGTATTTATTAAATGTATTTTTTCAAAGTCTAAAGTTCATATAATGTGGAATGGTTTCCTCTTTTTGACAGTGAAGTGGCTCTCAGCCCCATTCAGATACCTGCTTCAGATGTTCTAATACCTTAGAAGTGCTTCAAGACATCAATATTGTCTGCATAAGTTTGCTACTTGAAAACGGCAAACTGGAAAAACAAACATCATACTGGTCAACTTAAGAAAAATGAAACTTTAGGTTGAGGGCACTGTAAAACAAACCCTCCTATGATTTGGTTAATGGTTCTTCATTATACAGCATTTTCAAAGCCATGCCAAGATATATTTCAATTTTTAAAAATAATATTAGCAGCCAGGTGTTCATCTTTCCCACGAGAGAAGCTTTTTGGAAAATAAACAAAAATATTCATGATTTCAGTCTGGCATTGATCTAAGCCTGTCACTCAGCCTCAGACATCAAGAGCTCTTTACCATTACAATTTGGATGTTATTTGTTTTTCTCATCATTTCCTATGTAGGTTTAAAGATAAAGATTGAAATGAGTTCAAAATATCTTTCCTACTCTTTCATAGCCCCACATATTTTCCCATTTCATTACTATAAGAAATTCAGGGGCTATCACTTATCTTAATACCATTCATTTTCTACACTATAGTAACTCTAGAGAATAATTGAGGGTAAAGACTGTCTCTATACTTTGAATTTTATCTGCCAAACAGCTTCAGTATCAATCCTATGCTTTTGCCTGCTTCCCTACATCCCTCCTTCCTTCATCTATTCCTTTGGAACCTTCTCAGAAAAACTGCCATCACAGAGCATACACAATCCTGATGGCACATTGTAATTACTGGTGCTCTTAAAGGATTGTGACCTTGATTCCATTGTTATACATCACTCATGTTAGTGGCCTGACCCTTATCAAGTAGAACTCACCCATTATAGGACAATTTCAAGACCTGATATATTCCTAAATCTGGAGACAAATATTCCGTATCATAACAAATAGTGCCCTTTCTACAGTAAGAAGTTCTTATGTGGATTCTAAGTGGTCCCCTTAGCTGTAGATCCTCATTTGCCTTCGGTGTATGAAAACAAACTTAGAAGCAAGTTGAGGCTGAAAGACAGAGCCCTGAATCCAGACACTGGTTTCCTTGCCATTCTTAAAGCTGATTAATGGGGGCCGTTGGAGCTAAACTGGAATGAGTGAAGCATGAATGAACTGAGGAAAGGACAATACACAAGGATTTTCACACACACTCAAGGCACTTCAGGCTCACAATCTCAATATACATCTGTCCATTTCCACACCATTGTGTCTCAGCATCAACTCAGAATTTGCTGTTGGCTCCCCCTTCACTCCAACAATCCCATCAATGTCTGCACAGGCTCTGCAATGACCTCTAGAGAATTCTTCTCCATTTCCCTTCCACAAGCAATTAGTTCTCTATTTTTCTCTAACCCAACTATATCATGAAACCTGAATGAAGGATTCTTACTGGTGTACATTGGCTTGGATTACCATCACAGCCCTTTCCTTCTTGTTTCTTTATTTTTCCTTTGCAGTGCTGAATACTGCACTCAGTGTCTCATGAACCCTGGGCAAGAACCCCAATTCTTATCTGAACTTTATCTCCAGACCTGTTACTACAACTTCCCATCTTCTCCTGTCTACATGCACGCACGCACACACACACACACACACACACACACACACACACACACACACACAAGAGAGAGAGAGAGAGAGAGAGACAGAGAACTGTAAACTTTTAATTAAATTATCCATTACTGTTGTTATTTGAGGGCTTTACTAGCTAGTGTTGCAGAACTATTCCCCAATTGAAGATATGTTGTTACTTTAGCAGATGAAAACTAGTGGGGGTCCTTTGGTGTGGGTAGGGAGTTTCACCTTGAAAAGGCACTACTGGGTCTCAGTCTGTATCTTTTCTGTGCATTTTGATTCAGGATGTGAACTATTTTCTCCATCACAAGCTCCACCTTTCCTATCCATTATCCCTAGCAAAGCAGCCCGGCCAGGAGGCTTCCTATGACCCTATGAGCCATCACAGGCACTCCAGCTGCTGCCTTCTCTGTCCCAGAAATCAGGCTGCTTCCTACCACAACTCTCTTTAGAGACCCAACAAGAAAGCAGGCTGTGATGCTGCAGTGCAGTGCTGAGGGAGCTGCCTTCTTTCCCTCAGCACAGTAGCTGCAAGCAAAGCAGCTCTCACCCTGCTGCCCAGACCCAAGGCAACTTTGCATTTTAACTCTAATCCAGTGCACAACGCTGCCTGACTCATAGAACCCAGGTTACATGGTATGGAACTGTCTAGCTCCCATCTCAAAACCTTTAAGGACCAGAATCCCCGGGTGTTCCTTTACAGATGATGATCTATCTCTCCCTTCTTGACCTTACTGTGTTGTCTGTAAGTGGAGTGATGCTCTAACTCTCCTGATCCTTCAGAACTGAAGAGAATTGAAGGTTCTGACTTGAAACAATTCCCTGTCAGCCTATTGGCATCTCTTTGCTAATGAAGCTCTTCCTCAGACCTGAAGGCTTGCTCTCCCTCTTGGGGGTGCGATGCTATAGATCACAGACTATTCTGTGATGAGCCATTTATTTTCAGCCTTCTTGTCCACACACATGTTTTCTATCTTTAAGCTGTAACATCCCAATCTTGCATTGGTGTCTCCATTAAGGTGTTCTAAATCTTTCTGTTTTTATAAGTTCGTGAGCCCAGGCATTTGGTTATAGTAACCTGACCTTGAAGAAACAGTCTCAATACACCTTTATATTCCATTAATCATATGAAAAAGGAAAATATCTTACTTTCCATTGCCAATCATTGAGGACAATTTATCTCAATATTAATAAAACTTGCCAAATATCAGTATATAACTCATACTCAGTATATTTTGTTGACTAAGAGGGAAACCCCTGTATTCACTTCCACCCTGGAGAGTTCATGTGGTCATTTCTACATCCCATGGGAAAGTGTAAATTCACTTGAACTATATTTTAGATAGACTCTCATTCCCTTCTGTGTTTTATTTTTTGTGTTCCTCAACCTACATATCTACAGACAACCAAGATAATGACAGAAATTCTTCTAATCTCAGTTCAGGAAACACATTATAAATTAAATTTGCCATTTTTTTTGCTAACCACTTAACAACACAATAAAAATACATACAAATTCATGATGTAGTATTTAAATTTTGTCTGTTGAGAATTTAAATGCCAAATAATGCCCCATTGTTTTTTGTTTGTTTGTTTTTGTAAATTAGTTCATTCTAATTATAAATTAGTCAGCTGGCTTAGGTATCATTTAAATTCTTATTTTAAAGATGGAAATCCTGCTCAACATTATATTTAATGAATTTCTTATTATGCCTAGCCGATTTTCTTTTCAATAAAGTCTTTGGTTAAGATGTTTGGGATGACTGCTTGCTAATGCATGAATATCATGTTCGAAGAAATAAATCATAAGCACATATTTTGCTTAATGGAAACAAAGTCAATTTAACCAAAACAAATATTCATTTATTAAACTCAAAATTATAGGACTTGGGCTGGCAAGTGAGAAAGGACAAATACATACAATTTAAAAATGTGTGAGAAAGCATCTTGTATGTGGAAAGACATTTATCTAAAACCAGCCCACTAGAACTAACTTTTCAGAGGAGCCATTACCATTCTGCAGCCCCTGGTCTACAGGTACCTGATTGGGGAAAAGGCTTTTCACTCAATAATAGGTCCCTTCTGTTTTTCCTGCTTTGAGACCGAAACACTATTTACTGATCTGTTTTTGGTAGAACTGACCATAAACAGCTCTCTAGTCTTTCCATAGGACTTTGTCCACTCCGAAACTTTTCCCAAGCACCTACCATCCTCAGCATATTGTTAGGTACCCTTTCGAAAACAGCAAGAGAGATAGCAGTGGCTCTCACTCTAATTTTCCCTGAGCACACTGTCTAGTATGTGCTTTGGTGGGCTACAGCTAAGTGGAAAAACATCTGCTAAAAGTATTTATTCAAATCTCCAGCAGCAAGGTGGCACACCTCCACTGATTGATTGTGCAGGGTCCCCCCTTGCCGATCATGTTCCTGTGGCGTCTCATTAGGACCTTCCTACTAAAAATATCTGATCCAGCTAAATTTTGGAAAAGGAAACTATTATTCGAGGAATTCATTTTCAGCAGCTGAACGCCTCAGGAAGTTAGCAATGCCCTGCGGAGCTTTTTGCCTCTGGTCCTCTCATTTGAAACCAGCATAGGTTGGAACGGTTCTTAGTTATTAACATCTAATGGCTGTTTTGTGACTTCTGAAGTGCTTTGGACTCCTCCTTCGAAGTCCCAAGAAATGGAAAGATACTTATTTGAATTTAATTAACTCGGAGGAGATTTGGCCCAAAGGATAACAAGTGAACGCACTTGGTACTGAATGTTCCTACATCTCCCCTAAAACTTTATGATATATTTGTTGGACTAATAATTACCAGGAGTGTATGGAAAAACTCCCATCTAAGAAGCGAAGCCCAGAGCAGGAAATATCCGTCGCCACTGCTCTCCCTCTGTGCTCTGGCCATGTTCTCACCTTTTTCTGTATTCCTCTTTTGCAGTAATCCTCACACAGAAAGAGCCTCTGGCCCAGATAAAGGCTCCATTAAATACACAGAGCAGGAAATGTCAACAAAGGAAATCTCCAGTCCTTACTTCCCCTTTGGGTCAACCTTGCATCTATCCTTCCTTCCTAACAGTGTGTATAGAAGTCTGTAATTTAAAAAGCTATTCCCATGCTAGGAGCCTTTTCCTCTCTTTTTCCAGACGAGGTCTTGCTATATATCTCTGACAAGCCAGGAACTCACTGCATAGCCCACGCTGACCCTGAAAGCACCGCAAATCACATGTTTCAGCCTCCTGAGTGCTAGCATTGAAGGTATTTACCACAGCACTTACTTCCCTGAATAGATTCTCCCTGTCACTTCCTGGTTGCCAGCCAAATTCACATTTAAACTGGACAGCAGCATGATGCACACATGCTAGGACTGTGTAGATGCTACAGATCTGCACAGCATTCCACATACATGTGAATTTGTTTATTCATGAACGTTTGCTTCTGATGTGTGGTCTCAGGTATTGTGCTAGGTGGAGCACAGCAGCTCTGAAAGAGCTTTCAGATCAATACAAAAGGCATTTTTTCACCTACCTGACCAGCATGTATCATATTGTACACAACATATAACGAAAACTAATGCAAACTTCTTTGACTGGAATGATGTGGTAGCCTGTCTCTGTGGGCCTTCAGTCTGATTCAGCTGACTTGCCTGGTTCATACCTGAGAGGGGGAATGTGGATTGAGAAAGGACAGGTAAAGATAATAAGAAGAAGACAGACTCAGGGTAGAGTCAGGAGGGCACTCAAGTGAATACTGCATGCCCCAAGTTTATTCTTGGCCATTTTTAACACCCTAACCAAAAAGGGGAACATGGTATCATGTACACGGAACAAACAGACTTTCTTCCTTAATTCTCCAAGCATTTGGTAACCACACCCTAGACTCAATTTCTAGTTATCTGGCCTTGAGGGTCAAGAGTAATCACACTACAGACCAAATCTTTTGTTACTTAGATAAGACACCCAAGTCCAAAATAAAACATCCTACTGTAGCCATGTCTTAGACTTTTAGGTCTTTTGTTTTACTAAGGAGAGTTTTGAACTCTCCAACTTTGATCCAAAGCTAGGAGGAGCCATCTTTATGGGACCCAACAGAATGATAGCAATTGGACTATAAAAGAGGGCATGTCTTCACAGAGAATTTGGAAGTAGAATCAGCAGTATATGGACAGAGCAACTTAAATTATTTCTACATTGGTCTGGTTTTAGAAGATTGCTGCTTCTGTTGAATGGAATCTGAAGATGGAGAAATGAAACAGGTAGAAGGGAGGTTTAATGAGAGACAGGAATAATAATGGGAGGATAAAAGGCGAACAAACGCATACAGCTTGCTTAAGGACACATTGACTTTAAGATGACATAACTGTTGTGTATTTTAAATTCAAATGAGCTGAGAGCATCTCTAACTGCAAGAAAGAATAGACCTTCTGGAACCCTTTCTTGGTGCACATTTTAGATATTTGGTTTATATTCAAGCTCTTATTTCCTAAGGACTTTAACAGTGAAAAGGCCGTAGAGAATAAGACATGGTAAATAGAAGTGAAAATATCAGGTGGACATGGTCTGCTTATGGACATGCACTGCAAATCTGATGGTTATTAGTTTCTGTTACATGCATTCCTGTACTTTCCAGATCTCATTCCATAAAAAGTTTGTATATTTTACTCTTCTGAGCTAATTTCCTCTTCAAATAATGTGGACACCCTCCTGCTTTCAACCAAAGAATACTGGTCAGAGATCCTTAAGTTCCTTGCTGGTGAAATGTTAGAAAACACATAACCTCAGTCTATAGCCAGTGAAGCTTAAGAAATGTGAGACAAAATTTGAACCTGTGTGCTGGCTGCCCCATGGAAATTTCCATGCTTTGCCACAGAGTTGCTCATTAGCTGACTTTCTCTAGCCTTGGTTGGAACTGACTGGAGTCTCAGAAATTGGAAAGTCAGGCTCTGAGGGCTGAAACTCTAGCATTGTCCACAAAATGGGAAGACAGAAGACAGAGTCAGGGAAGACAGATATAACAAATCTCCCCTTGCACACTTCCAGCTTCTGATAACAGTTTTAGTTGTTTTAGTTTTTTTTATTTTTAATACAGAATCTAACTATGTAACCTTATTTGGTCTGGAACTGACAAAGATCGACCAGAGTAGGTGGATCTCCTGAATTCTGAGATTAAGAGCATGTACCATGCAGGCCTGCTATAGTTAAAGCCTATAGTGAAAAAAAATCCAAGACTAGAAGAAGCCTATTGGTATGAAACAAGTAACTCTGCACTGTTAGCTTGAGTATTATCTAAAGCTTATTGATGCTGGTGGAATGTAGCACCAGCAGAAAGAGGGCAATTCGAGATGAAGAAGCCGATCCAACTCTATCTCAGATGTGACAGTGGGGAACGAAAAGCAAACAAGAAAAATAAACACAGAGGTACATTCAGAGAAGATGAAGTACCTCACCATGCTGGGAAGGACACAGTACTTATTTGCCATGAACCTGTTACAACCCTGATGGCTTTTTTCATTTTCAAAAAAGAAGAAAAAATTCCTTCTGTTTGTTCTATAATCATCTCCTCTCTTTTTTAAATATCACATACATTCCTTGTATGAGAGATGATTACATATTTCATTTAAGCATTTTTGAATATATAATTTTACCATAACTTGCTTCAACAGTAGAATTTAATAGGTACCTGACCTAGAGAAAAATCATCAACCAAAACATCTAAACTTGAATGTGGAGGCTGTAAATGGATAGGAGGACATAACTGGACAACAGTTTATGCTTTCCTTCCTTAGGCAGGAAGTTAGCACACTTCAGACGTGTAATTAAAGTAGTATTAAATGTGGCGGAGACAGTTTTGAAACTGTTTTGTTAGAAAACAAGAGTAGATATGCACTGAGAAGAGATAAATAGACAATTGTGAACATCTGTTGTTTTCCCTCATTTTGTCAGTCTATTTAAACTGAGAATTACTTTAGCAACACATGCTATAGCCAATGGTTTACAACAGCAAGAGTTTGCTTCTTATATTATTTGTTTTTTCTCATCTTGTCTCAGAAGGCATGGCAATGCATGGCCAGGTTCTTAAAATGTCCATTTAGAAATGACACCTGTGTCTTCTCTAACATCCCATTTTCTGAAGCAAGGAGCATTCCATTGTAGTCCTGGGAGGGAAGTCACCCCAGAGAAGGATGAGCAGTTTTTTCCTGGTAATAGACATAAGCTTTTCCCTTCAAGAACAAACCCTAGCCAGCTACCAGCCAAAATTAATTTGACAGACTTAGCATGGATTCAGAGAACTCAGGAGAACTAGGGTTAGCTAACTAGAGCCTTCTAAACTGCTGCCCAGAACAAGAGCAATGGCATTAAGTTCCTAGAAGGAAAAAAATTGTTTATCTTTTGGACTTACCTCAGGGTCATGGCCAGAGACCAATGCAACAGAATCAATTCTTCAGTTGATGTTCTCTTTTCCCAGGTGTTAACTATAACAGTTTTGTTTTTCTGGAATTTTACTGGTTTTGAATCATAATTTACCATGAATAAAATACACAAAAGAAAACCTATGATTGGGGAATATTAATGCATATTTATGTTCTCATAGATCAAGATACTAATAAAACCAGTTAAGAACCCCGTATTATCAACATAAAATATAATGTGGATATTTCAAAGCTTCATACATCCAAATAAAATGGGGAGTATCATATGACCTACTCTAGTTCGAATCTACTGAAATTTCTGCTATTATTGGCTTCACTTGGCATTGGTTGTCAATTTGTATCGTAAAGGAATGAGTTCTGTCCCCTGAAGATCACTGTGATCCCAAGGGCTACTGTATATGTCCCAGTTCAAGTTGTAGACTCAGTGTGGCAGGGCTGGGTATACAAAGAACCAGACTGGGCTCCACTTGGCACTTCATGCTTCCCTGGAGCAAACTTCCCAGCTTTCCACAGCCCAGCTTCTGCCCTTCGCCCTCCTTCATTTTTCTATCCTATCACCACCGCCATCCCTCCCCAAATGAAGAACAAAGTCTGGGTAGCTGACATAATAAATTTCACGTTCTTTTCCAATTCATTTGCCAGTGGAGTAAATACACCTTTCTTTTATTGTCAATAAAACTGTTCCACTAGGTTGTAAACCTCCTAAGAGAGGGACAGTTGACTTAATGAGAGATGAATTCTTAATGCTTGAGGTGCACATTAGTCATCCTCCTGAGCATGTGTCCTAGATTATACAGTGTCACTTCTTGCAATTAATTAGAAGGTGGGTTATGCAGTTAACCCATGGCAGAGTGGTATACGACAGCTCAGCTAACCTACTTTCTTATGGAGTGCTGAGGCACCAGGCACCAAATAGAAGTGTGAAGCATCTGGTGAGAATCATTTAAAAATAATTAGATTTTTAACATCTCCCTGCTTCAGCTCCCGGGATGTCTTTGCGGTAGCTGAGATCTTTAAATACAGGCTTAAGCTCCTTATTCGTGAAGGTTATGTTTAGGTATATTTTATCCGGTATAAGTAAGCACGCTGAGCTCTTTCATTCAAAACAAGAAAAAAAAACCCTAATATTTCTTTGATGCTGCCTCTGCATCTGACTTTTGTTAGAAAATTAGCCTGAAATGCACTGTCATTGGGAGAGTAGATGGCAACACGGAAACATTTTCTTTTCATTAGAATTTATCTTGTTACTTTATTGGAAGTAAATAACAGAATGAGTGGAATGTGCCAATCTATTTTTCTCAACATGAGTATTTGGACATAGACTTAGGCTTTTTTTCTGACAAATCAAAGCAGGTCCAGGTATCAAGGGGGTGACACATTTCATTCTGGTCCATTTGTGTTCCTGATCTTTCTGCACTTCTAGGCTGGGTCAGGTTATGTAGTGATGCTGGGATGAAGGTACCCTAAGGGCAGATTTAGATGGCACGGTTTCAAAGATAAACCATTGAGTATTATTAATTTAAGTCCTTAAAATTCATAAGGCACAACCTTGTCTTTTCTTATATTAGAGCAAGAACGTTCTATCTGATTAGAGCCAGCCAACAGTTTTTCTAGACACTAGAAAATTCACATATTTGAGGAGTGATCTATGAAGCTTTATTCAAGTTTTTTTAAATTATTACTTAAACTTGTTCTGAGACATTTCCAAACATGTACAAGAGGCATTCTAATTATTCTCACCTTTATCCCTGCCTTTTCTGCTCTCCCATGCAAACAAATCCCTTTTCTGTTTGTGTCTTTTTGTTGTGTTCTGTGACTTCCTGAGTTTAACCAAGACAAGCAGCATGACCATGGCATTTAAACTATCCATTGGAGTCTAATGAACTCACCAGCTGCCTCACAACTGTAGACAATGAATCCCCCTCTCCCAGAATCTTTCAGTAGCCAATAGTTTAGCAGAAATGACCCCATAAGCCCCTCTCCCCCACACAACTAATTGTTGACAGGGCGAGTGCAGGTAGCTGGAACTGCTGTGAGTTCAAGATGACAATGCTTGTATCATGTTTAGAAAGGAGGGCATTTCACAGTCTTTCCCCCTTCTTCTGGTACTTGCATTCTTCCCCTGTACTCTTCCATGATGTTCCCTGGGTCTTCAAGGGGGTGATTAGTTATGTTCAGGTAAGCACTTGACCATTTTTTCCTTATTCTCAGCAGCTATGAGTCTCTGCATTCATCTGGGTCAACACTGACTTTGTCCTCACTCATACACCTGGGCACACTACCTATATTGTACCTAAATTAAAATTGTCATTTTTAGAAGGTCACTGGGAAAAGTAAAAGACTTGTGGCGATTAAAGAGGAGCAAGAACATATTGAATAAGAGAGAAACACTCATCATGTTTGACATACTGTAATAAACATGGTTTAGAATCCAAATACACACACACATACACACACACACACACACACACACACAGGTAACTTTAACAGCATTAACATGTTCTTTATTCTTCTTTCTCAGTGAATTTTGTTTATTTCTTTTCACAATCCATTAGAGGATTGATAAAACAATTTAAAATTATAACTTGGAGATGTTCAAATCAAGGTTTTAATCCTACAACCAAGACATATCTTTGAATTTAAGGATATTATTTTGACAGAATCAATGCAGTAAAAGAATAAACATATAGTTCTCCAGTCACCAAATTTTCATGTCATTGTCATATTAAAATGCTGTGTTTTTTTAAAAATGATTCTTTCATAATCTGCTCAGTAGTTTTTAAACACTTACCGGATGTCTCAGCTTTTCTATGAGAATTTGTTTTCTTTTCTCACATTTTATGTCTTCCTTTCGGCATGTAAAAAGTACACAAAGGCTTGTAATAGTTTTACAGAGATTATTTAGGCAATCAGCAATTGTGGAATTGGGAAACTCCAAACCAGAATTTGTACTCCTCTGAAGAATGAACATGGAAACCAAGCAAGAAAACATATGACTGTACAGTTTGATTCACTTGGTATATGCCTCTGGGAAGCTTCTAGTTATGTAATTATAACTCAGTCATCTGCTTCAAATTGGTTGAGTATAAGCTTTGTTTTTCTTTAATATAGGCCCTGACATCATCTAACTCAAGTTCAAATTTACTTATGTTTGCAAATTAAGCAAAGTTAAGATTGCTTAGAATTGCGACACAGGGGTTCAGACCTGGTCTGTATTTTAATTTACCTTAACAGGCATTCCTTTTCGGCTAAAGGAAGACTTTCCCGGGGGGAAAAAGTCTACTGGGAAGGTAATTATGACAGAACTGCATGAGTTTTCCAGATGGAGTCTCTCAAAAATCTCTCAAAGCCACAGGTGAAGGAAAGCGGAACATAAAATGTCACCAAGAGAAACAGACATTTGAATGTAGGACCACTGCGGTGGTGTGTCTCTACCTGGAACCTCTCTAAAGCAAAGCATTGCTGTAGGCCCACCTTACTTCCTCAGTGGAACCCAGCCCCTGTCAGCACTCAATGAACTGTGTGAATTTAATCACTGAGTCCCTATTTACTGAAATCTCTACAGTAATAGCCCTTTGTGACAATATTCCCTTGCACTTTGCAAAATGACCATTGCTACCCAAATATAATACATTATTCTTGTTCTTCAAGATTCATTTCAAAGTTTACCGAGTGGAATCATTTTGAATCTACCAGAATTCTTTTAGCTACTTTATGGTCCTGTACCAATTATGTTAAGTGGATGTCACTGGACCTAAACTTCTCGGCTAAGCTGGCAGCTCATGGAGAGTTGGACATCTTATTTGGCATTGTATGCTTAGACTTAGGCTCAATAAGTATTAGCAAATGAATTTTTGTTGCAGAAATGAGTGGATAATCTATGCTTAAGCAGTAAGATGCTGGAAGATGCCAAAAGAACCTTATTTTCCCTGCTAGAGGTTATGATCTGCGGCAAAGAAGCTTATCTGTGGACAGGAGCTGAATCCACATAACCCTGATTCATTTGGCATGCTTGGATAGCAGTGGGGCAGGAAATGAGTAGTGAAATTTGAGCAGGATGGCATAGTAGCCTCTTCTACCACCTAGAAATGCTGACAGCTCACCATAACATTGCCTAAAGTTAGCATCAAAATCCAACTATGAATATCATTCAGTGGAATGTTATGGTTAGGTCAAGAGAATAGCATTCAGATGGGAAAAAAATCCAAAAATAATGGTCTGAGAAGTGACTCTTCTCCTTAAAATAAATTGTTCCCAGAGGTTGTTGCTTACACAGCAGTAGAATCAGCTGATTACTACTGGGCAGAACATTAGAACCCAAAAAACCCATGAGAACTGTCCACCCATGACAAGGTTCCTAAGAGGACAGTGGTCCAGATTTGACTGGACCACTTCTGGTGATGGGAGTCTTTATTTTGGAGGCAGTCCATTTCATTTTTGACTCTTTGTATTGAGTTGAAATCTGCCTTTATCCATTGAGTCTGCTTCTTCCCTGGACTACACAGAATATATCTAATTGTGTTCTGTCTGAAAGCTTTCTGTGGATTTCAAGGTGGCTATCATTTTTCCAAAAGCTTCTTTTCTCCAAGATTAGAAATGCTTCCTTTCATAGAATAATTCTTTGTGGGCTGTTGGCTTAAAACCATTCAGTTCTCCTTGGTCATAGTCCAATGGACACACTCCAGTGTGACACCCAAATGTGAACGTGCTTCCTAAATATACCTAAGCTTAAGCCTATAAGGAAACATTTTTTTACTTTATACATGTAAAATACTTCATTACTACAACAATATTATGTTGTATCCAGTGAATGAACAGATCTATTGACTGCATACTACAAATGTTGGGTAGTTAAGTAATGATATTTTGAACTTTTAGGCAGTTGAGGATCTGCCTGGGGATTAATATCAGATGTCTCTATACTGAACAAAAAACTATGCTGTTGTTTCTAAAATCTAAATGTTGGACTGTGTATACATTTTCCTATTTTCACTGTGTTGATCTTGCTACTATGCCAGCATAGCAAGTTCTTGACAATTTTTACCCTGTCATCAAGCCTGTTAGCTTTACTCTTGAAGCTTTAGGTCAGCTCGAAGCCCAAGTGAAACAGGAACACTGACTTTCCATGGACAAAATGGTTTCTGTTCTGTTTTCCCAGAAGAAATATGTGCTGTGGAATTTGGGTAATGGGAAGTGGCAGGGCATATATTTAGAAAAGTTTATTCCACCACAGACAAATATAGACACTTGGAAATTTATCCACCATGACTCACAGCCATTCTGAGGTTTCCCATCCCCTAATGGCCCCATGGTGCTAGCTGTTGGCATGTGGAGAACTTGGGAAGCAGAAATAAGGGCAGCAAATTATTTTCACACCAATTTCTGACCATCATATTTTGCTAAAGCAAAGTGGCTGTAACTCCAGCTCCATCACAGTTCACCGTATAGTTATAGTAGTCATATTTCTCTGCCTTTGTCCTGCTGTATTATTTTCAGTGACCCTTATCATTGGACGAGAATGAAAATCCATGTAGGCAAGGCTTGGGTACATTTAGTATATTGTCCTGGCTATTTCATATAGTGTCTGCCAGTAATATATGCTCTATTGATATGTCCTTTGTAAATATTTGTTGAGTAAATAAATGGGTAACTATCAAAATGGTTTTAAACTATCCATATACTTAGTTGGTGAGGGTTTTCTTTTTTTAAAAAATGAGAACTGATAGAAGCCATTGAGAGAGTTGTGTTTGTTTGATCCTTCTTACAAGGATAAAATTAATTATGCAAAGAATGTTGAGTTTCTCTAAATAAAAGAATTTCATATGCACTTTTAGCGTATGCTGATGCTATTTAGTGATGTGAGAAATGAGTTTATGAAATAATAATGGCAGCTGTTTCTTGCTACCAAAGACTGAGTACTGGGATAACTTCTCATGATGTATCTTCTAATGGGTCATCACCATATTCTCCTTAAGATTTTGTTGAACTTATTTATTTTTTCACAAAAAAGGGGACTTAGAGAACATCAGTAATTTTGCAAATGGCACTGCCCCAAATAAGTAGAGTTCTAAGTAGTATCCACCAACACCCTTGTTACTTTGTAATATTTACCCATTAGTGTTATAAGGAAGGACATAGTATCCCTTTCCCTTGTGAAACATTAACACTGTCATCAAATAGACAGGGAATTGAAATCCAGATGGGAACTTCATCATACATCTAAGAGTCCTATCTGGGCACAGCTGGTGACTCAAGACAGTCATGCTTAGAAAAATGTCTACCAAAATAAACCTGGATTTTTTTCTATGCCCAGTTTTCATTCAAAAAGTCAAGAAGAGCAGATAAAGTCATGTTATTTTCAGCCATCAGCATTATTTATGTCTGAAACAAGTTCCTTTTTTTCTATCACATTCTTCATCCCCACACATAGATTTTACAATCTAAATGAAGCTGTGGTAGTAGAAAGCTTGCCTTTCCCTCTCACTGGTGATTTTGTTAGAGAAGACAAACTACAAAGTTTGCTCTTCAGATTTCATCTGGATTATGAACCTCTACAAAAGCAGTTTCCACCCAGACATAGCCAAGAAGTAAAACAGGCAAGTATTATTAGGACAGAAACCAAGGACGTTCTGAGACACAGGCCAGTGTCAGCCAAGACCTTGGATCCCTATACTGTTGGAAGCCATGAGAGTCCCTCTGAATCTTCCCCCGTGCAAAGCAGGAACGTCAAACTCACTCTCCTCCATGCTGTTGAAATGTGTTCCATCTGCACTTCTGTTAAGGTTAGAGTTTTCTGATCTGGAAAACTCTCTTCCCAACACACACACTCAGCCATGATGCATTTCCTTTCAGCACCACTTACAGGCTGGAAAAAAACAGATGAGAAGGAATCAGAAAAGCATCAGCCACTCAGCAAAGACCTCAGCAAAGTGCATTTCCTAACACGAAGCCAGCAGCACAGCCCTGGGAGGTCTCTCTGTCAGCAATTCTAGAAGAACGAGAGGATTTTCAAAGCAGCAGAATAACAGTAATGATACCAAAAAATTCAATGAATTGGTTATTTTTAATATAATAGTTCTAAAGACCTTTATTCACAAAAACAAATATGTTATTATCTTCCATGAGTAGGAGCGTGTATATGGACTTCGAGATGTTATATAAATAGAGAACTAACAGCACTGTTTCCCCTCAAATGTCTTAGTGTGAGCATTTTGTTTCTCATCAATACATCAGTCAAAGTCCTTTCTCTATGCAATCTCTTCTGGGACAAATGAAGCTTTGTATACAAATCAGATTGCCTGAGCCTCTTCCAGTGTCTCTTTCATTGCTTCTTCAAGCATCCAATGCTTCAATGTCAGATCTTGCCATGTTCCTTTATCTTGGTATAGTGGTTTCCATCTCTCTAGTTCCTTCCTTTATTTTTACCACTTAAACACATTTGAAAGACTCAACTTCAATATCCTTCATCAGCTCTTTCAAAGTCTTTTCTAAGTTTCTCCCAAATTCCCATTCAGTCACTCTTCCTATTAGAGATTTGCTATATTGTATTTATTTATTTACTCATTCATTCATTCATTCCTTTATGTAGAGATATGGAGCTTTGGCTGGTGTGGAGTTCAAGATACGTATCAGACTGGCCTTGAACTCACAGAGACCTATTGATCTCTGCCTCCTAAGACTAATAACCACTCAATTGACCATCTCAATCCCTTTTATCCTATAGCCCTCGGATAATTTAGTGAGATAGTAAAGACAAAACATTTAATAAAACAGAAAAGAAAAGAATCCTCAGCAGAAATGTGGGAGAGAAGTACAAGTTCACAATGTTGATCATTGTTGGAGAAAAGGATCTCAGTAGAGCTTGTAAGCTTGGTTCAGATTCAAAAGTTAAGTCTTTCAAGATAAGCATCCGATAAGAAGGAGTGGTATCTGGCATGTTCTTCTGAATAAAGCCCTGAAAATTAAAACCCCCAAATACAAAGTGAAGCCATGAATATGGAGAGTTAAAATTCCCATGAAGAACTGTTGTCTGTAGAAGGAAATGGAGAGCCACTGGCAGTTCATGAGATAGAGAACCTAGAGATATATGTTGTTACTGCAGCAATATGTAAGGTGATTCAAACACAGAGTCTTAGAAACTTAAGGAAAGAAATACTTTTTAAAGAAAGTTGCCATTATGAAATTTTAAAAAGATTGAAAATAAAGCCATTCATGAGCACAGGTACAATAGAAAGGTAAAGACTAGGAAACAAAACATTCTAAATAGAAAACTTGGTTTAATATCACAACCAAAGTAGAAATGTAGAGTTTTCCCTCTAAGTAACAAAAGAGGAAAAAGAGAGAAATCTTAAAAGACTTGACTTGGGACTTGGGACTTCTCTAGGTTTAAAAAAAGCATGAAGAAGAAGATTCAATATTTTGTCAATGATAAATTAATTTATCCCACAGAATGGGAAAAGATCTTTACCAACCCCACATCTGACAGAGGGCTGATTTCCAAAATATACAAAGAACTCAAGAAACTAGTCACCAGAACACCAAATAATTCAATTAAAAAGTGAGGAACAGACCTACTAGGGAATTATCAATAGAGGAACTCCAAAATGACTGAAAGACACTTAAGAAAGTGTTCAACATCCTTAGCCATCAAGGAAATGCAAAAAAAAAATAACTTTGATATCTTGCTCCTATCAGAATGGCTAAAATCAAAAACACCAATGACAGTTTATGCTGGAGAGGATGTGGAGAAAGAGGAACACTCCTCCACTGCTGGTGAGAGTGCAAACATGAACAGTCATTGTGGAAAGCAGTATGGTGGTTACTCAGGAAAATGGGAATCAGTCTACCACAAGATCCAGCAATTCCACTCTTAGGCATACCCAAAAGATGCACATTCATACAACAAGGACATCTGTTCAACCATGTTCATAGCAGCATTATTTGTAATAGCCAGAACCTGAAATCAATCTAGATGCACCCTCAATTGAAGAATGGATGGAGAAAATGTGGTACATTTACACAATGGAGTACTACTCTGCCAAAAAAACAAAAACAAAAAAAACAAAACAAAACAAAACAAAATAGAACCTTGAAATTTACAGGCAAATGGATGGATCAAGAAGAAACCACCCTGAGTAAGGTAGCCCAGTCAAGAAAAGACAAACATGGTGTGCACTCACTTATATATGGATTTTAGACATAGAGCAAAGGATTACCAGCCTACATTCCACACCGCCAGAGAAGCTAGGAAGAAAGGAGAACCCTAAGAGAGACATACATGTTCACCCTGTGAAGGGGAAAGGGACAAGATCTCCTGAGCTCATTGGGAGCATGGGGGGAGGGAGAAGGAGTTAGGAGAAAGAGAAGGGGAGAAGAGAAGAGGAGGGGAGAACATGAGAGAGCAAGAAGATCAAGTCAGAGGAAGAATAGAGGAGAGCAAGAAAAGAGATACCATAATAGAGGGAGTCATTATAGGTTTAAAGAGAAATTTGGCACTAGAGAAATATCCAGAAATCTACAAGGTTGACCCCAACTAGCAATCTAAGCAACAGTGGAGATGCTACCCTAAATGCCCTTCCCGGATAATGAGATTGATGACTACCTTATATGCCATCCTAGAGCCTTCATCCAGTAGCTGATGGAAGCAGAAGCAGACACCCACAGCTAAACACTGAGCCAAACTCCTGTAATCCAGTTGCAGAGAGGGTGGAGTGATGAGCAAAGGGGTCAAGACCAGCTGAAGAAACAAAAATACAGCTGACCTGAAAAAGGAGGAGCTCATGGACCCCAGACTGATAGGAAATTAGCACAGGACTGATCCAGACCCCATGAAACTGGGTGTCAACTAAGAGGCCTGGGAAATCTATGGGGCCTCTGGATCAGTATTTATCCCTAGTATACGAATGGAACTTTGGGAGCCCACTCCACGTGGAGGGATACTCTTTCAGCATAGACATATGGGGGAAGGTCTAGGCCCTGCTGGAAATGATATGACAGACTTTGAAGATCCCCCATGGAAGGCCTCACCCTCCCTGGGGATCAGAAAGGGGATGTGATAGGGGATCGGTGAGGAGTAGGATATGAGGTTAGGGAGAGGGAACTGGGATTGACATGTAAAACAAGCTTTTTTTCTAATTTAAATAAAAAATCACCCCCCCCAGCAATCATTTTGTTATGTTCAGCAGGCCAGAAACTATGAAATCACAAGTATTGGTGATTTTCTCTCTCTCCATGTTGCATTGACTAGGGTCATTATATTATAGTTCTATATACCCAAGTATACTTGGGTACAGTTTTAAGGCCTATTTTTATTCTAGAAATGTGTTGGGGATAGTTGGATGCCTCATAGACCCAGAAACAAGTGTTAGTCAGCTTTCAGCCCCTGTTACAAAATATCTGACATTATCATCTTTGAGGAAGGACAAGTTTATTTAGGTCTCATGGTTCCAAAAGTTTCTCTTTAGGTAGGTCTCATGGTTCCAAAAGTTTCTGTTTAGGGTATCTAGCCCTGTTACCTTTGTATCTGTGTCAAAGTAGAATATTATGATGCAATCAACTTTGGAATTCACAGCCTGAGCCCCAACACAACAGACAACAGGCTCCACTGCCCTTCTTCCCTCAGCCATCATCAGCTTGGCCCACAGAATGGTGGCACACAGGCATGGAGAAGTAGGTTAGGGCTCCATCCTGATCCAAAATCAGAGAGAGAGAGAGAGAGAGAGAGAGAGAGAGAGAGAGAGAGAGAGAGAGAGAGAGAGAGAGACAGACAGACAGACAGACAGACAGACAGACAGACATGCAGAGACTCTTCATCCCCTCACCCCCTGCTCCATCCCCCACCCCATATGCCTCCATGGGTTTTTTGAAACTTCAAAGTCTAAAAGTCTATCCCTGGAGGTGACACACTTCCTCCAGTAAGACCACACTTCCTAATCCTTCTAATCCTATCAATGAGTTCCACTTCCTGGGTGGCTAATCATTCAACTATAGGAGTCAATGCCCATTCTTATTTAAAGCACCACAGCAGGCAAACTGTCAGTCTTGACTGCTGCCCAGAGAAATGACATAGTGAAGAGAAAGGAAAAGTTCTGTTGCTCCTTTGAAGCTCATAGTAGAGAGATAGTCACATGGCAGAAAAACATCAACGTAGTGGAGCAGGAAGCTGTGGAGAAAGAGTCCAGCAGACCAAATCACCTGGAGAAGCATATTTAGACCACAGATGAAATTGAGAAGATAAAAAGAGAAAAAGGCCTTTTTTATGTTAGGCCTTTCTGAGTCACAGTGGTGGGTGGACCTACCTGAGTCTGGTAGGATTGAAACTCTTGCAGAAGGAAGGGGTTCTGGAAACAAAAGTTCCTTCCATCTTTTTCATGTGGATTTTGGTGCCCTTACCTTCCTGAGTGGTGGTCCCTTAGCCTAGTTATTGACCTAATCAACTGGAATGTTAGCTTTCCACCCAAGCCACCAAAATAGCTTTTCCTATAGGGTCTGGACAGAGTCCTGATTAAGCCTAATTGAAAATTGTTTCCCAACGTAATTGGTGCTAACCTGAAGATTGCCTGTAGAAAAAGCTAGCCTGAAACTTGCATTTATTTTGCCCCTGCTTCTGAGTGCTGGGATTACAGCTTTGCCATCTGCATACCTGACAAGTGCCTGCTACTGAATGGAAGGGAAGTTCCAGTATTTTTGGCTAACACTCAGTTTAAGCTTCATATTGCCAATCATTTTCTAAGCATGTTTTTGCTATATCCTGTCATTAACACTAAATTTCCACAACTCTAGGAGAGTTTTGTTTAGGTCTGATATGATTTGCTCAAATACCTGATGTTTGTAATGCGAATAATAACAGACTATGGAATGCGGCGCGGACACCCTGGTTATAAAACATCTGTGGTTGCCCTCAGTCAGGTAAATGGGAAAAGAGTGAGTGAATACAAGGTCAGGATTTCCCGAGTGTGGCATGTTCCAGGACTCTCCCTTTATTCAGTACCAGTGGATGGCTGTGGTCAAGGCTATAGCTTTCCACTCCAAGGAGAGGGTGTGTCAGCACTTCAGAACAGCTGCAGCTGCTTTGGAGTTCCGGAGAATATGCTTACCTTTACTCCAGCTAGAAGCCTCCTTCAGCTAAAATTATGACATCTGACTGTTGGCAATAATGTTACTAATTAATCATACACTTTGGAGCTTTCTTCACTTCATTTCATCAGGTGGCTTTGGAGATGTTTGGAATAAATTACGCTTTTACTTTAACTTTTGAATGTGAACACTGAGCTTTTCAATACAACTGAAGAAAAAGTCACATAAACGGAGGAAAAGGCACTTCTAACATTAACCGTGGCTACATACAGAGCAAGCAAATTGATGCAATAATCTTTAGTGAGTCTCCAAAAGCTGTTATGTTTGATTTGACAAGTGATGAATGAATCCTTGGGAATCCCACAGGTAAAGCTATTTTAACTACAAAGGGAAGCTATAGCATCATGATAAAAAATCAGTTAGAAGTAAAAAAGGAGAGATAATTTTTGAGATTTAGACCATTAAAAGTTATGCATACGAACTAGTCAGTTCTTAAAAGCCTCGAACTGTGATGGGGTGCTGGATTGGAGGAAAGGTATTAATTAAAAATAATAAAGGCATTTGTTAGCTATTGAACTTAAGCTAAAAACATAGACCAATTATTTAAAATACTTTTATATATTTTCTTTCCTCATCTATTAAATTGTTTACTAAAATGTGGGGGGTAAATTAAAGTATGTTATTGTTATACAAATTAGTATAATAGACTCAAGTAGGATGTTTTAACAATTAGCTTATAAATGGAACAGGCTTCGGGGATACCAGACAGATTACGCATTTAAGTAGAAATTTCATAGATAAGCAAACACAGATTCACTTGTAGACTTAATTTACACTAGAGTATTAAAATGCAGAGGTTCTTAAAATGTGTTGCTATCTGTCTAGTTTCCTACTTTTAATATGATGACCTAAGTTATGCCTTCAAGACAATGCTTTGCCATGCTGAACATGCCAAGCTATCTAAAATGTCACAGGTCTCATTTCAGTTTACCAACTGTCCCAGTTGAGTCGTGAGTATTTCCCAAAGAGCTAACTGTTAAAAACTTGGTTTCTCTGGTAGTACTATTGGTAGATGATAGTAACTATGAGAAGTAAGCCTTAATGGTCCTTAGGTTCCTGGGGTGTGACTCAAATAGGAAGGTGAGGCCCTGATACCCTTCTGGTTCCCTTCCTTTGTGTTGTCTGCTTGGAAGTGAGTAGTTTGCTCTGCGTATGCTCTCCCCTTGATGTCCACAGTCACTAAAGAATCCAGGCTAATCAGCCAGCATTGGAACGACTAAAGTATTGACCTCCAAATCAGTCTTTCCTATGATATTGTCTCAGGTAGCTGTTACAGTGAAGAAAACCTGGCAGAGAGGGCTATTCTCAACCCCTTTCCAATCACATTGATCTTGTGCCTTATTTTTTCAACTGGAATTTCAGATTCCAGACTCTTCTGAAGCACAGTGCCTAGACAAGTACACAGCAAAAACAAATGTTATGTGCTATAATTGATGCATATTCCCAATCTGTAGCCCAAACCCTATCAGTATTTCCCTCTATACCATTTGCACTGCCTGATCCAAAACTCACAATGTGTATAATCCAAGTTAAAACACACAGCATTTTATCTCATCTACCAGATACTAAGCAATTTCCTATTTTGAATGCTTCCAAGGAACAAAGGTGTATAACCTGTGCCCTTTATTTTCAAGTACCAACTCAATGACTGCATTTCTCAGTGAATTGATATCACAGTTCTTTCACATCAATTTATAGGAGACATAGTCATTTAGACAGGGCTACAGAGAGTGACCTGTACTTAGTACTTCACTGTTTGGAAAAATAATAGGGTAATTTTAAACATATTTTGGAGGGTGGTCCAGATTGCGATCCAGGATTACGATGTCATAATGTCTTATCAAAAATATCCAGATAAAGTCAATATGTGTTTTGATACTGGTCACAGATATTAAAGGATATTGTGAACTTCCTAAGTCCCCAAAACTTGTGTCCATGTGTTGATTTCAAATATTTGTATTCTATATTCTGTGTACTGTTTTAATTTAAAAAGAGGCATGAAAAAGATGCCATGTGACAGCTTACATGAGGGTTTTTTTTTAATTAGGGGAAATGAATGATGCAAAGGGAAAGAGAGCTGGGAGACCAGCCTCTGGAGATAAAGAGGAGATAAAGAGCAGAAGAGAAAAGAGAGGTGTGTGTGGGGAAGACAGAGAGACAGGCTGAGAAGCAGAGAATAAGAGACAGAAAGGAACAGGGGGAGGAGAGAGAAAGAGCCTTTTAAAAGGGAATGTACTGAGTGTGCACAGGTGGTGCTCTTAGTGGCTGCAGTTGAGGATGTATCCTGTCAGAACCCCAAGAGCAGGACAGTACAGATCCCTGAATACTAACATATACAATAATAAAGCATTTGAAAGTAAAGTGGTATGTCCACCATCATAGTTATGAATTTGAATAAAAATTAAAATCACCAGGCCTTAGAGTTAACCTAGTTAGAGAATGCTCAGCCAGTATTGTCAAAGACCTGGCTTTTATCTCCAGAACCACATAAAAATTTTAAAGTGAAACTTAAAGGAATTGCATTTTTGAGTTGTTGGGAAGCCTGGGTTTTGTCAGTCACCAGGACATGGTTTCTTTCTAAGTGGGACAGACCCTTCCTTGGGTAGCAAAATGAAAATTATACCTTAGAATCTATAGGTCAGTGCTGCAACTCTTCATTTGACATAGTCTTCATAATATTCTTCAGCTAATAGAATCCTTTTATTCTATTTCATATTTATTTCCAAATACTGCACAGTTGGGTTTTAATTAAATCTCCTTTGAGAAGTCACCTTCTACTTCTTATGGCATATTAGCTATCTCTTCTGCTCCAAGAGTGACTAACAGTCACAGCATACGTATTTAGGTTCATAAGTGGAGAGAAGGGGACATGTTTTTAATTGGTTTTCTGTTTTATATGTATCCCGGCATACAGCTAAGGGCAATTTTACAGCCTTTGAATGACTATCCTAACAAAAGTACATTTTTCCAATAAATTATTCTGCTTCTAGCAATATAAAACTTATTTTTAAAAAGATGTAAATTTGATAATAATGAAACCACTTAGTAGAAGACCTGTGAGTTATTAGATATCATCTCATCATCCCTTCACTTTGGATATAAGAGGGAAATGATATGCACAATAATGAGCTGATTTTTTTCAGCAAATGGGTGAGACACACAAAAGTAAGATGCAGGGCCCTACCACACGCTAACACTCTTTGGGATACTGAACTATAAAATACCCCATCAGGAAATGCAAACTTAAATTAAAAAACATTTCTAGCTATATTTGTCATTGGGTACCTGATTTCTTATAAATTACAAAATAATTTCTTAGAATATGAATGTGAATGAAATTTTGGGGTGTTACCTAATATATACATTCTCTCTCTCTCTCTCTCTCTCTCTCTCTCTCTCTCTCTCTCTCTCTCTCTCTCTCTCTCTGTCTCTCCCTCCCTCTCCCCTTCTCCCCTCTCTCTCTCTCTCTGTCTCTTTCTGTCTCTCTCTGCCTCTCTGTCTCTGTCTCTCTCTGTCTCTCTCTCTCTCACACACACACATACACACACACGCACACACACACACACACACACACACAAACACACAGACTATAGTCATGTTCCAGTAGAAATCTAAAGCTGCTAGGAAAAGGGATATTTTTACTCCCTAATGAGATAGGTTTGAAGTCTGATGTAAAATGGTTACTGTGCGAAAGACCACCTTCTTTGAAGGAGATTTTTCAGGCTTGACCCCTGGGATTCAGCGATGGTATGGATTCTCAGTACCAAAGGGAATCATGAGGAAGAAAGTCCAAACCCAAGATTAGGATGAAAAATAGACAGTATGTGTCTCAACAGCATTCTTAAACATCCAGCTGCATTCTCTGCTCACAACAAACCCCTTACTTCTTTATTTGTTACTTTTCTCTCTTATGGAAAATAGACGATTTTTTTGTTTTTGGATTATTTGTTTGTTTGGTTTTTGTTTTTGGGTTTTTTTTAGAGTTCAGATGTTTATCCTTTCATTTTTTCTATTTTTTTAAAATTTAAATTAGAAACAAGCTTGTTTTACATGTCAATCCCAGTTCCATCTCCCTCCCCTCCCTCCCTGCCCCTCACTAACTCCCTATCCCATCCCCTTTCTGCTCCCCAGGGAGGGTGAGATATTCTATGGGGGATCTTCAAAGTCTCATTTAGAGCAGGGTCTAGACCCTCCCTTGCGTGTCTAGACTGAGAGAGTATCCCTCTATGTGGAATGGGCTCCAAAAGTCCATTCCTATGGAGGGATAAATACTGATCTACTACCAGAGGCACCATAGATTGCCCAGGCATCCTCACTGACACCCACGTTCAGGAGGTCTGGATCAGTCCTATGCTGTTTTCCCAGTTGTCAGTCTGGGGTTCATGAGCTCCTCCTTGTTCAGGTCAGATGTTTCTGTGGGTTTCACTAGCCTGGTCTTGACCCCTTTGCATATCTCTCCTCCTTCTCTACAACTGGATTCCAGGAGTTCAGTTCAGTGTTCAGCTGTGGGTTTCTGCTGCTGCTTCCATCAGCTACTGGATGAAGGCTCTAGGATGGCATATAAGGTAGTCATCAATCTCAATATCTGGGAAGGGCATTTAAGGTAGCCTTTCCACTATAGCTTAGATTTTTAGTTGGTGTCATCCTTGTAGATCTCTGGACATTTCCCTAGTGCCAGATTTCTCTTTAAATCTGTAATGGCTCCCTCTATTATGGAATCACTTATCTTGCTATCCTCTATTTTTTCCCTGACTTAGCCTAACCCTAACTCCTCACTCTCCCTGATGGGCAGAATGGGAATGGAATAAGGAGTTAGTGGGATAGGGGAGGAGGGAAGGGAGAGGGAACTGGGATTGACATGTAAAACAATCTTGTTTCTAATTAAATAAAAAAATAAGGGGAAAAAAGGTGTGTGGAGCTAGGAAACAAGAGGACCCTAAGAGAGACATACATGGTCCCCCAGAGGAGGGGAAAGGGACAAGATCTCCAGAGCGAATTGGGAGCATGGGGGGGGGGAGGAGAAAGAGAAGGGGACAAGAGGAGGGGAGAAGAGGACACGAGAGAGCAGGAAAATAGATGTTTTTTATACAATATATTATGATCACAGTCCTTGTCCCTCTTCTACCTTGAGATCTTGTCCATCCCCACTCCTGTAGAAGTAGAAGAGGATTTGAAAAGTATAAAAAGGAAACCAAAAAAACCACAACAAGCCCTGGAAAACCTTAGAAGACAAAGAACCTCCAAAGATGCCATTCAGTTTGTTTTGTGTTGGCAATCAACAGCTGGGCATGGGCCTGCCACTAAGAGTGGTTTGGTGGCACACACCTTTAATCCCAGCACTCGGGAGTCAGAGACACGCAGATCTCTGTGAGATCCAGGCCAGCCTGGCCTAAAAAGAAAAGTGATTTGTAACTCCAGTGAGACTCTGTTGACAAGAACTGATTTTTCATTTGCCAATAGTTACCAACTGAACACAGCATGTGGGCCAAGGATGTAGTCTTGTGTCTACTTCTCCCAGCACTGGGTTCCTATCTGCTGCAGACTCCCATGCAGGCCCCATGCATGTTGCTAAAGTCTCTGTGAGTTCATGTGTGTTGTTTCGGTTGTTTTCAGAGGGCTTTGCATTCTTAGTGTCTTCCATTCCTTCTGGTTCTCACAATTTTTCCATCTCCTTTTCTACAGGTTCTTTCCCTTAGCCTTCAGGAGAGGAATTTCCTGAAGGCATCCTATTTAGGACTGTGTGTTCCAAATTCTCTTGTTGCGTGGTTGCAAAGGGTGTCCCTGGAGGTGGGGGTAAGTAGGTGGACACCAATGCCAGAGGCATCAGGAACAAGTTGAAACAAGAAGCTCAGTTTATTTCAGGAAGGAGTAAGCCTTCTTTACCCCTCAACCCTGCCCCTAGGGAGGAGACCCATTGAGGGGTGTCTGCTGAGACGATGTAGTCCCTCTCCATAACTCTACATCATCTCTCAGCAGACTCAGCTACTATTGTCAAGGACCTCTGGCAGATCCAAACTGGATGTCAGGAAATATCTACTGCACATGCTCTTACTCTCAGTCTAAGCTGGCTGTCAGGTGATATCTACTATGCATGCTCTAGGCCAGCTATCAGGCCCACTGAAACTTAGTTTTCCCACATCTCTCACTGTCTCTTCATATTGTCCAGCTGTGGTTCTTTGTATATGTTCACATCTACTAGGTAGAAGCTTCTCTGATAATGGCTGAGCAAAGACTGATGGGTGAGTATAGCATAATGTCATCAGGAGTAATTTTATGGCTAATGTTCCTTCAGCTGAACATTAATATTTGGTTTCGCCCTGTGTCTGTGACCTATATGGATTCTAGTTCTTGGCCATTCAAGTAGTATCAGGGATGGGTTTCATTTCATGAAGTGGGCTAAACCCCATCAGATGTTGGTTGGTTTGTCTCACATGCTTGTATTATTGCACAAGCACATCTTCCAGTCAGGTTATGATAGTAGATTGAAGACTTTGTAGCCGGATTGAATTTTCTCTTTTGGTAGTGTGTAGAATGCCTTCCAGTGTTATGAATACTAGTCAATACGAGTGAAGGTTCTATGTAGGCAGCAGCTTGACTTCTCCATTTTCAATGAGTTGAGCACATTTTCAAGGTGCTGATTAGATGTAACTGGAATTAGAAGCTTCATTTGGTGATGAGAGATGTCCACTTGGGAATCTGTCTAACCTACTATTTAATAATTTCTTCCAGATCACATTCATATGTGTCTTATTTACAGGCTTCAATTGTGTTAGTTTTTTGTATAACACCTCAAACTGCCTTCAGTTTTAACTGTTCCTGAATTCCTTCTTTTGCCTCTCTCTCCCTCCCTCCTCCCAGTTTGATCCTCTTATTCCTTTCCCCTCTCTCATCCAACCTTAAGAATTTTATTTCCCCTTCCTGGGGAAATTAATCCCTACTCCTATTCCATTACTTCTAAGTGAGGATTATTAATAGAACACTTTAGTTTACTTTACCTATTTGTTTTATATTTCTGTTAGTCCATAACCCATCCATGCAATAGTATGATAAAACCTGTAAAGCAAATTTTGTACTGGAAGCTAATTCAGTGATACTATTTGATGAGACACTCAGAGAATGACTTGGTAAAGTGTGATATTCCAATACATTAAAAACACTACTACTACTTTTAAATGGCTTTACTAATCTGCCACTGTTTCATGTTATTCAAATATATTGTTTTATTTAACTAAAGCAACAATTATAGGAGGGTTTCACTGTCATCATCGTGGACACTTATACTCAAACATTTCAGAAAGGTTAATTGTCATACTATAGTCACAGGATGAGTAGGAGTTAACCCTAGGACATCAGTGTTCTTGCTTTGTTCATCTGTCACCCACATAATAACTTAGGGGAGATAAAAACTGCTCTGTGAGGAAATGTATACCTTTATAATGGGACAATTGGCAAATATCTTTGTGTTGTTCTCTACAAACAAAACCCAAAGTTACAGTAAAAACAAATGGCATGGCTGTCTATAAGTAATCCAATCAGAGAACAAGTCAAAGCTGTGTGGTCTGAAATTCTTAACTGAGTCACTTCACAGAGAATTTTAATATCAATCTTACTTTTAATTCTGGATCTTGAATTTAGGTTTATGTTATTAGAGAATTAATCCAATGAATAACTGCCCCAAAATTACCAGACATGTTTGTCCCCAAATTTTAAGACTTTAATATCAACACCATTTAAATCTTCCAGAATAGATTTTTCTCCTAAAAAGGAATCATCTATGCTCCAGATCCAAATGCTTACCAATGTCTAAATCTTGTAGAAATTTATGATGTGTTTATCTTTATTTGCTTAGGATTATTTTCTTCATTGTAGTCCCCAGCAAACAAAAGTAAGTATGAAATAATGGAGTATCTCTGGATGAAAGATTAATTATAAATGATAAAAACAAAATACTTAGCTACATCATTTAAATTCCCACTAATTGCAACAATTTTAAAAAGGTAATTATATATCTACTTTTATCTGCTCAATTAAATAAAGTATATTAAAGTGAATTCTTAATATATTTCAAGGTTAAAAAATTCACCTTCTTTATCATCAATATAGATAATAGAGATAAAATGTTGTTCCGCCCTGAACCTTTGTATATTTGCCCCCAACAAATTAGAGAAACTTTACTTCAATTATTATATAAGTTTAGACTCTTTATTAAAAACTAATGATTTAGGCAAAGGTTAAAAATTCCTCTCAAAATTGTAGTTTTAGAAAAAAAGTATATTTGCTGAATTCACTGAAATTTTGTTTCTCATAATGAATTCAATTTATCTGAGCATAGATTCTATGTTTTGGAGAATCCATGAGTGGTAATTGGGGTTGACTTTCTCCGGGAAAGTCTTCATCAGTCTATAACTACAGTCTTTCCAGCCAGAACTATGTGGGCACAGGGCCCCAATGATTTAATAAATGATCTATGTCAGTTTGACTGGACTAATGCATAGCAAGCCTTTTGCTAGGGACACACAATAGTCTGGTCAACCCAGATTGGGGGGCCACCACAAACCAAAGCATAGGTAACACCAAAGTTTAACTTTGTGAACCATTGATTTTTATTGGCATTACTTACAAGAATACGAGGGAGGGGTTATTTAGAGGAGCAAAAATGACTCAAAGACAACTGCATCACCAAAGCTCACCCCAGTTTGAGCAATAGCTCACAAAACCCAAGAACCTGGACAACACTGCATAGTCTACAGGTAGCTCAACAGTTTGATGAGTTTTTTGACAAGTGACTCACTCAGTTGGTCTAAACCTCTTCCAGTCAGTTCAGGTGGTGTCTGCTTCTTCCAGGCCGCTGCTCTTGTCTCAGTCTTCTCTGCAGCTTGGCTTCTCTGAGACCGACTCTCAGTGACCGTTATTGTTTACTCTGGCAGGGAGGAGTCTAATAAATCTAGTCAGTTTCAGAGACTTCCTGAAGCTTCAGGAGCTTCCCTGCAGGACAGTTTGTTTCAATATTGAGGAAACTGCTATACAACATCTAGGGATGTCCACATAGCTGATGAAACAACAGTTTCTGAGTGAGTCTCTAAAAGTGCTTCCATATATAAGTACTGGATAGGCACTATCTAATTCATTGCAGGCCTAGTAACTAAATAGGCAGCGTAGATGTTAATTTTCTTTTCTCTTTGCTGTTAGGGCTTACATCAACATATTATAGGAAGCAGACGTCTTTGGCTTTCAGGCTTTGAAAGCTGATTAAACATTCTGGGTACACAGCGAATTTCATGGGACTTACTTTCCAGGATCATGACGTAATCCAATTCCCAATATGTACTTCATTTTATCTATCTCTGTATATACTGATGGTTCTGTTTTTCTGGAGTTTACTAATACAAGGCCTTAATGCCTTAGTGAGCAGACAACTTTACAGATAAGAAAAGGAGGAAAGGAAAATGTGAAACAGACTATGTCACATGTGCCACAGTGAGAAGTATGGTCTACTATTTACAGGGGAGGAAGTTCACGATAGCCATAGAGCCTGCAATGGTATACACTGCCCATGAATTCATTTGTTCATTCATCCAGTGCATACTGGGTAATTACTTGCCCTAATCACTATGCCAGATTCTGGGAAGGCAAAAAATTAGCATAGTTTGGGCTTTAACCTCAAAGATCGTATAAAGCAGCAACATAAATGAACAATTTCAATGCAATGTGAGGAAGGCAATGCTAGAAAATGATAATAGAGGAGAATATGAGACTAGAATGTTAAATTGGGGTCAGATAATTTAGGTCTTGTTAATGAGTGAGATAGAATCCAGCCATAAAGAGTTGATATGAAATCCATGGAAATGAATAATGTCTTCAAGGAATAAAGCATGCCTTAGAAACAGAAGAATAGAGAGTGGAAAAAGTCATTCTTTTCCTCTCATAAATTAACTCAGGAAGTCTGGGAAGACTTGTCTGCATTAAGTGCTAATTTTACTAGTCATCAGCTATGACACACAGATTATTGATGCACCATTAGGAGGCTCCAGGTTGAGTGGGTTTCCCAGCAGTAGGATGAGTCTGTACTAAATGTCAACACAGTCTTGTTAATGCCTTCTCAACAAAGCTGAAAGCATTTAAGAATGGTAGACTGGGCTTGGGCACAGACAAAATTACAAAGTACTCAAAGTTGCTATTTAGTCCCTACAGAATTTGTTAAAAGGGCTTTAGAGAGAGGGTGATTTCATATGTGTGAACAAAAGAAATATTTTCATTTAGGGTTTGATAGCTCTGTGTATTGTAATAAAATGTTGCTTACTCAAAAACTCAACAAAACTTGATTTGACAACACTATTAGTTTCAATTCCTTAGAATTTCTCTTCTAGACCTCCATGAGATGGTTTCATTTGAAGTTTTGAGAATTTCCAGCTCTCAATGAAGCTTAAGTCATGAGCCATATGAATTTCATTCTTGACATCAGAATACTAAAATGCACTCTCCTAGTCTTAATTATGAGAGTGAGACGAATCTTGTCAAATCAGTCTAAGTATAAGGTAATTTTTCATGAATGGTGATTTCTGAGAACACAGACACACACCTGGGAGTCAGTTCATTCTTCTGAGATGCATGTGAGAATGAGACATAGAACAAAAACAGTTTGCTAAAATAATTATGAGATAAGTCTTGTAAAATGACTACTTTGGTTTTCTACTCCTGACTGACTGCCTAGGGAGTGACCTTGGGCAGTTTCAGGAGAAAGAAAATGAGATTAGAGTCCAAAGAAAGGGATGAGGAGGAGAAGTAATTTTGCATTTTTTTGGGCTGAACTGTGAACACCCTTAAGAGACAAAAAGACAAATTATGTATATTTGTGTTGAATTTTAATATACAGTCATGCCACAGGTGTCCATAGCAATATACGTGACATCTCATTTTAATTTTAATTTTCCAGAAATAGTTTTAGTAATGGAATGTTATTTGCATCCACATTAACATAAATGAAAAATCTCACTATTCTAAGAATTGGCATACAAATATTTTGACCCTTGCTCAACCTTAAATGAATTTCTTACAACGTTTAATTTGCCTTTCTGAAGTCTTCTCAGAGCATTCACTGAGGGAGTCAGGGTGGCAAGAACACATACATCAAAGATGCTATGTACGACAAGTCTGTGAAGAAGACATAAGGGCTGTGTGGTTCTTTGCAAGCATTTGACTACAATTAGCTTACAGTTGGGAAAAACAGAACTTGCATTTTCGTGAGTTAAAATCAAGTTGAAATATTTTATTTTCTAGACTTTAGTTACAAATGCAGAGTCTGTAGAAAGGGAAAATCTATTTTAAAATACAATGTTTGTCTTGTTTCTTAAAAAAGGATATCCAATTTAACAGAAATGAAAATCTCTGTGTTATGAAGACAGTTCTGAGCATTTCCAGTTTCTGGTTAGTAGTAGAAACAGAATCATGGGAGACTTAGCAGAATTGTAGTCCATTGCATCTTATCAAACATTAATGAGCAGTTAGTTGTGTTGCTTTCTTTTTAGATCTAAATAGATTCATTATGAACAATGTTGTGGCATGCAAGATCCATAGTGGATTGGGCATGTTTTCCCTTCACACCGTTGTTTTCTAAAGAGAACCACAGTCTCTCCAGTCCTTCAGTTTTGCCATGAGTCTCTTCACAAGCCTGGCAATTCCTCACTTTTCCCTTTTCTGTTTACGGTTAGTTGAAGTGTGTATTTCTACAAAGATGCTGAAGTCCTAACCTCTTACCCCACCGGAACATGTCCTTGCTTGGACACATTTGGCGAATCTTGCAAAAGTTGGGAAGAAAAGATTGTAGGGGTCAGAGAGATCAAAAACACCACAAGAAAACCCACATAATCAATTAACCTGCGTTCACAGAGGCTTACAGAGATTGAACTGACAACCAAGGAACCTGCCTGGAACTAACCTAGACACAATATATATGACAGTTGAGTAGCTTGATCCTCTTGTGGAACGCCTAACAGTGGGAACAGGGGTTAGGACTCGGTTCTTTCGTTCCTAGCTTTTAGAACCCTACTCCTCATACTGGGTCACCTTGCCCAGCCTTAATATATGGGGAGGTGGTTAGACTTACTGCAACTTTATATGCCACCTTCATAACATCATGTTTTGTTGATAACCATGGGAGATCTGCCCTTTCCTGAACACAAATGGGGGTGTGTGGATTGGTGGTTGGGAACAGGGTCCCCATATAGATTTTATGTGGATATTAGTGATAAAAATCCTTGAGAAGCCAGCTATAATCCATATAACTACAGGGGTTATGTATAGAGGAAGGGATTGGAGGGGGTAAAGGATCTTCTAAGGAAAGGAAGTAGGATATATAGTTATTGATGGACCAGGGACAACAGGAGGTGACTGGAACATAGTGTTAAATGGAGAAGAGCAAGAAAGAGGGAGTATCGCAAGGGATATCGAGAGGAATGACTAAAACTAAGGACTATTTTAGGGATCTTAGGGAAACCTACTGTATAGTAGAAACTTTGTAATATCGCTTTATGAAAGAAATTTAAATGGAAACACCAAATAATCGGAGAGACAAATCCCCAACTGGACATCTCACAGCACCAAATGAATCCTCCAATGCCAGCAATGGATTACAATTAATTCAGTTGTTGGACAAAGGGGCCCCATGAGAACTCTTGAACAACTCAAGATATTGAAAAGCCTATCGTTTTCGCTCCACAAACTGATGGTAAGGCCCTACTGCTGAATACAACACCTACATAATTCACTGAACATGCAGAGGTTGAGCTGGAGCCTAGAACCTTCACCCTCCCTAGTACTGTTTATGGTACTCAAAGGCACTTTGAACCTTACAAGGGGAAAAAGGCAAACACAAACCCACCCATTTACAAACCCTTTGATCTACAATGATGACATGCCTGCATGATAGAGTGGTTCAATAGTGGGACAAGTGTGATAGTAATCAATCAATATCTGATTGGGTTTAAGATCCACTCCATGAGCTGGAACCCATCCCGGCATGACTTTAATGGCCAAGAGCTTGAAACTAGATATGCCATGGTCCTAGGGGAAAATGAAATACAACTGATTTGCTAAAGGAGCATAGCTCCTACTGATATCCTACTGCACCATAGATCCTGCTCAGCCATCATTAGAGAAGCTTCCTTGTACAGTAGGTGGGAACAAATGTACAGACCCACAGCTGAACCATGTGCAGAGAGTTAGAGACCTTGGAACACTCAGTTCTAAATTCCTCTCCACAAGGCACAGCAGCAAGGTCTGCAGACAAGGAAGCAAAAGATTCTAATAACTAGTTGGGATGGGAGACAACAAGGACACAAAGTCTCTGAGACAAAATAGGATGGTTACACATGAACTCACAGAGACAATGGCAGCATCCACAGTGCCTTCACAAGTCTAAGCCAGAATGGGTCCCAGAATGAAGAGACAAATAGATACAAACCTCCAACCCTAAACCAGAGACTATCATTAATTAATAACCACTCTGAATTGAAAAATGAGTCATTTCCAATGAAGTTGCACTGGGTACACAAACCACACTTAAGTGGAGACCCATGCTCAGCAGTTAATGACCAACACAAAAGCAACTCAGTAGTATTCTGGAAGCATTTTTCTCATAATTATTTGCCTTTGGTTCTTTTTTTAGTCTTACAAGTCTTTTGCTTGTATATTATTGGGGGGCTATATTATAAAATTTGATAAAAGTAAAAAGTATATTATTATTTTATGTAAAGAGTTGTATCTAGAAGGAATATTAATTTTTTCTACTGTGTATTATTAATCTTTAGCTTTGACTATAATAAAGATCAGTAAAATGATCACTTATCATGTTATGACAAATTAAATTATACAACATATTAATAAATAAATAAATGTCATTTCTCATCAATCTTCTCTTTTAGTCTTACTTATTTCGCATCTCTTACTTACATGTATTATATTTTCTAACAAATTTGACTTTTGCTATACCTCAAAAACCACATACAAATATCTAAGCATAATGTTTTTATGTATCCATTGTGTTCATCTTACAGCATTTCTATTTATGCCTGTTTGCTTTCATTTTTGTTTTGTTTTTAAATTCTTTGTTTCCACCCATGTTTTTAAAAAAATCACCTGGTCTCAAACCTGCAAATTCTTTGAGTTCCATCAAGCTAACTCTATGAAATTTTGTGGACTATTTCAGGCCATTTATATTCTGCTCTGAAATGTACGTGGCTGGAACTAGTTTCACACCTAAATTTTAAGCACTGGCTATTTATTGACTGCAGTTGTGTTTTATGTACATAAGCTCCTCACATAGTACGGATGGGTACAATGTGCAGAATAGACATTAAGTAAAGAGTCATGTTAAAATAAAAATACTGTACAATTAATAAGACACATTCAAGTATAATTCTTCCAACATCATTACCAACTTTAAATAAAATAGGGGGAGGAGAGAAGAAGGCATTTGTGTGATAAAGACAACAGCTTCAGGGACCTTAGCAGCATCAAGGAAAAAAGATTGTCCCTCTTTTTTTTCCGGAGGGACATCCCAGGAGAAGCAGCCTTGCCAACACTGAATTTAGGTGCATGGAACTTGTGAATTGTGGCCTCCAGAATGATATGAAAGCTAATTCATTCTGCTTAAAGCATATGGACTCTCGATGTTTCATGATAGCACCAATCACAAATTAATGCCAATGCAGAAATATTAGGTTGATTCAAAAGGAATTGCAGTTTAAAATTTTAAAAATTGAAACATCATAACTAGATTCAAACACATCTTTATAAATCAAAATAGCAATCACTACCATCAGTACATTTTGGCCTATAGGAAATAAGTTTGTTTTTTCCTGTAGTGTAAACCCATGCTCTAGTCTTTGACAAATACATGGAACAATTTTTTTCTGCTTTTTTTCTGATTGTGCATTGGGATTCCCTGCAGAGTTGCTGAGATGTTTGAAGTAGAAGCTGTAGTGACTACAGTGTACACAGTAGGTAAGATAAATATAGTAGATGATGCAAAACTTCATAGCACATACATTAATTTACACGAGAGCCATGTAGTGTCTTAATCAATGTTTTATTATGGTAAAGAAACACTATGACTATGGCAACTCTTATAAAGGAAAACATTTCTTTGGGACTGGCTTACAGCTCAGAGGCTTAGTCCATAGTCACCAGAAATGGGAGAACTGATGATATGCAGACGGCCACAATACTGGAGAGGTAGCTGGGAGTTCTTCATCTGGATCAACAGGCAGCAGGAAGAGAGAGTGACATCAGGCCTGGCTTTAGCATTTGCAAACCCAAACCCCACGCACAATGACACACTTCCTCCAACAAGGTCACATTTCCTCCAACGTGGCCACACCTATTCCAACAAGGCCATGCCCACTCAAATCTATGAGCCTTTGGGGGCCAATATTATTCAAACCACCAGAAACAGTCAAGTTGTTGTGGAGAGAACTGGGTATTTTCTGCTCAGCAGTGAAGCCTGTAAGAATTACAGTTCTTAGTGTAGTACCTAGAACTTCTGACATACTAACCAGAAGTAATGGTTTTTGTCAGAATGCAGAAGGCTGAAATGGAGCAGAACAGCAGGCCAGCAGTGATCATGACCTTCTTTTGGTGGAAATTATGTTTTGGAAAGTGCTTTGGAGATTCTTCTGTGTCCTGCTACATGCTGATCAATATCAGTTGTGGCATGGAATCTACCTTTTGTTGCCTGTCAAAATATGGCTGAGAAAGGGTACACTATTGTATAGAATAAATTAGCAATAGTCCAACAGGATGAGTTTTTAAAAAATATTTACTTTATGTGTATGAGTGTTTTGCCTGCATGCATGAAAGAGCACTTTGGGTTTTCCTGGTACCCCTAGGGGCTAGCTGAGGACCCTGGATACACTGGAACTAGAGTTACAAACAGTTGTAAGCCACCATGCAGATGCTGGGAACTGAACCCATATCCTTTGGAAGAGCAGCCATGCTTTTAATTACTGAGCCATCTCTCCGGCCCTATTATTTTAGTGGTTAGTTTCCATTCAGCTCATAAACCTCCCAGTAACCTGTTGTATCATCTTTGAATTTTGTCTCAGGTGCTGAGTAACGTTTGAATGGGCTGTGCTGAGATCCTTGGTAATTTCTTTGGTAACTTCTTATATAGTTGTAAGAGGCTCAGCTTGGAAGATTGCTCTCCATTGGTCAGTATCAACTTCTGCTAGCCTGCTGCTATGACCCTCTTCTAAAAGCTCTTGTCTGCCTTGCAAATCTTCTTGAACCACCACTGCAGTGTACATTCATTAGCAGTTCAAATGGGTCAATTGAGCTGTTAACCTTACAATTCTTTCTCTGGTACTTTACGCCTCATTTTGAACTTTAATAAGAACCCTTGAATTTATTTTTAGTCTAACATCATTTTCACGTGAAAAATGAATATATTCTAAAAACATAAAACAGGAAATGTTCATTAAAGCGATATATAGTATAAGTACATTTTCTAATAATTACTGTGTTTCAAAATCAAATGACAAATTTCAACGGCAAAAAACCTCAGCAAATATTTTTACCCCAGTTTCATAAACTTAATACTGCTAGATATGCCAAAATTTTCAATATTACCTCATATTGAGTAATCTTATGAAATATTATGAGACGAATATTATAAATAAATATTTCTGTGAAGTGTAGCATGTCCACCTTAGACAACCAAATTTTAAACCATGGGGCAAGTGAGATGGCTCTGTGATTAAGAATGTGCACTGCTCTTGCAGAGAACCAGAGTTTGTTTCTCAATACCAATGTCAAATGGCTCATTATTGCCTCTAACTACATCCCCAGAGAATCTGATGCCCACTTCTGTAGCATGTGGGAACCTATACTCACAGGTGCACACACATCTATATTCAAGGTGCAACAATGACACACATACATGCACATCCACATTGAATTAGGATCAGAGGAGGTTTAATGTACAGAATCTACTTAATTCCTTCCTCAGCAAAATGTATTTCACTATAATAGGGCACGGCCATACACAAAACTTCATTTCACACACATACACACATACTCTGACACACACACCATTTATTAACATCCCACAAACTACAAAATTCAAATGCAAGCTCATTAGATCAAGGCAAATGTTGCTCTACTTCCTTAGAATGCCCTCAAATTATACTATGTGAAAAAGAAATTCCTAGCTGTCAAATATGTGCTCATCTAGATTAATGTCACATTCATTATGAACATACTCAGAAAAGGGTAATAAACAGTATGTGACATTCAAAATAATAGAAATATTGTGACCTTTGAAACCTTGGGTGCTTTCCAGTGCTTGGAAAATATAAGTTAAATTTGCCATTGTCTATTTTAGTTACATCAACAAGGACTCTTCATTTCATTGGCTTCTTATAAGGCATTCTAGATGCCCGGGGAGTGGTTTCCTTCATGTTACCTTTTCATGTATCAAGTTTTAAAATTGTAGTAAAACATCAATAACATGAATGTACCTCTTAGTCATTTTTAAATGATATTAAATTAGCCCACGATCCATGTAACCATCACCGTCATCCATCTCCAGAGCTCTCTCATCTTGTAAAACCAAAAGTCTATATCCATCTCAAAAGTTACTCATCTTGTTGCTGTGACACACTACCTTGATAAAAAGAAGGGCCTATTCTCAAACAGTTCTGAAGTGCAGTCCTTTAGGGTGGAGAAATCACAGGGGCAGGAGTTGGAGAATCTGTTCACATGGCATCTACAATCAGGAAGCAGGAAATCTTTGAGTGCAGTAGAACGGTGGAGCAGATGACATTAATCTCAAAATTACATAATACGTCTGTTGGGTAATCTAGGACAAACTACCTTCAGCCATTTGGTTTTAACAGCACTCATTTACGTATGAGCTGACCTATAAGATTATGTGCTTTTGATCAAACACAGACAGCTTTCTTACAGGGAAAATATGCATAATCCTAATTGTTTCAACACATAAAAATCTACTCAGGTTTTATATGTATAAGATCTGCACACATTTTAGAACAATCCTTCTCAAGGAGGCAAACATCACAAAACACACAGTAAAATCCAGTGTAATTGTCAGGAAGCAAAATCTAAGACACTGATGGCAATAAAGAATGGAGAATTCACACATGTGGTAATCTAGGTGAATGGCATTGCAGTATTCCAAAATAGAATGACAATACCAGGAGGAACAAAATAGCAATATTTTAAACCCAGGGAACCATATTATCACATTCACCTGCTTTATTGTAGGCCCCTGGACTGGCTCAGCACAGCACTGTAATTAACTTCAGCAAGGCAGGTGTTCCAGCTATTATGTGTGTGTCCAACCTGATTCAGACTCCATACTCTCCATCTCTCTTAATGCTCTGGGGGGCTAAATTGTAGGGACTTGTGTTAATGGTTTCTTGTTCTAGGGCTTTAGGATTGGGCTCAGCCAATGGGAAATGCAGGTAAATTGTTGAAGGACACAGTAATGATGAGCAGAATAATGATCCATAGGCTCTTTTTCTCCAAAGCAATGGGAAGGACATGGTTGTGGTCCTCTGCTAATACCACAGCACTCTTTCAGTCTCCCTCTCCTTTAGTTAGCTATTAATTCATTACCTGTGCTCCTCTGAACCTAGATGTGGCGATAGCTTTCTGCTGTGGTTAGAATGCTTCAGCGTTCCTCCTTGGTTTCCATACATATCCCTGTCCTCAAATCCACAAATAGATTCTTTATTAAACTGTCCTCAAATATCTTGTTTGAATAGGCCAAATACTCCCTGGTGAGAACCAGTTGTCTTGGACCAAAGTGTAAACCATGACTAATGCAATTCTCTACATTTTGTGACTAAGAGCTTAGTTTAATAGACTCTGTCCCTAAATCAATGCTTCTGTATGATCCTTTAAATATTAGCCTGCCCTCACAACATATGCCACCATCTATTCTGGCAATTTGACTATTCTGTACATGATGAATAAGTTTTTACATCTGCTAAAACTAGAAAAAATCTTTAAGTTGGAAAAGTTTGGGGCTGAGGAGGTTGCTTGGTTGGTAAATTGTTTGTCACACAAGCATGAGGACCTGAGTTCAAATCATAGCACCCAAGTAAAAAGGCAGCCATAGTGTCTCTCTTCTGTAACCCAAGTGCTGAGGATATAGAAACTAAAATTTAAACCATGGGGAAAGTGAGATGGATCCATGGTGCTTAGTGGCCAACAGTCTATCTGATTGGTGAGTTCCAGGTTCAGTGAGTGACCTTGTTTCAAGTAATAAAGGGCAAGGGGAGCAATCAAGGGAGACAGCTGATGTTGAGCTTTGGTTTTCCTCCACTCCACATGCATATTTGCATGGGCACCCATATTGACTTTCACTACCTACAGCACACACACACACACACACACACACACACACAAACACACACTCTCAAGCATGCACACATGCATGAAAAATTTGACAAAGACATAATAATTCTGTATGTTACATTTACATTTTTTTCTGTAGTTCATCCATCCAACCAATTTGTCCCTTAATTTCTAGCAAACTTGGACGTATAGTTTTTCTTTACTTAGATTGGCTTAGGCAATCAAACTCTAAGTTGACTCTAGAAGAGACATGGAGTGAGTTCATATCAGAAGAACTACTCTTACGACTGCACAGGGTTTTTCTTATACAAATCGTATTTGTTATATACATTCCAAGTAAAATAATACTGAGAGTAATTTTTATGAACTAAACAGGGAATTCTTCTAACACATGGTTCTCCTGAGGATCGTAAACTGTGATTAAATTAACTTATTCACACTCCTGCATATGTAGTGATAACTCAGATATTATTGCACTAATGTTTCCTGTTTCCTAATTTTAGTTGATGCTAATTTTGTTTCACCTTTTTGTGTATGGATTTTAATTGCAATACTGCATCATAAGAAAGCTGTGCCATTTAACAATGGATGAGCTTTGTTAAGAGAATAATAAAAGGTGGATATTCAGATGTAGTTAGATAAGATGTTGAGATTTTCAAATATTAGAAATAATAATAATCTATAATAATTATTTAAGATAAAAATTATTTCCTATGTACAAATTTGTGTTTTTAAGGAAAACCTTATTGTAAAAACAGTACAATTTCAACAGGCAAAATCAGCTTATAAAAGATACAGAATTCTCTGACTTCCTCAAAAGAACAGTTTCAAATAAATGGCAATTAGTATGAAATCTGTGGTGTCTTGATCATGATACAGGCTGCACTCCATGTTATTTATATCCAGTCACATGTCTAATATCTTAGAAACCAGATCATACTGTATTTATATTTACACTTCATGAAGACATGATAGAAATCTAATTAACTTACTGAACTATTTCCTGTGTTCTTTACCTAACCTTTTTCAGAAGGGAAGTTCTTGCTCATTTGTGGCAAAGTTGTAATCAACATATAGCCCAAACTGGACTCTAAACTCACTATGTAGCCTAGACAGGTCTCAAAAGTATGACTGTCCTGTATTAGCTTCCTGAGTGCAGAATTCCAGTCATATACAACCATACTGCCTTTGTTTTTTATCCTTTTCTTTGATTTTAACTATTGGAAATTCAGAACTTGAGGAAAGATGTGGATATTAACATCACTTCTTATGTGCTTTATAAAATCGAATGTTCTGGGTTAGAATTCTACTCACATTTCCCTTTTATTGATGTAATTTTTGCAAGTTACATTCACACTGAGTCAGAACACTGAACTTTCAGGGGCATTCAAACAGGAAAACCAAATGGTTCAGCAGATAAAAGCTCTTGTCAGCCAAGCCAGAAAATGGCCAGAAGTCATGATGGAAGGAAGAGTATCAGGTCCTGAAAGTTGTCCTCTGATTCCTCTCCGCATGCTCACCACACACACACACACACACACACACACACACACACACACACACACACACACACACACACACACCATGGCTTTAATCCACTTCAGATGTCTCTCACTACCTTTACCAGATGATTTCAAACATGATGTACACATATCATACAGTATACCTATGATAGAGATTCACCCAGGGCAGTTCCTTCACTGAGGAGACATCTCAAATGTACATTCAAGCACCCACTGAAGCAGACTGAAAGGAGTATTTGTAAAATCAATTTCACTGGCAAAGGAGAGGAAGCTATAGAGAACATAATACAGCAAGGATGTTAAGTGATTTGGTGACCTTGTGACCTAACATATATAGTAATTGTGACCTCCAGTCCACAGGCATAGGATGCCTCTGTTGTGAGGGCATGTTCTATTTTACTATTTGGTGGTTTGGGGTTCCACTATGAGACATGTTCTACACATTTGTGCTTTTACTTAAGCATTTCATTGTCATAATGAATTCTGTAATTAATTACCTCAGTGCCATGCTCCCACTGTAACCACTGTCATAGTGATTCTTTGCATCAGTCCCTGCAGCAACACTGCAGGGGTTCCTTCAGGTGCTGTAGGGGCTGGCTGGATGGCAAGCTGTCTAATGAGAGTCGCTAAGGTGTAGATATGTTCATCATGTTGTCAGTCCTTTCGGATTATGTTCTAAGTAATGCACGTCCATTGGAAAGTTGCATAAAACACAATGATGGCTGCTCATGTGCATACTGTATACACACTTTAGAGGCAGGTGGCACTGGATTTGTAATATTATTGTATCATCTGTTTGCCTTGAATTTGAGCAAGCAGCTAGCACCACCAAGACTTGCTTTTCCTAACTCTAAGTAGAAAGTAGTGATCATGGGACCTGCTCCACAGAGCTGCTATAAAGATTAACCAATGTAAACCTTTAAGTAGTGTGGGAATGTCGCTCCAGAAGACTGCTATTTATCTGAGTAGCTTCAGGGTTCCTTTCTCCATTTCTCCTTTGTTCTCATCAATCTCCCACTCTGTTCATTTTCTCCCTTCTTCTCTTGTCTGTGCCGTATAATCCATAGGACAAAAGTGTTCAATATCTTCCCTTCCTGTACTCCATCCTCTTATTTTAGCTCCCAACAATCTTCACGTGCTTTTCCACCCAGGTCCATTGACCTTTGCACAGCCTACACTACTGAGACATTCCCTGAATTCACACATCTTTGTACAAGCTCCCATATTGTATGACAACACTAATTAAAACTCTAGAACTACACTCAAGACTACATTTTGTTTCCCACTGTGTCTTCCTGTAGATTCTAATTGACTCCTGTTGCACTGATCTTCATGCATTGCAATTACTGCCTTTTGTCCTCTGTTCCACCAGATAACAATGAATGGGGATCACACAGACAAGCATTCCTAGAGCATTCCAGGAATGGACAAGAAGATCCCGGTCCTGTAGACATGGACAATCTTAAATGGGAGGGAGGCATGTCAGCAGAAAAGTACCATATAATGCATGGAGAAAGGGGGTTTTAGGAGAGTCCAGAGAAAAACCACTTTTTTATATGAAAAATCTAAAACAGACTTTCTTAAAGAGTATTTGAAAAGCACAACCTTAGAACATTGTTAGTATTGCTTATTTGCAAATTTTTATAACAAAATTTCCAAACATATAACAAATTATAGTCTCTGTGAACTTCTTATTCTTGTTAACATACATTACTGTGCATATAATATTATTAACTTTACATAATAATTTAACATAACTCCTATTAATAACCTTCTTTGCACTAAAATTAAATTGAGCTTAACTGTGTCTTTGATCACTCAGAAAGCACTCTGGAATGCTTCAGGGACTGAAGGTCAGCATGAAATTAAGCCACTAATACATAACTAATACAGTACTAGAACATTCTCCTGTTTGAATTAATTGTAAGTAAGCATATGGAAGGCATGCATAGGTGATACTCCAAAGGCCATTAGCTGTTATAAATATTATAGCATACCCACTCTCTTCCTCTTTGTTTTACATTTTTTAAAATTTAAGGTTACAACTTTATATGAATAAAGTCATGGAAAAGAATAAATGTTAAATTTGATATTAATGATCAATAAGTAACTTTAATAATTAATACAATATTAGATGTGATAGTAAATTTTATCATACTTAAAATAATAATTCATTGTGTTAAGACTTAGAACATGAAACCATCTCAATTAAACACTAAGGGGACAGAGCTGTAGTAAAGATCCATTAAGATTGTAGATTAGTGGAGTGGTGGTGATGCAGGCCTTTAATCCCAGCAGTTGAGAGGCAGAGGCAGGTAGATCTCACTGAATTCCAAGACAGCCAGGGCTACCCAGAGAAATTCTGTCTTGAACCCTCCCCCAAATTGTATTTCAGTCTTTTGTGCTGAGACCGTGTTTGTTTATGAGTTCTTTCATGCTGAAAGGTCACTAAATATGGAAAAGACCTAGATCTTAGCAATTTTTCTAGTCAATCTAATCAATTACATTTGACAAATTTTCATGGTTTTCTCCATTTGGGGAGACATATTTCTTTCTTAAAATGTTTTGAAGTAAATAACATATGCAATGATTGACTTCAAGCACATATTCTTAGTCTAAAACTTTTCAACCGATACCCAACATGTGCTAGTCTGCTTTTTTTCAGTAGATGGAAATATCTGAAAGCCAGATCTGTTGTCACAACACTCAGTGGAGTATTAGTCACACTTCAGGATAGGCTGAATTCCCAGAAGCAGTTAGCCCAATGGACTCAATGGTATTTATGTAGACGTTTGTCTCACACCTTTTTGTCTTATTGGTCTTTTGCTTGTCTATATGGTCTCCAACTTAGTTCTTCTGTTGTTTTCTTTTGTGTGTGTATATGTTTTTGCATGTCTGAGTTTCTTGTGTGTGTCTAAGTTTCTTTTTGAGTTTTTGTATATTTATTTGTCTGTTTATTTTCTAAAGTGAGAGAGAAATAAGGGTACAAAATTGAGTAGTTGTGGGGTAGTGGAGAGGATTTGGAAGGAGTTGGCTGGGGAAATGTGATCAAGATATACCACATGAAAAAAAACATAGAGCAGTTAAGACTGGAATATTAGGAGTATGAAGCCAGTCTTCATACTTTCTTCAAGACAGATTAAAACAAAGCAACAAAACAATAAATGAGAGTCTTAGACAAGCTACCTAAGAAGAAAAATATTTAGTCCATACTTTTTGAGGCTAAAAACCTACATGGTATAGCAGACTTGGTAAGGGCCAGCCCTTTGCTGTAGTGCCTTATGATAGGAACAACCATGGGACAAAGAAATGGTTTTATCCTGAACCAGAAACAGAGGCACTGGGGAGGGACCCAGACTGGCTTCTGTAACCATCTATTTTTTTATTGTCTTTTTTTAAAAATTTAAGTTAGAAACAAGCTTGTTTCACATGTCAATCCCACCTCCTTCTCCCTCCCCTCTTCCCCCACCCTCCCCACAAGGTCTTCCAGCCCCCCACCCAGTCTCCACTCCAATCCTGAGAGAGGGTGAGGCCCTCTATGGTGGATCTCCAGAGTGTCATTTCATCCAGGACAGTGCCTAGACCCTCCCACAAGAGTCCAGGCTGAGAGAGCATCCCTCATGTGGGATGGGCACTCAAATTCTATTTGTATGCCAGGGATAAATTCTACCCAAGGCCCCATAGATTACCTAGGCCTCCTCACTGACACCCACATTCAGGGGGTCTGGGTCAGTCCCATGCTTTCCACACAGCTATTAACCTGGGGTCCAAGAGCTCCCCCTTGCTCAGGTCAACTGTTTCTGTGGGTTAAACCAGCCCAGTCTTAACTCTATTGCTCATCAGTTTTCTCTTTTCTGTTACTGGATTCCAGGAGTTCAGTTCAGTGTTTAGCTGTGGGTGTCTACCTTTGCTTCCACCAGTCGCTGAATGAAGGTTCTGTTTCCCAGACTCTCTGGCAATGAGATTGTATGCTGGCACTCCCCCTGATCGATGTCTAAAATCCATATATGAGTGAGTACACACCACGTTTCTCTTTTTGTGACTGGGTTACCTCACACAGGATGGTTTCTTCTAGTGCCATCTATTTGCCTGCAAATTTCAAGATTCCATTATTTTTTTTCCTGTTGAACAGTACTCCATTGTGTAAATGTACCACATTTTTCTCTATCCACTCTTCAGTTGAGAGGCATTTACGCTGCTTCCAGGTTCTGGCTATTACAAACAATGCTACTATGAACATAGTGGAACAGATGTCCTTGTTGTATGAATGTGCATCTTTTGGGTATATGTCTAAGAGTGGAATTGCTGGGTCTTGTGGTAGACTGACTCCCATTTTTCTGAGGAATCTCCATACTGATTTCCAAAGTGTCAGTACAAATGGTATTCCCACCAGCAGTGGAGGAGTGTCCCCTTTCTCCACATCCTCTCCAGCATAAACTGTAATTGGAGTTTTTGATTTTAGCCATTCTGACAGGAATAAGATAGTATCTCAGAGTTGTTTTGATTTACATTTCCTGGATTGCTAGGGATGTTGAGCACTTTCTTAAGTGTATCTCAGTCATTTCAGACTCCTCTACTGAGAATTTTCTATTTAGTCCAGTACCTCACTTTTTGATTGGATCCTTTGGTGTTTTGGAGACTTGCTTCTTGAGTTCTTTGTAAATTTAGGAGATCAGCCCTCTCTCAGATGTGGTGTTAGTGAATATCTTTTCCCATTCTGTGGGTTGCCTTTTTGTCTTTCTGACTGTGTCCTTTGCCTTACAGAAGCTTCTCAGTTTCAGGAGGTCCCACTTATTTATTGTCGGTTTTAGTGTCTATGCTACTGGAGTTATGCTCAGGAAGTGGTCTCCTGTACCAACTCGTTCAAGGGTACCTCCCACTTTCTCTTCTAATGTAACCATCTATGTAAGACCTGCCTGTTAACCATCTTCTGAGAGCACACTCCTAATGAGCAGGCAGCCTCCCACTATGCTCACCTTCTAAAGGGGCCACCCTTCACAGCATCGTCACTCTGGGGATCAAGCCTCACCACTGTAGAATTTGGTATACAGGTCCTACTCAAAGCACAGCACAAGGTAATACCTGTAGTCAAGAAGTCATAATCCCATAACTCAAAGCAACAATTGCAATAGCTTTTAAACTTTTCACATATGTAATATGAGCTACATGCATCTTATTCATGTATCTGTATCTCATATGTGTCACAGAGAAATTGATCTTACCAAATTGAAAATGAAGTGCATGAAAAACAAAGAAATTACAGATTGTGATACAAATCACATTTCTTTCTACCTCCTTTTTCAGAAACAGTATAATTCTGTCTTCCCTCTCTATAGTGAATGTGGATGTTCCTAGAAGCATGTTTCATGACTCACCAGCAATGGGGAGTAGAGGTATATAATTGTCATTATATATAATTATACAATGAATGGAAATATTTACTGCAATGTAGAATTGATTTATTTCACTGCATTAATGTCACACTTCTGAAACCAACAATCATTTTTAAAAAGCACAAATATAAATGGGCAGAAGCCAGCAGTCACAGCAGCTTTGTTCCTGGTGCTCCTGGCAGACATTCGGTCATCTGCAGCTCCCGATTATAGCTGCACACAGCTTCCAAAAGCAGCTGTGGATGGAAAGCACTTCTAATCCTGAAGGAAGACAAAAGGGCTCTTCTAAAAACATTCACTTTATTACACATAGTAGCCTGGCAAAAATAGTGTTCTTCTTTTTACACTGTGATTTCCATGAAGATGAATACAGTGACTGGAAAATCGAAAGTAATTAGCCTTGACTCTCACTTTCAATCCTATTCTTTCAAGAGAAGCAAAGTTAAAGCTCATTTTCCTTTGTGCCCATGCTTTTGTTTTGTTTTAAAATGAGATTCCACTTTGCTTTCTAAGTGACAATCTTGTTTTTAAGTGACAATCTTGTTTTTATGTGATACGGCACTATTGCTCTTTGTAGTTTTAGAATTAATGCATTCACATAACGACAACGACTGATTCATTCACAATTACTATCTTACTTTAAAAATAAAAGTTCCTAAATGATATGAGACTATTTCTGAACAAAGGTGGAAAATATGATTACATTTGCTGCCCTAATATCATTCATAGATGTTATAGCCACAAAGACTTTCATTTTAAGTTCTTGCTGTCTGTGTCTCTGTATAAAGACACATGTAGTTAATCATAAGTGTGATAAAGTCATGTTTATGAAAATCTGTCAGTGACTGACCACAAAAACTATTATTTAAGGTTTGCTGAAATTACATGCTGCTAGTAATACGACATCATTCCTTGTAATTTATTAACAGTTTTTCTTCCTTCGTGAGTGAATACAGTACTTCCTTCCTATGCCTATTGTCTACAGACAGGGTAGAATTGCTGGTGTTAGGATTCGACAAGGGACTTAGTCTATTTTGGTAATGGATATGGGTTAGAGCTTTTAGGGGGTATGTTTTTTTGATAAACTGTATGTTTTTTCTAGGGAGTCCATTGGATTGTATGAAGTATTTTCTCTGAGTGTAGACTAAGTAATTAAAATAATTTAAAGTGAGGATGTCACTATAATTCTGGAAGAGACTTAGAAATATGTATCCATAATGAGCGAAATGCAAGTGAGAAAGATATTTTATGATGTTGCTCATTTTACAGATAATTCACAGGAATTCAGAGAAGTTAATAAAAATTGTCGATGGCTCTATAACTGAACTAGAAGTTGATTTTAGGACATATGTCACAGAGTGGTATCCTTGGTCCTAATTGATTTCTTCCTTGTAAATAAACCAGTAAGTGTGTGTGTGTGTGTGGCTGTACTAAGTCTTGAATTATTTTGAGGAAGGAACAGGACACCACTTTATGAGGATAGTAACAATAATTTGAAAACTGTATTTTAAAAGATACTTTAATTTAAACTCATTTTTACATTTTCAAATACTGTCATTATAATGGCTGTGTTATAGTCAGCTTGTTCCTAGGACAAGATAAGGCCTATTATATTTCCTGGGTGGAGAAGTGAGATTGGGAAGAGTTAAGCACTTGGGGTTTGCATTGTCTGCCTTTACTTCAAGGCAACAAATTAAAGATGCTTGCTTACTGTCCTATAAGAAAACTGTGGAGATAATAAAAGAGACAATTGATTTTGATTTGGAGAGATGAAGTTATTCAAGGAATAACTACCAATAAAATCTAAATGTTATCTATACTACATTCTGGGAATACATTAGGATTGTCATCTTGAGAAGAATGAAAAAATTAAAAAACAGTATGTTTTTAAAAGGTAATAAATATAGTAAGAAGAATAAGAAAAAATAAGAGAAGGGAAGAGAATTAGCATGAGTACTAAGGAAGGCTGGAGAAGGTTCTTTAGGATGAATTATATTCCCTCAAACCCATGTTAAAATCCTAATTGGCTGAAACTTGATCATGGCCTTCCATGAAGATAAGATATTTATAAAAATAACCAATAAAATGGGAACATTAGAGTAGGCTCTCACCCAGTGTGATATTTTTCTTTATACAGAGAGACAACATAGACACTTAGATAATGTGGAGAACGTGAACACGGCCATTTGTAAACCAAGGGGAGAAGCCTAGAACAGACCTGTCTCAAGAATTGTGAATGAGTGTTTTTTTGTTGTTGTTGTATAATGCATCCAGAGTATGGGACTCTGTAACCATGTTCTTAGTAACTAGTGCTGAGAGATTGGCTGTGAATATAGCATTTAAAAGCCATGGGAGCATTGATGATGGAGTTCTTTTGCTGCAGGCAGGAAGCTGTGCCCAAAAGACCCAGGCACAATGCATGCTCAGTATGTTCTTGGAACAGCAAGTTCATTAGATTGGTTGGAGTGAGACATTACAAGCAGAACTCAACATAAGAATGATGAATACTGTTGAGATAAGGAGACATATTTGAAGTCCTATAGGCCACCATTAGTATTTTAACCTTGCATTAAAGCAAGGAAAGTAGTTGCCAGAGAGTTTTAAGCACAGGAGTGAAATGGTTTTTACTCAGCAGGATGAATGTCCTACTCTATCACCGCTTTAAATACACAAACTAACATGATGAAGACTAGAGAATGGGAATTGGGGGACCACTCAACAGCTATAATGATTCTCTAGGGAGAAGGAGATGATAGCTTCCATCAGGTTTACACAGCAGAGAAATAAATGTATTGCAGAAATGTTTTGGAAGAACAAGGCAAATAGATTGCTTGATGGTGTAGGTATGAAATATGAGAAGAAGACGTGGATTTATAATAACGCTCATACTTTGGTCCTGAGAAATCAAAAGACTGGAATTCTCATCAGGATAGATGGGGAAAATTGGGAATTGGATTCTACTTAAAATTTCCAGATTGCTATGGAATAAATCATTCCAAAATTGTGTGACTGTAAAGAAAAAATACATATTCTTTCATGCTTGACCGAATTGGTTTCAGTTAATGGAGCCAAGCTTGCTGGGGTGGTCTGTAGGCTTTGGATCATATTTAGTTGGTAGATGTCCACTTGTAGTCCCAGAACTAGGATGTCAAAGATAGCTAGTGTCATGGGAGTCATTGACAGGTAGGTCTATCCTATTGGCAAGATCCAGGCAAATGAGAGGCTCTGTCTCAAAGGTGATAGACACCTGAGGATGGTACCTGAGAGGTTGTTCTCTGGCATCCACATGTATATGACTCCCCATTCAATTTTAAAAGAAGAATGAAATCCCTAAGTATAATGAATACAATTCTGTTAGAAAGAAAACCAATAAGCAAGTAAAATCCATCCTTCAGGAATGAGGCTACAAATTTTAATAATGTTTCATGACTACAGCTCAGAGTGACTTACTAGTCATTTGGTGATAATAGATTCCAATCCAGGAGGTGTTAGGGAAGATGAAGAGAACAGCATTGGGAAGTGTCTGAAGGAGCAAGGACTCCCCACTGTAAGGCCAATTAAATGTCATTTGAGGTACCATACCGGTCACTGCTTAAGAGACTGAAGGGAGAGCCAACATTTAACAGAACTACACAGAAGTTTACTTACCTCCTAACTCTACTAAGGAAAGTACTGAAAAGATTTTCACATTAGCTTGGATTGGGTCACACATCGATTGCTGGGCAATTTCTATGTCCATGGGATTAAGATCTTGAAATTGACAGTGTGCACAAGTTCCACATTTATTGTGCTAGAATTAAATATTAAAGTTGTTAAAGAGAAAGGGAAAGGAGAAGAGTTAAATCAAGCCAAAGTAATGGAACCACAAAGGAATGGCATTCTTAAGAAAATATTTTAAATGATATGTGTTGTTACACTGTGATATATAAAAAAAATGTGAGCCAACAGTTAACAATGGGTCATTGTGTTGTTTGAGAGATAAGAGACAGAGAAAGATAGAAGTAAGTCAATTTATGAACAACAATGAAAGTCTTCAATCTCAAATCCATGTATTTTAGTAATTTCTTGTGTTTTCTAATTCTGTGTATTCCACCTTTAAAATGGAACAGGTCATTACTATGGACAAATCCTGTTCATTTCTATTACTATGGAGCCAATAAATTGAGAAGAAATGTTCTTTTTAAAGTAGAGAGGTAGCTGTGTCTTATAGCATACTTACATCTCTTAAGTGAAGTAGAGTTCAACACCATTTCTCAGTTAACATTTAGAAAAGGAACTAGTTTGCCAGGCTAAATTGCTATTACTGTCTGAAGAGATATGTAATTCTAATTTTTCTGCACAAATTTCCCACTCAGTTTTACTGATTATGATGCTTATTTTTTGTTTGTGTTCATACAGCATCTCACAGTGTAGAACATGCTGTTTACCACACCACAAAGATGTGCTGGGATTAAAGGTCTAATCTACTATGCCCAGCTCAGCATATCTACATAGTTTTTAGTGATAAACTTTTGGATAGAAGATAAGGAAATTGCACCAGACAGGTAAACAAAGTGGATGTCTAAAATATAATTCAAAATTCAAACCCACAGAATCAAATGAGGAGGAATTTTGCCAAAGGTGTTAGCTCATTGATCTAGGGGAAGAATCTCAGTGCTTATCAAAGGGTAGACTACAGAATAGGATTCCCTCTACATATTTAAATGGGTTTTGACTATCATGCTCAAATTTAAGTATAATTTTAGTTCTAATTTAATTAGTTTGATAGATAACTCTAATACTTCTGAGCCTTGGTGAATATACTATATAAATTTTAAACTGGCATGGAACATTAATTATGAAACTATTATATATATGTACATATATTTATGAGAGAGAGAGAGAGCCAGGATATTTTCATATTTAAGTAAATAGTGTGGACATGTGTATGTATTGCATGCCTATGGGCAGATGCTTGCATAGGAAGACCTGGTATTAATGTTGGGTGTCCACCTCGATCACTGTCCACCTTATCTGTTGAGTAAAGGTCTCTCCCTAATACTGGAACTTGGTGTTTTAAATAGTTTGACTAGCCAGTTTGTTTCGGAACTCCATGTCCCAGATCTTTACACCCAGTCGGCTACTTCATAGGTAATGGGTTCCAGAAATCTTGTCTTCACAGTTGCACAGCTAACATTTTATCCACAAAATCCTTTCTTCAACCAGACCCAGGACATTTTCTTGTCTTTTTATTTAAAGTCTATCCATTATGTCTTATGTTTTATGTATTAATCCACAGCTTTCGGCAGCATGTTTGGTTTCTGGGAGTTTTTGTTTATTGTGAGTATATTGACAGACTTCTTTGGAGGAGCAGGCACAAGAGCTGCCATGTGTAAGTACGTAAGACTAGGAATTGTAATACACCGATTAGGAATCAAAGTGCATAATCTCGTGAAGCCTGCTAATCATCCAAGCCTTCCTTCCATTTTTTCATGTTCAGTTTTAAAGCATCAGAATAGAGATGACACACACATTCACTGAGGATCTTTTCTACAGTAAGCTGCTACGGTGAGCAATGGAGACAAGAAAGGCTTGAACTGATTGGAAAATCTGTGACTCAGGCAGAAATGAAATCATGATAGGCTGATAATGAGTGTTCATACTTATTGGTTTGCTAAACTGGAAGTTGTATATCCTTGTAATGCTAATGTAAGATTTCACAAATATATCAGAATTTCCAGTTTACTGTGAAAGAATGAATCTTTAACACCATTTGGAGCAGAAAATCTATAATCATTCCCCACCTACTACTCCAACAGAGACTTTAGACTGGTTAGCAACTAGCAGACTCATGAATCAGTGTGTGTGTGTGTGTGTGTGTGTGTGTGTGTGTGTGTTTTCGTTTGTACAGATATATGAACACACACAGCATAGCGCTAGTAAATAAATGATACTATAACTTATTGGCCTTATTCAAAGGGAATATTTTCAAACATCCCAAATAAGTTACCTGAATCTGAGATAATATTAAATCCTCTGCAAACTATGTTTGCTCATATACAGACATATATATTTTCTGAAATTCACATTATCAGCTCATCACAGTAAAATATGAAAAACTATAGTAATGGAAGTCTAACAACATATTATAGTAGAGATTATTTTAAAACGATTAAACATTTATTTCTGGAATTCCATTTAATATTTCAGACTACAGTGAGTCACAAGTAACTGAAAACTTAAAAGTGAAATAGCAGATAAAGAGAATGACTATGCAATTCCAAAAGGCATAGCAATTACTACATGTAATTAATTTGGACTAGTGTGTTTCATGCCTGCCATGTTTTAAAACCCAATGTGACATCTCTGTATTTTGTGCAACATTTTAGCATCATCATTATTTTATAATTAGCATACCATAAAATTAAGCACATAAAGTTTAAGGTATGGTTTTAGTAACTTCACTGGATTGTACAAGCATTATCAAAATTTAGAAAAATTGAAGACAAACCCCCAAATCTTAAGTATCTGTTCTATCACTTTCCTCCACACCACGCATAGTCTTGTTCTCTATGCTAACATAGTTTTTGTCTTAATAAATTTGTCTAATTTTAAAATTTTTGTATAAGTGGAGCTGTGTATTCCACTGTAATTTGTGACCGGCTTCTTTATTTTAACATGTTTTCAAGGTTCATTCACACCACAGCCTAAAACAGCACTTCTTTCTTTTATATGAAAAGTTATAATCTATTTTATTCCATATCTTATCTGTTTGTGCAGATGCCATTTTATGCTCCTTTGGAAAATGCTGCTGTGAACATTCATCTAGCAAACATTTGTATGTGCATGTTTTCATTTCTCATGGGTCTTATGGAAGCCCAGTGCATTTTGTCTTGGAGTTTCAGTAGTGGGTTAGCAGTTAAATTTTTATAAACATGGCATACTATGCCAACAGAAATAATGATAAGATCATATGATCTTATGATAGCTGTTAAAGAGATTTAATCAAGCTCAGTGCTCATTTAGTTTAACAATCAATAAAACCCTTAATAAGTTATGAATCAAAGGGAACCTCTTCATCACATCCTCCCATATTATCACAGTTAATTCATTATACAGTTTTCCAATCGTAGTCCTTTTGTGATGCTAAACAAAATACTTAAGAATGAGAAGTTTTTTACATGACAGAAATCTATTTTTCATTGTTCCAGGGACTTGGAAGGCCAAGTTCAATGTGTGGTTAGTGCAATCTTTTCTTTCAAAATGAATCATGTTCATTTTATCAGATCACTCAATCCTCTTTAAAAACAATGATTATTAATACATATTACTTGTGCATACAAATGAATACTAACTGTGACGTTTCTGTACATGCTTTGGCCATATCCCCTCACCTATCATTCTTTCTCTCATCTCCCTCCCCTCAATCACTTTATCCCTTCTCTTTAGTTTTAGTTGTTTTGAAGTTTTATCTTCTTCTGACTGGCAGAAAGCATGTGGTACCCATCTTCTTACATTTGACTTATTTTGTCCTGCATATATCCTTTAAAATGGAATTGCTGAATAGTTTAGAGTTTACTAATACACCATTGTATATATTTTCTCAACCCACTCATCTATTGATGGACACCTAAACTGATTCCATAGCTTGCCACGGTCAAATTTCCCAAGCCCCTTTAAAAGACTTTTAATAAACCCATTCATTGGAAATCCATTTTCAGAATTTGCTCTTCGAAAGGCCAATATATTAAGTGTTATGGAAATTGTGAAGTTTTGGTGCCTGGATTGTGTGGGCAACTTTAGACTATGACTTGCCACTTCTACTTTCACAATACATTTCAATTGTCTCAGCTTCTCTCTACTGTTACCATCTATAATCAGGCCCCATCACTACTTCTATGTAGCATAGGCATGTTTTCTGGACTTGTCTACATTAACCTCTTTCTCCAATCAACACTCACAAGGATACCCTTGCAATGTAAATTGGGTCTTGTCACTATTCTTTCCAATAATCTCAAAATATTGTTATTTGTCTTCCCAAAAAGGTGTGGAGGAAAGTGTGTACTGTCCCTCCTCTGTGTTCATCACATCTGCTGACACCCTACCATGCTCTTTCACCTGCTTCCGTTTGAGCTTCTTTAGACATTCCAACTTCTGACCAGGATACGGGGTTCTCAATTCTCCTCCACATTTGACTGGTTAGAGAAAGAAAACTTCCCAGGACATTTTATTTTCAATTCTGAGAGTCCTAGATAGTAGACTGTGCTCTTTTGACTTTCATGATACAATTTTCTTGAATATGAAGTATACCATGTTTATAATCTACAAAGCAACTATTATAGTAAGTTTTGTAGTTCATTTTTCTTAATTTATAAAACTTATATGTAGTGATTTAAGGTAACTAATAGATATAATGCTAAAAAGAGGAGGAAAAGCTGTAATCTAACCTCCTAAAAGAAAAAAATCAGTATCATTTACTTATCATAACCAACATTATTATAATTCTTTATACACTACCATATCCATGGCACTAAGCCTATGAAATCTATCATTAAGTTATATCATAATCATTTTATTTCTGATATATTTTCACTTTTTATGTTATAAATAATATTCAGATAATGTCCTCAACTGGTATTTCCTAGTTGTATATATCCAAGTTCAAAACTATACAGTTTTGGAGTAAATTCTATATAACATCAACTCTTTAAATTAAGCTGATTCCACTAAACAATTTTCAAGAAGAGTCAGACACCACCTGTCCTTGTGTGGTCTTCCGAAGACTGGATTTCCTAAAATTTAAAAATATTTTTTCTGTGTAATAGAAACTATGTTTCAATTTAAGGCAGAAAAACTCTACGTGTGTCATTAAAAGCATTATCTGTAAATTTTTATGACTGGGCTTCACTTGCCTTTGTGTGTGTGTGTGTGTGTTTCTCTCTGTTTGTGTTTCTCACTATGTTGGTATTATGAGAAAATTGATTGTAACTGATACGTTTTCAGATCCCTGAAGTTATTACCAGTTGTTGAACCTAGAGGCAATGGTGAGAAAACGCTCTTAAGAAAAAGAGAGCAGGGCAACATTGACATCAGTTCTCTGTTGGGAACACTTGAAATGACCCAAAACACATTGATCATGCAATTTATGGAAATACCTAATTCCTTAATTTTAAATCCTTTGCTACCCCTTTTCAAGGTAGCATAAAATATTAGACAAAGTTTAAGTCATAAAATTCATAAGACATGGTGTCTGTTATGCACTGGGGAAAGGTTGCTGATAAAATCATTAATTAGCAGCTTATCAAGATATCCATGTCATTGTGTATTGTAAAATGCCCATGGGCTGAACGTAAATTATTCATAAGTGAACACTGGAAAAGCAAAAGCAACATCAGCAAGTTGAAGGTCGAATTTACCTGATGGACAAAAATGCTAATCAGTGTCTAATTATTAAACATGAATATCAATACAAATAACAGTTTCAGAAGAGTAGATATTATATGTAAGACTGATACAACTATTAAAGGTGAATCACATTCTTTTTCTAATTCATCCAAAAATTAATAAAAACCTACCTACAATTAAAAAAATCAAGAGAAGCAAACACCAGTGTCCTATGTCTCTAATTTCTATGAACATTTTCCAATTATGTTGAATTTGTAATCTTGCAAGTATAATTTCAGTACTAAAACATTATCAGAGTACTTGGAATATGTCTATCAGTAAAGGACCTGCCACACCTGTTGGTAAAGTATCTACCACACAACCAAGAACAATTGAAACACAATTATTGGAACCTATTTAGAATTTCACCCCAGGAAAGCATAGTGTCAGCAATCTATGAAAATGTGCTCTGTGGTCTGCACAGGGCTTGCAATAGTTGGTGGTCTGTATCATTTGGTGCTAGCCAAAACCAAGTTTTCTACCAAGAAAGGCAATGAGTGTTACCTCCATCCCTGTAGGAAAGAGTCTGAAGTACAGAATGTTAACGAAGGTCACCGTAAAGCTTAATGACAATAGGATTTGTTTCAGTTCCAAAGTTCTACTTTTTGATACTTCGCATAATTCCTTGATATATTCCTTGGGTGTATTTTATGTCCTGAATCTCATCAGAAATGATGTGTATATCTTGGTATAAAATACTGTCTAAGTGAGTGGAGTAAAGAAATCTCACAGGTTCCCACTGATCTCTTAAATTCCTCTTGAACATGCAAAGCTGTGAGATTTTTCTTTGTGATCTGGCAACTATTTCCTTTCTATTGTACATCAGCTTTGGTCAGGGGTACATAAGAGAAAGAAGGAAAGACTCTGCTAAAATAATTTTAATATGGTGTGGGATAAAATTATCAAAGTTGCAGGAAAATGAAACCCCCTGGAAAATGTCAATATCACACTTCTGCACACAGTGAACATTCAATATTCATAGATTTGACCAAAGTATATTTCTAAGGGGGAAGACTATACTCTTGAGTGTTCTCAGTCTTTCAATAGGAATGCACAATGCTAAAATAATTGGCTATTTCTTGTTATTTGTAGTGCAATGGCCTAATTCAGCCCACAGAAAATGTGTTTAGTCTGTGATACCTAAGACAAATGAGCACATCTGAGAAAAGTGTAACTCTGGATAGAAAATGCTGAGTAGGGTGAGACCACAGACGCCAAGACTGTTGCAAAGTAAGCAAATCTAGTAGCCAAGAAACACAAAGAACGTGAATGTCGAGAGGAGACTGACTTTCTAGAGGAGCATCAGCCCAGAATCATCAGGAGGGTCAGGTAAGGAGAAAGAGTGCTTCTAAGGCTCCCTGAAGTTCACACAAGCTCTCTCTTTTAAAAACACTGACCAGTGCATCCATAATTGCATTAAATGGACCAATTCTATCTGGATAATTCACAGGTAAGTCAATAAGTCTTCATGGTCAATTATATGTCTTCAGGTGGGGACTGCCAAGCTAATTACTGCTTCCTGGAAAGACCTGGGCAAAGGCAGACTTCCCTGCCTGTGTCTCTGTTTCAAGTATCTTCTTGGGGGTCCTACCTTCCCCCATTCCTATCATCAAATAAAGGATAGAAAGGCTAGAAGTTAAATTTGTTTTTATATTTTTTATTTTAATTTTTTATCCTATTTTAGAAACAATCTTATTTTACATATCAATTCACCCATTCCCTCACCCTCCCATCCTCCCATGACCCCCACCAGCCCCCAAAAACAACCCCCACCGAGGATAGTGAGGCCCTTCACCAATGCTGGTTCCCCAAATTAACGACTAGGGTCTCCATTCTCTCACTAGGTCAGGTCAACTGTTTCTGCAGGTTTCTTCAGCCCAGTCTTGGCTCCTTTGCTCATTCCTCCTCCCTCTCTGCAACTGGATTCCAGGAGTATGGCTCAGTGTTAGCTGTGGGTGCCTGTTTCTTCTTCGAACAGCTACTGGATGAAGGCTCTAGGAATGGCAACCAAGTTAGTCATCATTTTCATTATAGGGGAAGGGAATCAAAGGCTGCCTCTCCATCACTGCTTAGATTCTTAGGTGGGGACATCCCTGTGGATCCTCGAACATTTTCCCAGTGCCACACCTCTCCAAACCTATAATGGCTCCCTCTACCAAGGCATCTCCTTTCTTGCACATCTCTATTCCTCCCCTGTCTCAGTCCTCCTGATCTCTCCTGTTATCCTCTCCCCTTCCTTCTCTCCCTCTCCCCTTCCCACCTCGCTTCTCCCCCCCCATACTCCCAATTTGCTCAGGGCTTCCTGTCCCCCTCCACTTCTTCGGGTGACCATGCGTTCTTCTTTTTGGTTCCTCCTTGTTTCCTAGTTTCTCCGGTGGTGTGGATTGTAGGCTGGTAGTCCTTTGATCTGTCTAATATCCATGTATGAGAGAGTAATACCCTGGTTGTTTCTCGGTGATTGCTTACCTCAATCACGATGTTTTCTCCCAGTTCCATCCATTTGCCTGTGTTATTCAAGATTTTGTTTTTTTTTCACTGAGTAATACTCCATTGTGTAAATGTACCACAATTTTTCTCCATCCATTCTTTGGTTGAGGGGCATCTAGGATGCTTCCAGATTCTGGCTATTAGAAACAACGCTGATATGAACATAGTGGAACATTTTTCCTTGTTGTATGAATGTGGATTCTTTGAGTATATGCTCAAGAGTGGAACTGCTGAATCTTGAGGTAGACTGGTTCGCTTTTTCTTGAGAAATTGCCACACTGACTTCAAAAGTGGTCGTACAAGTTGGCACTCCCACCAGCAATGTAAGAGTGTTCCTCTTGGTATAATGGGGGGACTGGGGGGAGGGCACGAGAGGAGGGGAGGGAAAGGGAGAGGGACCTGGAAATGACTTGTGAAGCAACCTTGGTTTTAATCTAAATTTAAACTGAAAAATAAATAAAAAAGAATATAAAAAAGAGTGTTCCTCTTTCTCCACATTCTCTCCAGCATAAACTATTATTGTTGTTTTTTTATTTTAGCCATTCTGACAGTAGAGAGAGTTGTTTTGAGTTGCATTTCCCTGAGGGTTAAGGATATTGAGCACTTTCTTAAGTGTTTTTCAGCCATTTTAGATTCCTCTATTGAGAATTCTCTATTTAGTTCTGTACCCCACTTTTTTATTGGATTGTTTGGTGTACTGTATATTTTGGAAATCATCCGTCTGTCAGATGTGGTGTTGGTGAAGATCTTTTCCCATTGTGTGGGCTGCCGTTTTGTCTTGTTGACTGTGTCATTTGCCTTTGAGAAGCTTTTCAGCTTCAGGAGGTCCCATTTATTGTCAATCTCAGTGTCTGTGCTACTGGTATTATTTTCAGGGAGCAGTCTCCTGTATCAATTCATTCAAAGGTACCTCCCACTTTTTCTTCTAAGAGGTTTAGTGTGGCTGGATTTATGTTGAGTTCTTTGAGTCTTCTACACACCAGCATCTAGTTATGCCAGTACCATTTGTTGAAGATGCTTTCTTTTTTCCATTGTATAACTTTATCTTCTTTGTCAAAACTCAGCTGTTCCTGGGTGTGTTGGTTAATATCAGTGTTTTCAGTTGGTTTCCATTGGTCTACCTGTCTATATTTGTGCCAATACCAAACCGTTTTCAAGGAATATAGCTCTGTACTAGAACTCGAAGTCAGAGATGGTGATGCCTCCTGAATTATAGTACAGGGTTGTTTTAGCTATCCTGGGTCTTTTGCTTTTCCATATAAAATTGAGCATTGTTCTTTCAAGGTCTGTGAAAAGTTGTGTTGGGATTTGATGGAGATTGCTTTGAATCTGTAGATGGCTTTTGGCAAGATTGTCATTTTTACTATGCAGATCCTACCTATCCAAGAGCATAGGAGATCTTTCCATTTTCTGGTATCTTTTTTAATTTCTCTCTTTGAAGACTCAAAGTTATTGCTATACAGGTCTTTCACTTTCTTGGTTAGCATTATCCCCAGATATTTTAGGTTGTTTGTGACTGTTGTAAAGGGTGATGCTTCTCTGATTTCTTTCTCAGTACATTTATCATCTGTATATAGTAGGGCAACTGATTTTTGTTACTTAATCTTGTACCCTGCCACTTTTTAAAGGTGTTTATCATCTGTAGGAGTTTCCTGGTAGAGTTATTTTGGGTCACTTATGTAAACTATCATATCATCTGCAAATAGTGAAAGTTTGACTTCTTCCTTTCCAATTTATATTCCCTTGATCTCTCTTTGTTGTCTTATTGCTACAGCTAAAACTTAGAGTACAATATTGAATAGACATGGAGAGAGTGAACAGCCTTATCTTATTCCTGATTTTCTTTTGCAGTTTGTTTATATGGTGGATTACATTAATGGATTTTTGTGTGTTGAACCATCCCTGCATCCCTGGGATAAAACCTAATTGATCATGGTGTATGATTTTTCTGATCTGTTCTTGTATTTGATTTGTTAGTATTTTATTGAGGATTTTTACATCAATGTTCATGAGGGATATTGGTCTGTAGTTCTCTTTCTTAGTTGTGCCTTTGTTTTGCTTGGGTACAAAGGTAATTGTAGCCTTGTAAAGAGTTTGGCAATGAACCTTCTGTTTCTGTTGAGTGGAACAGTTTGAGAAGTGCTGGTATTAGCTGTTCTTTGAATTTCTATTATAATTCTGCACTAAACCAATCTGGCCCTGGGCTTTTGTTGGTTGGGAGACTTTTAATGACTGCTTCTATTTCCTTAAGTGGTATAGGTCTATTTAAATTCCTTATTTGTTCTTGATTTAATTTTGGCTCATGATCTCTATCCAGAAAATTGTCCATTTCCTTAAAATTTTTGAATTTTGTGGAGTACAGGATTTCAAAGTATAACCTGAAGACTCTCTGGATTTCTTCATGTACATTGTTTTTTTTACAATCTTTTTTATTTTACATACCAATCTCAGTTCCCCCTCTCTCCCCTCCTCCCACTCCCCATCCACCACCATCCACTCCTTAGAGAGGATGGGACCTCCTATGGGAAGTAAATTAGCTCTTCATGTACATTGTTATGTCCCACTTTTTATTTCTGATTTTGTTAATTAGCATTCTCTCTCTCTCTGTCTTTTGGTTCATTTGGATGAAGGTTTGTCTATCTTGTTGATTTTCTGGAAGAACCAACTCTTTGTTTCATTGATTATTTGTATTGTTTTCTTTGTTTCTACTTTATTTATTTCAAAACTCAATTTGATTATTTCTTGGTGTCTACTCCTCAGAGGTGAGTTTGCTTCTTTTTTTTCTAGAGCTTTCAGTTGTGTTGTTAATTCTCTAGTGTAACAATTCCCCAGTTTCTTCACCTGGGCACTTAGTGCTATGAACTTTCCTCTAAGCACTGCTTTCAAAGTGTCCCATAAGTTTGGGTATGTTGTGTCTTCATTCTCATTGAAATCTAGGAATTCTTTAATTTCTTTCTTTATTTCTTCCTTGACCCAGGAATGGTACAATTGTGCATTGTTCAATTTCCATTAGTTTGTAGGTTTTCTGCAATTTGAATTGTTGTTGATTTCTAACTTTAAATCATTGTGATCTGATAGGATACAGGGGATTACTCAATTTTGAATCCGTTGAGGTTTGGTATGGGGCCAAGTATGTGGCTGATTTTAGAGAAGGTTCCATAAGGCACTGAGAAGAAGGTATATTCTTTTGTGGTTTGAATGAAATGTTCTATAGATGTCTGTTAATCCCAATTGTGTCATAACTTCTGTTAGTTCCTTAGTTTCTTTGTTAAGTTTCTGTCTGGTGGCCCTGTTTAATGGTGAGAGTGGGGTGTTGAGGACTACCACTATAAATGTGTGAGGTTTTATGTGTGCATTGAGCTTAGTAATGTTTCTTTTACAAATCTTGGTGCCATTGTATTTGGGGCATAGATGGTTAGAATTGAGACTTCATCTTGATGGACTTTTCCAGTAATGAATATGAAATGACCTTCTTCATCTCTTTTGATTAATTTAGTTTGAAATCTAACTTGTGAGATATTAGGATTGTTACACCAGCTTTTTCTTGAGTCCATTTGACTGGAAAATCGTTTCCCAACCCTTTACTCTAAGGTAATGTCTGTCTTTGAATTTGAGGTGTATTTCTAGTATGCAACAGAAGGATAACTTCTGTATTAGTATCAATTCTGTCAGCCTGTGTCTTTTTACAGGCAAGTTAAGACTATTGGCATTGGGGGATATTAATGAACAATGATTGTTAATTCTTGTTTAGTTTGTGTTTGGTGGTTTTGGTGGTATTGTGTGTGGATCTCCCCCCTTTTATTCTTCTGGTGTTTGGTAAAGTGGGAGTGTCTATTGCCTATGTTTTTGTGAGTGTAGTTATAATCCTTGGTTTGGAATTCTCTTTCCAGTGTGGGGCTGGACTTGTGAATATGTGTTGTTTAAATCTGGTTTTGTCATGGAATATCTTGTTTTCTCCATCTACAGTGATTGAAAGCTTTGCTGGAATAGTAGTTGGGGCTGGCAACCATGTTCCCTTAGCATTTGTAGAACATCTATCCAGGACCTTGTGGCTTTCAGAGGTTCCATTGAGAAGTTGGGTGTAATTCTGATAGGTCTGTCTGTTTTCTTTGCTGATCTTAATTTTTTACTGTAAGTTTGGTCTTTTGATTACTATGTGGCCAAGGGAACTTCTTTTTTTGTGCTCCAGTCTATTGGGTGTTCTGTAAGCTTCTTATACTTTCATAGGCATATCCTTCTTTAGAGAAGTTATCTTCTATGATTTTGTTGAATATGCTTTCTGTACCCTTGAGCTTTATTTCTTCACCTTCTTCTATACCTATAATTCTTTGGTTTGGCTTTTTCATTGTTTCCCATATTTTCTGGGTATTTTTTGTTAGGGATTTGTTGGAATTGAGATTTTCTTTGGTCATTGAGTGTATTTCCTCTAGTGAGTCTTCAACACCTGAGATTCTTTTCTTCCATATCTTGTATTCTTTTTGTTATACTTACATATGTAGTTTCTGATCATTTATTCAGCTTTTCTATTTCCACTATCCCCCCATTATGTGTTTTCTTTATTGTTTGTATTTCCGCTTTCAAGCCTTGAACTGCTTGAATTGTGTCCTTCACTTGTTTGGTTGTTTTTTCGTGACTTTCTTTGTATTATTTAAGGGATTTGTTTATTTCTTGAGATTTTTGGTTTGTGTTTTCCTCTATTTCCTGTAATTTTTATGCTTTTTTTCTTCCATTTCTTTAAGGACTTTTTTTTCAATTCCTCTTTGAGGGTCTCTAATATCTTCATAAATTTGTTTAAGGTCCTTCCCTTCTGTTTCATTTGTGTTGGGATTTTCAGGCCTTGTTGTTATAGAGTCCCTAAATTCTGGTGATGTCATATTGATTTTTCTGCTATTCAGTGTGTTCTTATAATCGTCTTCCCATCCTTTCTTTGAGTCAATGCAAGTGGGGTCTCTCCCTCTTCTCTTGTCTCCCGGTGGCATAGGTGGGCCAAGACTTCAGTGTCTGCAACTCTGTATGGTCCAGCCTCTCCTAGTATTCTCCTCACTCAAGCAGAGAGCATAGGGGTGCCAAGGCCCAATTGAAGGGCAGAGGGCAGAGGGCACAGTGGGAGTCAAGACTGAGGTGTGGCTAGACTCAGGGCGGTCTGTCCTTCCAGGAAGTGTCCACTATAAGTGGAGCAGACCCAGCAAATTCCAGGGGTGGGTGGTGGGAATTGGGCACTGAGCAGAGCCCACACTCACCTCAAGCAGAGGGCAGAGGGCAGGGGGTGGAGGGGTGGAGGCTGCTTTTATATTTCATAAAAAGGATGTGATGATTCTTTTCCAACATACTGTACAGGCAGTTATTTATATAGTTTTAGAAATATGTAAATGATTATGCAAAAATCTTGCTTCTTCTGTTGCTATTGACTGTAAAACAGCATTGTGTCTCATACCCAGCCCAGCAAAGCAATAGCAATTGGTGTAGTCTCAAAAAGCACTCTCTAACTCAGTTAAAACAAAGTATTTGCTGGTATTTTAAAATATTGATAAACTTGTGTTGTAGTCATTTCAATAATTTGTTGGTGAATATCATAAAATATTTCTATAGAAAGATAAGTAGCTGATCTTTTACATAGTGATGGTCTATTGAGTTTCACATGAGGTGATTGGGAAAAAATATCTTCAAAGTCTCATGTATTATGAAAATAAGGTATAGTTTTGATTAATAGTATTAAGAGGAATAACAACCAATGATCATTTGCATTTTGATCTCATTGAAACAGATGTACTTGTCTTTGATTGGGGTATTCTCAAATTGAAGAACAGAGAACATGCTATCCTTGCCCACCAGATGATGCAAAGTATTAAGTCCAGTTGAATTTTCTTGCAGTTGCTAAAGTATGTCATGGTCTACTTCCAAGTCTTTTCTATCATCTTTGGAAACTCCAAAATGTAAGCTTTTAATGGAGTGATTCTTTTCTTTACTCTCAGCACACCTATCATTTGTGAATGTGAGTTCATGATTTGTAAACTCAATGGGCCAATGGTTCATCCTCCCTGACTTTCTCACAATCAAGGTACAGAAATTTTTAGCCAACCAAAGTAATATTGATGCAACAATACATCAAGTCATAAGTGAGCATGAACATGGACTCCTTGTTTAGATTACTCTTCTGATCCCTGCTTTATCATCCCTAGTGTTTGGGATAAGGGCTTGAGACAAAGTTTCCTGAATAAAAGTGTGGGGATGCAGTGGTATAAAGATTCCTAGATGATAGTGAGGGGATTCACAGGTATGTAGATCCATTAACCTCTCTCTTTATCATATGTGCACAGTGTTATGGTTTTAAGGTCTGATGGGCTCAATCTGTTTGTCTATCTATCTATGAAAGACATGTTTATAGACAAAAGAAAGAATAGTATGGCTGGAAACTATGTCAATGAAATCCTATACCTACATTACTAATTACAATCCAGAGTGAGTTTGTTATAGATCTCAAGCAGTCAAACTAAATTAGCATAAATAACCCATTGAAATGGCTAGATGTGCCATTGTACTTGTTATGTCCTGTTTTAAAAGTTTTCAAGAGAGTGAACTAATGTTTATTAAAACAAAATGCAAATGAATGGGTATGGTGATAGTTTGAGGGAGATGTCACTCATAGTGTCATTCATTTGAACACTTGGCCCCCAGTTGCTGGAGTCATTTGGGAGGCTTAAGAGGTGTGGCATTATTGGAGGAAGTGTGCACTGGAGGTGGACTTTGGGAGTTCAGTGAATCACACATGTGCTTGATAGTCTTATGTCGATTTGACACAAACTAAAGTCATCTGAGAGGAGGGAACCTCAATTAAAAAATGCTGCCATCCCTCAGATTGAAGGCAAACTTGTAGTGCATTTTTTAATGATTTATGGGGAATGGCCCAGGCCATTGTGAGTAATACCATCTCTGGGCTTGTGGTACTGGGTTATATAAGAAAGAAGGCTAGTCAAAATGTGGGAAGCAATCCAGCAAGCAATCCTTCGTCTCTGCATCGTTTCCTGCTTCCAGGTTCCTGCCCTGCTTGAGCATATGTCTAGACTTCCATAGAAGTGCATAAACCCTTTCCTTCCCAGGTTGCTTTATTCATGCCAGGTCATCAGAGCAACAGTAACCCTAACGAGGATACAGCACTACCAGTCCACTCTCTCTGCTTCTTACTTCCCGTTCAGGATGTGACCTCTTAGCTTGTGATTCCAGATGCCATGCCCACTGCTTCCACGCCATGGTGGAATCTTAGTCTTATGGAAATAGAAGCCCAAGTATTTTCTTCCTGCCATAAAGTGTCTTGGTCATGGTGTTTATCACAGTACCGGAAAGGCAAAACAGGGTACATTTGGTAATTCTGTTCTCTCCTTGATGATATTTAAAGATGGTTTATCCCCTTAAAGCAGATGTATTAGTAGATGTAGGAGAGAAACTGCAGAGAGGAGTGAAGATGGCTAACAGGAGTGTAAGAAAGATGTAGGGGTTTGTTCAACATATAATATACATTCAAATGAAAATGTCCCTGTGAACCACAGTACCAAGTACAATGACTATGTATAATTTTTTATGGTTTAGTCTCTTACTTCATTTATTGTTTATATTAAATAAATTATGAAATATTGGATCATTTACTCCTAAATGAGCTATGGTCTAAGAAAGTCTTGTGTTTTTAAATATTAATAAATATAGTTAGCATAAATTAAAATATTACTACAGAATTTTAAATTAAAGAAAATGTTGTGGAGAAGAATGAGTGTCTTGGTGATGCATATTTTAGAAATTTATTGTAAATTGTTAAGAAAAACATGTTTCACACACACAGTGTAATAGTAATATCCTGTAGGAAATTCTTCCTTCTGCAGGGAAGTCAGAAACTGAATGTGACAAAAACTGTCACAAGTAGTAATTGCGCCAAAGGCATTAGTAGGGAGGTGCCTTTGCTTCACACAATTGAATAATGCTACCAACTTTAGGGAAAAATCAAAACATTGTAGAATTTGAAAAATTACAACATTAAAAGACAAAGTAGCCAGGGACTTTTATTATTAGTAGGAGGCACGTGGGCATGATCATGAAATCTCACAACTAACCAGGGTAAAATTAACTGGTGACTCAGGATATCCTGTGTTAACAAGATTCAGCCTGAACCATGAGAAGCACCCTTCAGAGCAAATAGTGGTGGCTCCCCCTGAAACTAATCCTCACAGTGTCAATTTGTGCAAGGGCTTTGAAGTCACAAGAGCTGAGTTTCTATTCTAGCCCCACTTCCCAGTAATTATGTGCCTCTAAACATCAATTAACATGTCCAAGCCTTCATTACATCTGTAATGGGGAAGTAATTAGAGTATCTACCTCTCTCATAATTGTGTGTGTAATAGCAGTCCTCCCTCACAGGGAAGTTTTCGGGCTAAAGACAATAACTATAAAGTATTTTAGACCATTGTGCACTGATCAGCATCTGAATAGTATTAGTGGTTAGATTTTCAATATTCTGTGTTTGCTTATAAGCATACACAGCATGAGAAAAGGTCCCTGGAAGATCTTCAAAGTAGGCATCTAGAAAGTACTAAACATGGTAAGGTTTAAAATCTGGATATACCTGATTGCAAAGCACTTACTTTTTGTCACTTTATTTCAGCACTACCCATGGGTCAAAAATAAAAGGTTAAAAAGCAAGTCCACTAGCCCATTGTTTCTGCCTAGGTAAATGACGAAAGGGATGGGGGTGGGGAACTGCCTAACTGAATGGTGAGTCTAAGGCTCTGGTGTACAGTTATTTGAGCCCATGACTTGATTTAGGATATGATTGTGAAATGAATGAGTTAAGAAAGTGTAATCAAAGTGGCTACATCTTAAAAGCTATTCAAAATCTCACTCTATCTTTGAGTCTGAAGTGTAGGATTTCATATAAACCCCTCAACACTCTATATCTTAACATTCTCATTAACTAGAGACAGATCAAATTATCCTTCAGTTCTTTTCTCATTGAAATCTTTGACTCCGTTATACACAGTTGGTGTTAGGTTTCTGTTTCTCCTACACTTCTCTCACATTTTAAATAAACCTCTGATAGCTTATTAAAGAAAACATTTTTCATAGAGAAAATAAGCTGGAACAACATTAAAACATATAAAAGGACCTAAGTTACTACTAGCTCTACTTTGCAGATTTGCATATTCTAGAAGGGCAAGGAATGTACACAAAATCTTAAGCATGAAACATTTTTCTTTTGAAGATATACTTGAAATGAATGTTTTCCTTCTGAGCTTGGAATTATGAGAGTTTTCCTGATATTCTGTTCAAGTAAATTATAAAATTTGTATGTGTAGAAGCAGAGAACAGAAATATTGTAACCATGTTTGGAGAACATGAGATTTGCAAACTGTAACACACTAGTTAGAACTTAGAGGATGTAAAAGGGGTAGAGAACAGGATCCAGTTTCTCTGTAGGGAATTTGGGACCAGGTTAAACACTGAACAGCACTGTGGGGTCAAATGGGTTAGTTAACGAAGTTTTATACAGAATAAAACAACCCAGGGCTACAAATTCGTAAGAAAATGCAGTATATGGTTTGTCAGGATAAAGAAAAAGTTAATGTCAGAGGGTTAGAAACTTCCATAATTCCCAAATAAGATATTGCGTTGACAATTCAGCGCTATTGTATAATTTATACATAACGTGCCATTTAAAAGGGCATATACAAGCCTAATATTAATAAAAGATAGAAAAAAGGATCTACTGCCACATAATAAAATCCAATATTATAGTACTCTTGACAGAATATATAATGGAATTACAGAAAATAAGTTAAAGAACAAGAATGTGTTTCCCCACAATATGAGAAATATAATCTAATGCATTAAAATGTCCATGTTATTTGCAGGGCATTCTTGTTTCATATTTTATTTTAGCTTATTTCCATATATGCAATCAAGACTCTAATATATTTTACATTTAAACTTGTGCTATGAAATACGAGAGTCTGGCCAAACAATACTGCAATTACACAGGCTTGAAATATTTACACTAAATCAAAGAAAAAGCTTCCTCCTCAATTTGTTGGAAAATTAATTGGTGAGTCTTTCTGCAAATTTCTCCCCTGCTTCAGTGGAGTATGTCTATAAAGGAACTAAATTACAATACTAGATGAAGTAAGACATTTAAGCATTAATTAGCACAAGTCCTCATTAAAGTACCCTGTAAAAAAAAAAAAAGGCTGGACAAAGTAAAATACTTAATAGCTATTCCCTCCTGTAGTGCCTTTTGTGGTACTAGAATGAAACACACTTTTTCCTTTGACCTGGGAGTCAGTTTACACTACAGCTTGCAAACTTGTCGCCTCTTATATCATCAGTTGCTATGCAACTTTCCCTTTCTCTTAAGGTTTCTGGGTAGATTCCATGACTTTTGTTAAATGATAAACCTTCTAAGAATAAAGGAGAGTTTTGTGGTGACCAGAATGTGCCTTGGGATCAAAGCGATGTTGCTTCTAGAATTCTCCATCCATTCTATTTTTCATATCTACCCTCCTATATAAAGGGGGAAAAGGACAGAAGACTGGTTTTGAGAAGTTTGCTCTATATGATCATTAGCACCAAGTCAGAGACACAGGGAGACCCCCAACAAAATAGAGGGACTTTATTCTCTTCTATTCGCATTGACCAGTTATTCAAATATTTTAGTACAGTGAACAGTTGTTAAAATTTATACTTGCATATGCTAATATTTTATTATGCATCAGTCTATTTAATTGTTATTCTTGTTGAGGTTCAGGTCCATTTCTCAATGTGGGCTCACAGACTGAGCTTCCATACTATTTTTCATAAATTACATTAGAGTTCCTCAGTATTTTAGAATTGTGATTTTTCTAGAATGAATTGTAACTTAGTCACTTACATTTGGGGTAAGATACATTGATCCCCCCCTTAAGCCAGTATGCTTGTCTTTCTTACATATAAATAGTTAAGCTTAACAGCTTATATTGGTATGTTTTCCAGAGAAGGTCTGATGGAGAACTCATTTTCATAGTCCTATCTCATCAATTCATCAAGATTTTAATTGATAAATAAGATTGTTATGAAGCAAAAGAAGAATACATTGACTTGGGTAAAAGAAAATGCAAATAAAACTTGACAGGCATAGAAATCAAGCAAACATTTTTAAAACTAGACAGTGTGATGATCAGATGCTTAGATCTCACATTTACAACACAAAAATAATTTATAAGATACAATAGTATTTGATCTCAGTGAGCCAAAAATATTGTTTATTCATAGAAAGTACTTTAAATGTTTTTTATAAACTGATGAGATGAAGGCATATGTATGAATATATGTTCTTATATATTTCATATATTAACATCTCACTCATACATTTATGCATATGCACATGTATGCACAGGCATACACCTCTTTGTGAGAATCTTAGGCATCTATTCTTCTGTTTTCTTCAACCACATAATGGCATTCTGTTCTTACAGCAGTTTTATAGACTTCCAAACCAGCTTCACCCAAGTCTGTTATAATTAAGGGACAAAAAGCAGCTACAAATGGACAGTATCAAGTACTTCTGCTTAAAAGCTTGACTAGGGGAAATTACATCAACTTCTAAAGGTCTTGAGAGACTGGCAAGTTCAGGTTGATTAAATTACACAGCTGAAAGAAACATTTTCAACTCACAATCACTGTGTAGGCCGCTATGAGAATTGCAGACTCTAAAAATAAATAACTAAAGTCTTGAGTTAGTAAGGAACACAATGTCACATGTCTGCTGAATTAGTTGACATGGAAATATTTTACCCATTGTGGCTATTTAGGAAAAATAATCTGGTATATATACATCAAGAAGATTTTTTAAAATATGGAATATTAACTAATACTCATTTGATAGGACAGAAAAATCAGGTATAACTATAAGATCAACATTAATGGAAAACATTTTCATTCACAGAGAAATCAAGCTATATCCATACCTGCAATGTCCACACAAGGGTTTGAGTTTGTATGATTTATGATGCAAACATTTGCAGAATGCACAATGTGTCCAAAATCACATGAAATTTGAGGATGAAACCATGCACTGTATCTCTAGTTGATAATTTTTTATGACATTGAGTTGTTGTACAAAATTGTACCTAGATATTTAATAATCCAACCTATGTCAGACTCCTAGTTTACCTAATTAAATTTAGTAACCTAGTCACAGACACTTCTTGTAAATCATTTTTCCAGGCAATTACAGGAAACAAATAAATCCTTGGAATAAATCTCTAGCAGGTTTAAAATACAGACTTCATCGCACACAGCAGAAAATTGAGTTTATCATTATCAATTAAAAAACAAACAAGCCAAACAAAACAAAACAAATGGGCAAAATGCTTTGCTTCCTCCATCTACGTCCCTTTTTTCCTTGGTTGTTCTTATGTTTTGAAATTCCAAGCAATTTCAAAGGCCCATCATTTCACATTTCAGTGTTTAGGAAGTTACAGTTATTCTTTGACTTTCATCGCCTAAGTTGCTGCTAAATATAAATGCAAATCATTCCTCTCATTCTCCCATCAGCAAAGAGGATGTGGTTTTACGCAGGAATGTCGAGGATAAAGTGTGAAGGATGACGGGGTACTACTCAAATTTAACTTGGAACGTAGTCAGAATTACTGATGTTCTATTCATCAGCTGTTCTAAAGACACTTGTGGAGATTTACATTTTCCAAAGTGGAAAAAATTATTTTCTGGTATCCTTCAAATCAGGTGAGACCCCACTACAACTTCTCCATCCTAGCCAAATATTTGCTCAAATTTCCTAACATTTTTTAACATATAAATACTGTACTTCCGGTTAAATCAAGATGAAAGACTTTGCTTTCACAGTTTGAAATTTATGTTTGGAATTTGAGGATTAGATCACAATTCACCTTTGCCATCATCCAGATCAGTGGCTTCAACGTAGTGATGAGTAACTGGAACCATTTTATAGCTGCCCATTAATGTCGAACACAATATGCACACTGAATATGCATGCATCTGTGCTTGTCAGATGAATGTAGCTCATCTGCTCATTGAGCTTCTCTCACTATCTTTCAGTGTTTGGTGGCATTTGTTAAGAAGCCACCTCTATGTGAAACAGTGCTAGATTCTAAACTAAGAGAATGGAAGTGAAGCAACCATAACGTGATTCAGATAACATTGAAATATGCAATTACATTAAGGCTGAAACAAGATGGGAAGATGGGCTGGTTCTACAGGCCAGCAATGCGGTGAGATGATGGTCACTAAACAGGACATTTCCAGGAACTGTGGTTCTGAGGTCATGGAATTTGCCAATCCTTTACAAGGGAATAAAGAGCAATTTTGTTAAAACTGCACAGTTTTAGAAGTTCCGGGAGGCATCTGGAGAGTCCAAATACCCACAAATTAGGTTGTGTGCTATGTCAGTGACTGCTTAAGTGTAGAACCTCTTCCTTTGGAAAAAAATGTCTTATAAATTAAGTTTACATTTCTAATTTGTTCCTTTCTTATGTGCAGTAAGTTCATGTCTGCTAAAGAAAAACAACTTCACCCCAAGTCGTGTCTCCCACTTAGAAATGTTTAAGTAGTTAATTAAAACGTTTCTGTGTGAAATGGAATTCCCAGCATTGATGATTATATGGTTAAAATATTAATCAACTGTTAGAAAAATTGAAGATGCTATGCCCTCTAGTATCTAATGTTTATCTAAAATATAATTCTTTATGTGAGTATAAGTAGGCATGCTCATGTCAAAAAAAAGTTATTGGTCTCATTCCTAAAAGGAAATTTTAAAAAAAATAATGCTCAGGAGATGGGTGTGTATGGCCATGTGATCTGGTTTTCATCTGGAAGAGAAAAGGCTTAAAGTTTCAAAAGTAAAATCAGGCAGAACTTGAAGTAGGAGGATCTTGCAGACAGGGAACAGTGAGCTGCAGCAGGTGCTCAATATAGGTAGAGAATGAGTGACAGTAAAATTACTGTCTAGGAATGAGACATCTCGAACACGTGATGAAAGGTAAATACACTGCCACTGTAAAGACCTGATTATAAAGATTTAAATATCATGTACATAAATAAAAGTTCAAACATTGTATAAAATGAAAATAGAAGCTGCATTTCTTATATTGTACCTGTAGCTCCTAGAAATGACTTCAGCTGTTGGTGTGTATTCCTTTTCAAAAAGTCCCAGGATGGTCTCCATCACTACTTCCATAATACATTTGTTCATCCATTCATCAATCCATGCATTCATCTATCTATCCATCTTTTAACCAATGGTTACCAATACAATTTCATTTATTTTAAGAAAATATGAATTTTTACAGATATAAAATTATTACTCATTCAGGCCTAGAATTATACTCTTTGTTTTAAAAAATTAACATATTTTGGCATCTTTACAAACCTGGAAATACATTATACCTCATTTTTTCCAGTTATAAAATTATCTGCGTGTATTTTTTTAACTAAACATTTCTTTCTTAACAGACATTTAGGCCATTTCAAGAGTTGGTGCAATTAACTTCCCTGAATATTTATCTCTGTTTGGAGATAAATGCTCAGAGCATTTCAAAGGCTTTTAATAAAAAGATTAGGGGGACAGTTTAAGATAAACATATAGCTAGAAGAAGAGCACACAGAGATAAGTAAACATGATTTTAAACAAATTTGAAATACTGAATGCAGTCAGAGTCATAACCACATTGCACGGAAACACACACTTATGAAATTCTTCACAATAAGTGAGTTAGTTTTAGTAATGGCAAAGAAACACTGAAACATTCACTCAATATTGATTGTGTATGTCAAGCCACTGCGATGTATATTACGAGGAAATAAGTTTAAGTGAGTGAAAAGGGATTATACACAGTAGGCAACCATACTTTTGTCTGAGTAGGGGTCTTATTCATTTATAGTATGAGTCAAAAGCGAATCTGCCAGACATTGAGTTCTGTTCTGGATAATTCTCTACTTACCTATTGAACAGAACTTCCAAAATTATGGTTGTTTTTCAGCTTAATCCTTTAATTTCTGCTGATATTAGAATAAGGAAATTCCACTTGGGGAAATTTTTCCAATCGGTGTATAGCTCACTCCAAATCTCAGGTTTAGGATAAAGCTCTCTCATGAGGATAGTGTACAGACAACATTTAGATTATTGCTGTATTTATAAAGCCATTCATAACTTAAATAAAAATGAAGCCTGAGCCATTGGACAAGCAGCTCATAATTAACATAAAAAACCATTCGTTGCAAACAATTTAATACTATCTCCATATAGGGTATGACAGTGCAGAGACAATATAATTGCGGCAATTTATAGGCAAGCCTGGTTTATGCAGTGAGTTCCATGCTAGCTGAGGCTTCATAGTGAAGCACTATCTCAAATGAAAAAAATAATTGACTAAAACATAGTGAATTTTACCTGTGTGGTTATTTGCAAAATGATGTAGGCAAAGTGGGAAAGAGATAAAATCAATTTTACTTTTCAGGTCTTTTCTAAAATTAGATTTTTCCTTTAATTGAAAATAGTTTCTTTTCTCATATAACATATCCTGATCAGTTTTCCTTCCCTTGGCTCCTCCTAGTTACTACCTACCTCCCCTCCCTTCCAGATTTCTTATTGCCCTTTCTGTCCCTCATCAGAAAACAGGCTTCTGAGGGATTATATATATGAATAAAATATATTTTGTAAATATAGATATAAATATATACAATTATGTATAATGGGATAAAACAAAAACTAATGCATTGGAAAGAAAGAAGAGTCAAAGAAAAGGCAAATGAAACAGTTACAGATGAAGCTATAGACCCATTTAAGCACTCAGGAATTCCAAAAATCGCTAAACTCTGAAGCTACAAAATATGTGCAGAGGGCACTCTCTCCTACTTCTCAGTGTTCTCTGAGCCTCAAGGGAAGGGATTTGATGGAGATATCCTGGTTAGGACTGAGCATCTCAAGGTCTCTTACTCTCCGTGTAATGCCTGACGGTTGGCTGCGGAACTCCACATGCCCTACCATGTGCTGCATGAGAGACCAGCATGGGACTGATCCAGACCCCATGAATGTGGGAGTCAGTGCAGAAGCCTGGAAAACCTATGGGGCCCTGGGAAGTAGATCAGTATTTATCAATAGCAAACAAATGGACTTTGTGTGACCATACCACAAAGAGGGATGGTCTCTCAGCCTAGACTCTTGGGGGATGGCCTAGAACCTGCTCTGAATGAAATGACAGACTCTGGATATCCCCTATGTGGAAGGGAGTGGGGATAGGGTGGGAGGCTAGGTGGGTTGGTGGGGGGGATGCGGTAGGAGGGGAGGGAGAGGGAGCTGGGATTGATATGTGAAGCAAGCTTTTTTCTAAAAAACATAATAATAAATAAATAAAAATAAAAAATTTAAAAGTTTCTCTGGTGACAGCTGAGAAAGGCACTAATTACGCGTATAGAATGTGATTAGGAGTCATTTTATTGGGACAGACTTTTATTGTTGTTCCCACATAGTTCCTCAGTCTATACCTAGCCTCAAGGTTCTATGGATTATAGATTGGGTACATCATTGAATCAACAGCTAATATCCACATATAAGAGAATGTATACAATACTATATTTGTCTTTATGGGTCTAGTTTATCTTATTCAGGATGATTTTTTTCTAGTTGCATCCATTTACCTACAAATTTCATGATTTCGTTTTTTAAATGGCTGAGAATATTCCATTTTGTAAATGTACCACATTTCCTGTAGAGTGACACATTTCTCTGTAAAGGAACATTTGAGTTGTTTCCAGTTTCTGACTATTATGAATAGAACAGCAATGAACATGTTTTAGTAATGTTTAGGATGAAACACCCTTTTGGTATATGTACAAGAGTAGGATAGTTGTGCCTTGATGTAATTCTATTTCTAGCTTCCTGATGAACCACCATATTATTTTTCATATACTCCAAGTTTGCATTTGCGCCAGCAACTGATGAGTGGGTTTTTTTTAATGACATCCTTGCCATCATGAACTGTCACTTGTTTTATTGAACTTGGCTATTCTGACAGGTATAAAATGAAGTCTCAAATTAGTTTTGATTTGCACTTCTTTGGTAGCTAAAAATATTGAACATTTCTCATCCATTTGAGTTTCCTCTTTCGAGCAATCTGTTTAGATCTTTACCCCCATTTTTACCATGTAGAAGCTTCTCACTTTCATGAGGTTCTGTTTTTAGTTGTTGATCTTACTGTCTGCGCTAACAGTGTTCTGTCCAGAAAGTCTTTTGCTGTGCCAGTGAGTTCAAGGGTATTCTCCACTTCCTTTCCTATCAAGTTCAGCGTATCTGGTTTGTGTAGATGTATTTGATTCACTTGGTGTTGAGTTTTGTGTGGGTGATAAATGTGGATCTGTTTGGATTTTTCTACATGTAACCAACTAGTTTGACCAGCACCATTTATTGAAGATGCTGTCATTTTTCCAGTATATGTTTCTGGCTTCCTTATAGAAATCAGACATCCTAGGCATGTGTAGATTTAGGTCTGGGTCTTCAATTCAATCTCATTGAAAGATGTACATGTTTTTGTGCCAATTCCATACTCTTTTTATTACTATGGCTTTGTAGTTATATTTGAGGAATGGTATAGTAACACCTCCAGCAGTCCTTTTATTATCCAGAAATGTTGTAGCTATTTTGTTTTTTTGTATTGCCATAGAAAGCTAAGAGTTGTCTGTTCACAAGTTATATGAAAAATTGTTTTGAAATATCAATGGGGTTTGCATTGAATCTGTAGATTGCTTTTGGTAGGATGACCATTTTTACTATATTAATCCGACTAGTTCACAAGAATGAGAGACTTCTTTCTTCTTATATCTTCAATTTCTTTATTCAGTGCTTTAAAGATTTTATCATATAAGTCTTTCACTTTCTTGGTTATAGTTACCCCCAAGATATTTTATATTATTTGAAGTTATTGTGAAAGGTATTGTTTCTTAATTTTGTTCTCAGTCTGTTTGTCATTCGTGTATAGGAGGGCTACTGAATTTGTGAGTTAATTTTGCATCAAGCTACTTTACTGAAAATAATTATTTAGCTGTAGGATCTCCCAGTGAAATATTTAGGGCAGCTTATGTATACTATCACATAATCAGCAAATAAAGGTACTTTGACTTCTTCCTTTCCAATTTTATCACCCTGGTCTCCTTCAGTTTTCATACTGCTCTAGATAACACTTCAAGCACTACATTGAATAGGCATGGAAGGAGTGAATAACATTGTTTTGTTCCTGATTTTAGCAAAATTGCTTTGTTTCTCTTCATTTAAGTAGGTTTTGACTATAGGCTTACTGTAAATTGACTTATGTTTAGGTATGGTCCTTGTATCCCTAAACTCTTTAGAACTTTTATCATGAAGGGGTGTTGGATTTTGTCAAAAGTCTTTTCTACATCTAATGAGATCATCATGGGATTTTTGTCTTTCACTTAGTTTATATGGTGGGTTGAATTTATTGATTTTTGTATATTGAATTATCCCTGAATCCCTGGTATAAAGCCTACTTGATCATGGTGGGGAATATTTTTGATGTGTTCTTTGATTTGATTTGCAAATATTCTATTGAGTACTTTCCACCTATGTTCATAAAGGAAATTGGCCTATAATTCTCTTTGTTGGTTCTTTATGTGGTTTGGATATGAGGGCATTGTGACCTCATAGAATAAATACAACAATGCCCTTTCTCTTTCTATTTTATAGAATAACTTAAGAAGTACTTGTGTTAACTCTTCTTTAAAGTCAGCTAGAATTCTGTGCTAAAACTGTCTAGAATAGTACTGTTTTTTTTGCCGTTTTTTTTTTTTTTTTGGCCAGGAGATTTTAGTGACTACTTCTATTTTTCTAGTGGTCATGGGTCTGTTTAAATTTCTTACCTGGTCTTGACTTAACTTTGGTAACTGGTATGTATCAAGAAAATTAATCATTTCTTTAGTTTTTAAATTAGAATAAGTATAGGATTTAAAAAATATGTATTCATGATTGTCTAGATTTTCTCAGTTTATCTTTTGATGTCCCTGTGTTCATCTCTAATTTTGTATTTTGGATGCTCTCTCTCTATCTTTTAGTTAATTAGATAAGGGTTTGTCCGGTTTTTCAACTTTCTCATGCATCAACTCTGTTTCATTATTTCTTTGAATTGCATTTTTATATTTCTAATTTGTGAATTTTGGATTTCAGGCCTGAGTTTAATTATTTGTTGCATTATATTCCTTTTGGATATAATTTTTTATTATTTTCTAGAGCTTTCAGGTATACTTTTAAGTAACTAGTATGAGATCACTCCAATTTTTTATGCATCTAATTATTGTTATGAACTTGTTTTTTGGAACTGTGTTCACTGTTTCCTACATGTTTGTGCATTCCTTTTCATTCAATTCTAGAAAATCATTAATTTCTTGATTAACTTCTATATTGACACATTATTGGTTTCTATCCAGCAGTGAGTTGTTCATTTGGAAATCTGTTGTTGATATTCAGCTATAATCTATGTTGATAGGATGGAGGGTGTTATTTCAGCTTTCTTGTATCTGTAGATAGTTGCTTTGTGTCCTTGTATGTGATCAATTTTGGAGGAAGTTCCATTAGTTGCTGAGAAGGTGTGTGTGTGTGTGTGTGTGTGTGTGTGTGTGTGTGTGTGCGCGCGCGCGCGCGCTTGTGTATTAAATGCTTTATAAATATCTTGTTAGGCCCATTTGGTTTATAACTTTAATTAGCTCCTGCATTTCTCTGTCTATATTTTGTCTGAATTATCAGTCTTTTGGTAAGAATAGGGTATTGAAGTCTCTTAATATCAGTTTGTGTGATAGTTTGAAAAAAATGTCCCTCCAAAGGAAGTAGTACCATTAGGAAGTATGGCCTTGTTGGAGTAGGTGTCGTCTTATTGGAGGAAATATGTCATTGTGGAGGCAGAATTTAATGTCTCATATATACTCAAGCCATGCCCAGTGTGACAATATACTTCTTGTTACTGGTCAGTGAAAATGTACCCTCTGCTCCTTTTCTATCATCATGTCTACCTGCATTCTGCCTTGATTCTCCCTATGACAATAATGTACTAAACCTCTGAACTGTAATCAAGCAAACTCAAGGAGGAAAAGATCTCCACTGTCCACTGGAGATGGGGGCAAACAGGAGGGGGAGGCCATATCAGGTGATCTGGTGCAGAGCTGGGCATGAGATTGAGGGATTGGATTTACAGGTGAATAGGGAGAGTTAAAGATCCACAGTAAGGCAACCTGCTTCTCTGGCAGGGAGCCTGTGAGCATGGAAAGCCTACTGGAGTTGGAGGCTGAGATAGTGTTATGTGTAGGGGGAAGGAAGTTTGCAGAATAAGATCTGTGTAATCCACTGGAGGTAGGGGCAGAGAGAAGTGGAGGCCACTGCTAAAGAGCTGGCAGTGAAATTGAGGGGTTTGGTTTACAGAACAGTAATGAGAGATGAAATCTGCAGTTAGAGTACCTGCTTAGCTGACTAGAGTGGCTACTTTTCAGATCTTAAAGTGATTATTTTTTTAAAAAGATGCTATTTATTTGGGTGCAGTACCTTCAAGTGGGCAAATGAAACTAAATAGAATAACCTTGGTGATTATGGAGTATCTAACTGATCTAACTGGTTTTTTACCTTGCCCTGATAAAGGCGAGTTATGAACTAAGAAGAAGAACTGAGTATATGTGAAAAGGTCATCCAGGAACAGCCAGGCATGACTTCCAAAATCTTAGAAATAGAACTGAAGATTAGGAATAGGCATTCTCTGTTTGATGGAGGGTAGACCTAGATCACTGGCTCTTAAATTTTAATTTTTCTTTATGGTTCAGGTATCGATATTTTTGAATTGTAGATTTGCAATGCATAGCGCTGCATTTCTGACTTCTGATGCTGCTACATGCTTAGTAGCAAGGAAGTGCATTAACAGGAGTTTAGCTGGAGATGTGGGTAGCACTCGTGATAGAGGCTGCAATTCACAGTGAACATGAACATTTTCATGATAGGCTAAATGATGTGGCATCTGAGGACTAGGAACTAATTTTAGAATAACAAAATAGCAATAACTCTTACTATTGGGAAATTAATATCAAATGCTGAAGAACACATATTTTGGGAACTCTTTGCAAAGAAATCAAGCATGAATGGGCAGCCCATTTTCAGAACACTTTTTGAGCCCAGAGTTATGTTTTTATGTCACAAGGCTCCTAAGTGTGGATGAAAAGAAAATTGAAACCAAGAGTGCAAGGATCAGGTGACAGAAGAAAACTAGCAAGGAGTTACCCCAAGATACCAACAGCATATTGTGTAATCATTAACTAATATAGCAATAACTCATAATAAAAACATAAATAACTTGGTAACAAATAGGCATTCAATACATTTGCATACACAATTAAATTTTGAGGAAATGGAATATAATTCATATATTTATTCCTTAAGTATGATGCCATATTACAGTCTTTCAGTTTTAAAGGTTTCTAAGTTTAGATTGTTTCAGCAAGCAAAATGACATATGTCATATAGAACTATAATTTCTCCATATTTTGCCATGTCTTCTGATGAAGCTACAACTAAATATATCCTTTATGCCATCCCTAAATATTCATTAAGGTCTGGCATTTTGCAGTTGTTGAGCAAGCATTTTTATTAGCTAAATAAAGCTCTATGAATTTGAAATGATTGCATTTTGAAAGAAACATTCTAATTTCAAAACATATTGACTTCAAAATGTCCTATTTCAAAGCTTTTGTATCTTATCTATTTTATTCATGTGTATTTCCCAGTTAACTTTCTTGTTTTGAACAAAATTTGATGTGTCCTTTGCCTAACCTTGCTTTTATCAGGAATGGCTACGTTGGCACTTTTTGTTTGTAATCAGATTGTAAACACTAGAGTTAAATCTTTAAATGTCGGACAAGATGTCAAGATAGAAGCATTGGATAATTTAAGTAAAAACCAGGCTCCCTTGCATTTTTCAATATTTTAAATAATCCTGTGATCTTAGTCTCTCCTGGTAACATATTGAAATGTCTTAAGCTGTTTTTTCCTATTTGTAGCCCATTCATGAAGTTAAAATTTAAAATATTGAGATTTAGAAATATACTGAAAACCTCTTCAAGGAAGGAAGTTGTCAATCAACAACCTTTATTGAGCTCTTAGGGTGTTGGGATAGAGATTATATGGGAAAGTGTTGAAAAACACTCGGGTATGTAAGCAGTCAAGAATAGCTGGGTTACTGATTCTTTCACAAAGGGCAAAGTCCTTTAGATGCCAGTGAAAACTAGGACAGGATGAGAGGTGAGAAATTTACACAACATTCATAGCTAATGCAGAAGTGCAAACAGACAATACCTAACGTAATTACCATGGTGTTGATTAGTCAGAAGTAAAACTGAAAAATAACTTTCTTCCCTAAAGCTAGAAGTCACATGGGGGAAATGAGAAAAATTAGCTACAAGAAATCATACAGTTTTTTGGGCTGGTCCTATCTACATATATACTTTCCTATTTACTAGGTAACTACTAACTTATTTTTATTCAAAATCAGAATTTAGAGTCATATTCTTCTCCCAAACTTATAACTTAAGAGAATTATCTCAATATGATAAATAATAATATCATTCTGGGAAAATATTCTAGGGGCAGGGTTAAGTCCCATTGGATAAACTGATTGGTATGCATCATAAAGACTGGAATTCAGGGCCAGGCAGTGGTAGCTCACGCCTTTAATCCCAGCATTTGGGAGACAGAGACAGGTGAATCTCCATGAGGTCAAGGCCAGGAGAGGCTCCCAAGCTACACACAGAGAGACCCTGTCTCGAAAAACCAACCAACCAACCAACACACAAACAAACGAAAAGACTGGAATTGAGATAATTAGAACGCATGGGGTGACCCACATACAATCACAACACTCTAGAGGCAGACGCATGAGATTCCTGGGATGAACAGTTTAGCTAAACTAACAAAAGTTAGCTATCTCTGGGTTCAGTAGAAGACTCTGCCTCAATAAGCAAACTGGCACATGATTAACGAAGACATGAGACATAAACTTTAAGCATCCATAGAATTGCCCACTCACATGTACACAACTTTGTTCCCCTTCCCACAAACACAGACGTTCTAATCTTCAGTAGCATGGACAGAGGAATACTGTAAGGATATGCGATTATACTATACACCTATGTGAGTATCTGCTGGAGCATCATCGTGTTGAACATTACTTGATTAAAAACCAGAATATTTATTGGACTTGAATTCATCACTCAATGTAAAATTCCTACATACTTTTACTCATTTTATTCTAGACACTTTAAAAATCAATGAATAAAGTCTAAAATGCAGTACAACTTGATCTGAAGCCATGCTCACAAGAAGTGCATACAATACCTAATCATTTCAGAAATGAACAGGAATAGCATAATACTTATCAGAACTTTGTATGTCTTTGTAAAGAGCTCACCATCTTTTTTTAACTCACTGGTACATTTCCTTCTCACAGCAGTGTAGTGTTACAGAGCAGAGGTCATATGAATGATCTTTCATCTGGCTACTCATAAGTTTGCCTTCACAGTATCATTCAACTGCTATCATTAGCATGATCTATATCCTTAAGTTGGATACAGGCAAAGTAGAATTACCATGTTTCTCTTTTTCAATAAATGGTGTCAGAGTCAGCATGATGTTTACACAATAAAAAGCAAACACTGCCATGTTCCTCTGAAGTATAAAGGGATCATCATAGAGGAAGCTTATTTCTGAAATCTCTGGAAATTTATTGCCAACATCAAAGAATACAGGCAGTGCCAAGCTCTGCTGTGTTTGGTTCAGGTTTTTTACTTCATTTGTTTAAGGCATAATCTAAGGGCACTTATTTTGAAGTTTCATTGTTAAGATTTTGATTCTATCTTTATTAAATTCTTGAATTTTGGTATCTTTGGAGAGCAGAAAATATAATTTAAATATAAATTCTTTTAATTCATGAAGAATTCTACTTACAGAGTCCTAATAGAATTTCCATTTCTTTTCGTTTTTTATGCATATTTACATAGAAAAGATTTCTTTCTCCTGAGAGATGACTGAGGCCTAAAATGAAAATCACAAAGAAATTTTATTGTATTCATTTACCCCTTTACAAGTTTTGCAAAGGAACGAGAGGTCATCCAACATGGATCTACAGGCTTTTTTTTTTCTTTTTCCTTTCTCTAGACAAAGAAAGCCATTTTGATTTTTTTCATTTATTTGAAAGAACATGTAACATTTCCTGCTACACAGAGTTGAGTTCATAGTCCCCACGTGGCAAGCCAAAGAGAAATACAATAGGGAAAATATTCACCAGAGGATGGGCCAGCAATGAATGCTACAGAACATTTCACTTTAGCCAAAACAGTAAAATCCTTCCATTCCCAGTTTTGCTTTTATATTTCAAAGTTGTTCTCTAAGCACAGATTTAATTCACATCATTTAAAAATAAATCTAGTGTCTGCAAAGCAGGAAATTTTGGCTGTGATATTAAAGAAGACTTAGACTCCAAAGATAGCCAAAGTTCCTAATTTCTATGGTAAAATTTGTTATAGAATTTATGAATCTTATTCAAAATTTGCATAAATGTTATACTTGACAAAGAAAAATCACTGCATATATTACATGGCACATTAAACATTTTTAGCTTTATGTGAAATATATATTTAAGTTAGGAGGTAACACTCTATGGCAGTACTTATTTTTGCACTGCATACCTGAAATAAGTATTCAAATTGAGCCTGGCATTGGTGGCACATGCCTTTAATCTCAGCACTCAGGAGGCAGAGGCAGGCAGATCTCTGTGAGTTCGAGACCAGCCTCGTCTACCAAGCGAGTTCCAGGACAGAGTCCAAAACAATAGAGAGAAACCCCGTCTCGAAAAACCAAAAAAAAAAATTCAAATTGAATATGGCATATTCTTTTGTTGTCATTATATCGTTAGGATTTTGTCACTTTGTTACTAAAAAGATTAACTAGTAATTTGTGGTGATTTCCTAGCACTTTTCTCAACATTCAAGATTACTGTAAACCATTTAGAAACTGCATGGTGTACAGTACTTGTCTAAAAGTCTCTACTCACCAAGAGCTTTTCTCTGCAAGGTTGAGCCAAGGCCAAGCCCTCCACTCTGTGGTCCTTCTTCCTTTTCTTTGGCATCTTTCATCCCTATATAGTAAATCCAACCTATGATAGGTGCATGTGTTGTAAAGAAAGAAAGAGAAAAAGGGAAGAGAGAGAGAAAATGCTTTGGTTCTGAAGAGCATGGTTTCACTTAAAAAGCAAAACAAAAAAAATCATATACAAGAGGATTCAAATGACATGTGCTGCATAAGATGAGCTGCGAGAACCAGAAAGGACATCAGAAACAAGCTGAAAAATCTGATAAGCTATAGCCTCATCTGAATAACAATAAATATATATATATTGGTTCAATAACAATAACATCTATGTAACACTAACCTGTGATTTAATAATAGGGGAATCTAGATATGAAACATGTACTAACCATGCTTTCTTTATGCAAATCTAAAATTGCTGTAAAATGTTAAACCAATACACAGAACAATGTATCCAGGTTCACCGAGTCCATCAAATACTTACTGGAAAGTGTAGAAGTGGAGATCAAAGTAGATGTGATTCTGGGTAATGCCATTAAGGTACAGAGAGCTACAATGGCCACAAATGCCAACTCGAACTATTATATCAAATGAAATTATCAATTATAATTGAAAGAGAACATTTATGATAAAAAGAGAATAAAGGCATCAAAGACCACCAAGTCAGCTCTACAGAGTCTACTATAAGGAAAACTCAGAATGAAGAAAAGAATAAGCACATTTAGGAAATCAGAGGGAATAATAACTACCTGGGTCATTAATCAAAATAGGTTAAAGGAAACACTACAAAATCAACAAAATAACATGAACCAACACACATCATTTAATAAAAACTGAACTAGAAAACTGGATCTATGTTTTTGCTGTGTTGAAGTAACACATCTCACCATTAAAGCATCCACCACCTTAGGGTAGAAAGATAGAAAAGATATATTTCAAATTGATAAAGATAGTCTTCCAATTTAAAAATAGCCTAGGATCAGATGGATTCATTACAAAATTCTACTGAAAATTCAAACAAAGATTACCAATAATATTACTCAAATTGTTCCATAAGACTACAAAATTCTACTGAAACTTCGAACAAAGATTACCACTAATATTACTCAAATTATTCCATAAGATGTAAAGGAAGAAGCACATCTAAACAAGTTTGAAGAAAATAGCCATATATGGATCCCCAATCCAGATAAAGGCACAATAAAAAAAGAAATTTATAGACCCCTCTCAGAGTTGAACATAGATGCAAAATTCTCAATAAGATACTTTCAAACTGAATTTAATACTGCATCAAGAAATACCATTCATCATGACTAACTTGGCTTCATTCCAGTGGTGCATCTGGCTCAGCACATTAATCTATATCTATATCTATACATATATAGTATACATATACATATACAGTAATTCCTCACATAAAGAGACTCAAAAGCAGAAATCATATTATCATCTCAGAGGCAGAAAAGATTTTGACAGTATCCAACATTTCTTCACTGTAAAATTTATGGAGCAGCTAAGAACCAAGGAATCATACTTCAGCATATTAAAGGGTTCATACAACAAACAGACAGTGAACATCAAACCAAATGAAGAAAAACTGCAAATGTGCCCACTTTTCACCATTTCTGTTAAATGTAGTGGTTGAAGTCTTATAGTGATTACAGGGTGAAGCAAATAAAAGGGTACCAGTAGGAAAGAAGTCAAAATATTGATATATGCAGATTGATATGATTCTATATATGAGAGATAACTAAGACTCCATGAAAAACTTAGACCAAAGAGGCACTTTCGAGAAATCGGAAGGATACAAAGTTAATTAAAAATCAATAAGTATCTTATATACCAATGACAAACACACTGAAAAAGCAATCAGGAAAACAATCCCATCCATAACAGCTAAAATACACACACACACACACACACACACACACACACACACACAGAGAGAGAGAGACAGAGACAGAGACAGAGACAGAGAGAGAGAGAGAATCTAGGAGAAAACATAATCAAAGAAAAAATAAATGGTAAGATTTAAATTGGAAAATGCATATCCTAACAAAAGCAGTCTATAAATTCAATGCAATCTCATCCAGACTACAATAACATTTCTTCACAGATGTAGAAAAATAAAAATCTCAAAAGGATATTCAAATCAGTCCTGAAACAAAAATAATACTATGGAAGTTACAATTATACCTAATTTCAAGTTATACTTCAAAGTTATAGTAGTAAAATCATCACGGTACTGAAACAAAAATGAAGCGTGCAGATCAACAGCATAGAACTGAGAACCCAGATATCAATCTGTACAAGTACAGCTACCTCAGTTTTAAAAGGGAACCAACAAGATAAAAATACCATACACATGAAAATTGACAATGTCTTCAACAAATAGTGTTAGAATGACTGGAGGTCTACATGCAGAAGAATGAAATTAGAACTTTGTCTCTCACCATGAACAAATAAGTGGCATTTACATGTCAGTGGAAATAAAAAGCTGTCTAACTGGAGCCAAGGCTCACTCATCAGGCAGTATATAATGCCTAGTAACAGAATGCTAGACAGTTTCCTGGGGCTAGTGATGTTATTGATTTTAGTAAGCATCTACTTCTGCCTATTTGCTAGACCTGCATAATCCTTACTACATTCTAAATCATAGGTTCACATCCACAGGTAACTGTAGCTGCTACCTCTCATCAAAGAAGTCCCTCTTTACAGCAGAAGGAGACCCCCACAGAGAGCTACAGCTAGCTGCACACAGCATAGATGGACATGGTGATCCCCAGTGGACGCACTTACATCACAGCTCTTGCCTTTGTGGCACTGGAACATCAGAAAAAGATGTAGTGGAAGATTTTTTTTGGTTTTTTAAGACAGGTATTCCCTGTGTGTCTTTGGAGACTGTCCTGGAACTAGGTCTTGTAGATCAGGCTGGCTTCGAACTCAGAGACCGCCTGCCTATGCCTCCCAAGTGCTGAGATTAGAGGCATGTGCCACCACCACCCAGCCTGGGGTGGAAAGCTTTTAAGAGCTAGAATACAAGGAAGTCTCATCTAGAATAGGCTTCATCAACAAGAACAGAAAGATGGCAATATAAGAGAACATGTTAATGTGCATGGGGGAAATTATACAGAGCCCAACTCAAAGAGTCACTGGTAACTAATGGTTGTGGGGAGAAGGAGAATTAGTCTTTTGTAGAGATGGGTCTCCTTAATGGTTATCTATACATTATATATATATTTTTATAATATATATGTACATGTACATATATATACATGTGTTCGCAAACATATAAATGTAGCAATAATAAAAATAGAGGCTATCAACTTAAGAGTAAGGAGACATGGTTGAGGTTTGAGGGAGGGTATTTGGGATAGGAGGAAAATAAGAGTGGAAAGTGATGTAATTCAATTTCAATTAAAAACAAAACAAGCATGTTTCTAATTTCAATTAAAAAAGAAAGAATAACATAGTCAAAGAACCCCAAACAGATCAAAGGTATCAAAATAAATTCTGAGACTTTGAAACTACTAGAAGACAAAGATAGGCATTATTTTATTAGCTAATGACTTACATTCTGACTTTCTAAATAGGACTGTGTTGGTTTTAATGAGAAATGTTACACCATAGGCTCAGATACTTGAGTTTGGTCCCTGTTTAATGTGCTGTTTGAGGTTACGGAATTTTAGAGGTAGAGTCTTGCTGAAGAAAGTATATCAGGGCTATAGGCTTTGGGAATTTATAGCTTCAGTCTTCTTCCAGTCTTCTCTGTCCCTTCTGTCTTTGTGGTGAAGGTAATCACTTAGCACCCACTCCTGCCACTGTTGCCGTTCCTTCCCCACTATTTATGCTCTTCCATTGGACCAGTGAATGACAATAAATTCCTTCTTCTGTAAGTTGCCTTTGGACGTGGGATTTTATCACAGCTACAAAAAGTAACTAATGTCTAACACAAGAACTCTAGTTTGCTCAGGAAATAAGGTTGGCAGTTGACAAATCAGATCCCATGAATCTAAAGTATCCATGCAGCAAAGGAAATCATCAATTGAGTGAACAGACTACTCACAAAAAGGGAGGAAATTCTTGCCAGCTAAACATCAAACAGAGGATGAGTGTTTAAAATACACAGCAACTCAAAAGTGATAATTATCAATAAAACAAGCAATCTAGTTAAATAAAATAATAATAGCAGGTTGTGGAACTAAGCAGTGAGTTCTTAAAAGAACAAATAATGTTTTCTAGTAAACACTATTTTAAAAATGCGCCACATGCCCATAGTCATCAGGAACTTGCAGATTATAATTGTTTTACAATTCCATATCAACTGAGTCAGAATGGTCATCATTCATAATTCAAATGGCAAAATGCTGAAATGGATAAAGAGGAACTTTTATTCAGTTTGGGAACGAGTAGTAACTAGTGCAAACATGTTAGAAAGCTGTTTAGAGGCTTCTCAAAATTAGGAATACAGCTAACATATGATCTAGAATGTACTATTCCCTTATACATACCAACAGAATTGCTATCCTACTATAAAGATATTTGTACAACTGTGTTCATTACTGCTTTATTTCAAATTTGTATGAAATGGACTCAACTTAGATATCCATCAACCAATCAATAAATAAGAAAAATGAATACCTACCCACAATGGAATTTTGTTCAGCTGTTAAAACAGATGGAATATATAGACAAATGGATAAAGCTGGGCAAAGTTACACTGAGTGAGGTAACCTAGACCCAGAAAACAAACATTGCTAGCTCTCTACCCTATGTGGCTCCTACTTTACTATATTTTGTTTTGTGTGTTTGGAATGCACCTGAAAACCAGAAAACTACAAAGTGGCTATTGGAGCAGTAGTCTTTTTTTTTCACTATACCTACCAAATATATATATATATATATATATATATATATATATATATATATATATACACACACACACACACATATATATATTCCAGTTTAAATTTAGATAAGAAACAAGGTTGCTTCACAAGTCAGTTCCAGGTCCCTCTCCCTTTCCCTCCCCTCCTCCCGTGCCCTCCCCCCAACCCCCCCTCCGTTATCCCCTCGTTCCCCAGGGAGGGTGAGGCCCTCCATGGGGGTGTCCATAGTCTGTCATTTCATATAGGGCAGGGCCTAGACCCTTCCCCAAGAGTTCAGGGTGAGAGTGCCCCTCACATTGTTCTATGGGAGTCCAAAGTCTGTGTGTATACTTGGGATGGGTACTGATCTGCTGCCCAAGGCTCAATAGGTTACCTGGGCCTCCTCACTGACACCCACATTCAGGGGGTCTTGATCAGTCCCATGCTGGATTCCCAGGCTGATGCCTGGGATTCAAGAGTTAACCTTTGTCTGGTCAGATGTTTCTGGGGGTTAAACCAGCCCAGTCTTAATCCCTTTGATCATCAGTCCTCCCTCTCTGTTACTGGCTTTCTTGAATTCAGCTCAGTACTTAACCAAGGGAGTCTGCCTCTTCTTCGATCAGCCACTAAATGAAGTTTCTGTTTCCCAGATTCTCTGGCCATAGGATTGTAGCCTGGCACTCCCCAGATCTATGTCTAAAATCCATATATGAGAGAGTACATGCCATGTTTCTCTTTTTTGTGACTGGGTTACCTCACTCAGGATGGTTTCTTCTAGTGTCATCCATTTGCCTGCGAATCTCATGATTTCATTGTTTTTTTCTGCTGAATAGTACTCCATTGTGTAAATGTACCACATTTTCTCTATCCACTCTTCGGTTGAGGGACATCTAGGTTGCTTCCAAGTTCTGGCTATTACAAAAATGCTGCTATGAACATAGTGGAACAGACATCTTTATTGTATGAATGGGCATCTTTTGGATATATGCCTAAGAGTGGAATTGCTGGGTCTTGTGGTAGGTTTATTCCCATTTTTCTGAGGAATCTCCATACTGATTTCCAAAGTGGCTGAACCAGTTGGCACTCCCACCAGCCATGGAAGAGTGTCCCCCTTTCACCACATCCTCTCCAGCATAAATTGTCATTGGTGTTTTTGATTTTAGCTATTCTGACAGGAGTGAGATGGTATCTCAGAGTTGTTTTGATTTGCATTTCCCGGATGGCTAAGGATGTTGAGCACTTTCTCAAGTGCCTCTCAGCCATTTTAGACTCCTCTATTGAAAACTCTCTATTTAGTTCTGCAGCCCACTTTTTAATTGGGTCCTTTGATGTTTTGGAGACTTGCTTCTTGAGTTCTTTGTAAATTTTGGAGATCAACCCTCTGTCAGATGTGGGATTAGTGAATATTTTTTTCCCATTCTGTGGGCTGCCTTTTTGTCTTGCTGACTGTGTCCTTTGCCTTACAGAAGCTTCTCAGTTTCAGTAGGTCCCATTTATTAATTGTTGATCTCACTGTCTGTGCTACTGGTGTTATGTTCAGGGAGCTGTCTCCTGTACCAATTCGTTCAAGGGTACCACCCACTTTCTCTTCTAAGAGGCTCAGTGTGGCTGGATTTATGTTGAGGTCTTTGATCCATTTGGACTTAAGTTTTGTGCATGGCGAGAAACATGGATCGATCCTCATTCTTCTACATGCCAGTCTCCAGTTATGCCAGCACCATTTGTTGAAGATGCTTTCTTTATTCCATTGTATATTTTTAGCTTCTTTGTCAAAGGTCAGATGCTCGTACGTGTGTGGGTTAATACCCGGGTTTTCAATTTGATTCCATTGGTCTACCTGTCTATTTTTGTGCCAATACCAAGCTGTTTTCAGGACTATAGCTCTATAATAGAGCTTGAGGTCAGGGATGGTGATGCCTCCGGACGTTGCCTTGTTGAACAGGGTTGTTTTGGCTATCCTGGGTCTTTTGTTTTTCCATACAAAATTGATTATTGTTCTTTCAAGGTCTGTGAAGAATTGTGCTGGGATTTTAATGGAGATTACATTGAATCTGTAGATTGCTTTTGGCAGGATTGCCATTTTTACTACATTGATCCTACCTATCCAAGAGCATGAGAGATCTTTCCATTTTCTGAGGGCTTCTTTAATTTCTTTCTTTAAAGATTCAAAGTTCTTACGATATAGGTCTTTCACTTGTTTGGTTAGCGTTACCCTAAGGTATTTTATGTTGTTTGTGGCAATTGTAAAGGGTGATATTTCTCTGATTTCTTTTTCAGCCCTTTTATCATCTGTATATAGTAGGGCTACTGATTTTCTTGAGTTGATCTTGTAGCCTGCCACTTTGCTGAAGGTGTTAATCAGCTGTAAGAGTTCCCTGGTAGAGTTCTTTGGGTCATTGATGTAAACTATCATATCGTCTACAAACAGTGAAAGCTTGACCTCTTCCTTCCCAATTTGTATCCCCTTGATCCCCCTTTGTTGTCGTATGGCAACAGCTAGAACTTCAAGTACCATGTTGAAAAGGTATGGAGAGAGTGGACAGCCTTGTTTTGTTCCTGATTTTAGAGGAATTGCATTGAGTTTCTGTCCATTTAGTTTGATGTTGGCTGTTGGTTTACTGTATATAGCTTTTATTATGTTTAAGTATGCCCCTGTTATCCCAGATCTCTCCAAGACCTTTATCATGAAGGGGTGTTGGATTTTGTCAAAGGCTTTTTCAGCATCTAGTGAGATGATCATGTGATTTTTATTTTTCAACTTGTTTATATGGTGGATTACGTTGATGGATTTTCGTATGTTGAACCATCCCTGCATCCCTGGGATGAAACCTACTTGATCGTGGTGAATAATTGTTTTGATGTGTTCTTGGATCCGATTTGCCAGTATTTTATTGAGTATTTTTGCATCAATGTTCATGAGGGATATTGGTCTGAAGTTCTCTTTCTTAGTTATATCTTTGTGTGTTTTGGGGATCAAGGTTATTGAAGCCTTGCAGAAAGAGTTTGGCAAAGACCCTTCTGCTTCTATTGTGTGGAACACTTTGAGAAGAATTGGTATAAGCTGTTCTTTGAATTTCTGGAAGAATTCTGCACTGAAGCCATCTGGACCTGGACTTTTTTTGGTTGGGAGACTTTTGATGACTGCTTCTATTTCCATAGGGGTTATAGGTCTATTTAAATTGCTTATCTGTTCTTGATTTAGTTTTGGCAAGTGATAGCTATCCAGGAAGTCATCCATTTCCTTTAAATTTTCGAATTTTGTGGAGTACAGGTTTTCAAAGTATGACCTAATGATTCTCTGGATTTCCTCAGAGTCTGTTGTTATGTCCCCCTTTTCATTTCTAATTTTGTTCATTTGCGTGTTCACTCTCTGCTGTTTGGTAAGTTTGGACAAAGGTTTGTCTATCTTGTTGATTTTCTCAAAGAACCAACTCTTCGTTGCGTTGATTCTTTGTATTGTTTTCCTGGTTTCTACTTTATTGATTTCAGCCCTCAATTTGATTATTTCCTGGCGTCTACTCCTCCTGGGGGGAGTTTGCTTTTTTGTGTTGTAGAGCTTTCAGCTGTGATGTTAATTCTGTGGTATAACTGTTCTCCTGTTTCTTCATGTGAGCACTTAGTGCTATGAACTTCCCCCCGTAGCACTGCTTTCAAAGTGTCCCATAGGTTTGGGTATGTTGTGTCTTCATTCTCATTGAATTTGAGGAAGTCTTTAATTTCTTTTTTTATTTCCTCTTTGACCCAGGGATGGTGCAGTTGAGCATTATTCAATTTCCATGAGTTTGTAGGGTTTCTGCAATTTGTGTTGTTGTTGAATTCTAATTTTAAAGCATGGTGGTCTGATAAGATGCATGGAGTTATTCCAATTTTTTTGTAGCTGCTGAGGTTTGATATGTTGCCAAGTATGTGGTCGATTTTTGAGAAGGTTCCATGTGGTGGTGAGAAGAAGGTATATTCTTTTTTATGTGGATGAAATGTTGTATAGATATCTGTTAATCCCAGTTGGGTCATTACTTCTATTAGACCCTTTGCTTCTTTGTTGAGTTTCTGTCTGGTATTCCTGTCTAGTGGTGAGAGTGGGGTGTTAAAATCTCCCACTATAACTGTGTGGGGCTTTAGATGTGATTTAAGTTCTAATAATGTTTCTTTAACGAATGTGGATGCCTTTGTATTTGGAGCATAGATGTTCAGGATAGACTTCATCTTGGTGGGTTTCACCTGTGATGAGTATGTAATGACTTCCTTCATCTCTTTTGATTTTATTTTAAAATCTAGTTTGTTAGATATTAGGATTGCTACCCCTGCTTGTTTCTTGGGTCCATTTGATTGAAAATTTTTTCCCAACCTTTAACTCTCAGGTAATGTCTGTCTTTGAGGGTGAGGTGTGTTTCTTGTATGCAGCAGAAGGAAGGGTTCTGTCTTCGAATCCATTCTGCTAGTCTGTGTCTTTTTATGGGTGAGTTAAGGCCATTAATATTGAGGGATATTAATGACCAATGATTGCTCATCCTTCTTCGATTTGCAATGGCTGTTGTTGTGGGAATTATGTGTGGAATTTCACCCCTTTGTTGTTTTGGCTGTTGGTAGAGAGGGATTCTCTAATGCCTATGTTTTTCTGGTTGTAGTTAGCTTCCTTGGGTTGGAGTTTTCCTTCCAAAATTTTCTGTAGGGCTGGGTTAGTGGACACATATTGCTTGAATCTAGTTTTGTCATGGAATATCTTGTTTTCACCGTCTATAGTGATTGAGAGCTTTGCCGGGTATTGTAGTCTGGGCTGGCATCCATGGTCTCTTAGTGTATGTAGAATATCTATCCAGGACCTTTTGGCTTTCAGAGTTTCCATGGAGAAATCAGGTGTAATTCTGATAGGTCTGCCTTTATATGTTACTTGACCTTTTTCCTTAGCTGCTCTTAATATTCTTTCTTTATTCTGTATGTTTGGGGTCTTGATTATTATGTGGCGAGGGAATTTTTTTTTTGTGGTCCACTCTATTTGGTGTTCTGTAGGCTTCTTGTACCTTCATTGGCATCTCTTTCTTAAAGTTGGGAAAGTTTTCTTCTATGATTTTGCTGAATATGCCTTCTGCCCCTTTGAGGTGGATTTCTTCTCCTTCTTCTATACCTATTATTCTTAGGTTTGGTCTTTTCATGGTGTCCCATATTTCCTGGATGTTTTGTGTTAAGGATTTGTTGGATTGAAGGTTTTCTTTGGTTGATAAATCCATTTCTCCTAGTGTATCTTCAACACTTGAGATTCTCTCTTCCATCTCTTCTATTCTGTTGGTAATGCTTGTATCAGTGTGCCTGACTATTTGTCCAGCTTTTCTATTTTCTGCCTTTCTTCAGATTGTGTTTTTTTTAATGTCTCTATTTCAGTTTTCAACCCTTGCAGTGTTTGCATTGCTTCTTACAATTTTCTGTTTATCTTTTTGTCCATTTGTTGCCTTTTATGAATTTTTTGGTTTGTTCTTTCTTCCATTTCTTGCATTTTTTGGTTTGCTTTTTGTTCCATTTCTCGCATTTTGTGCTTTGTTTCTTCTTCCATTTCCTGCCTTTTTTGGTTTGTTTCTTCTTCCATTTTTTTCATTTTTTGCTTTGTTTTTTCTTCCATTTCTTGCATTTTTTGCTTTGTTTCTTCTTCCATTTCCTGCCTTTTTTGGTTTGTTTTTTCTTCCAAGTGTTGCATTTTTTGCTTTGTTTTTTCTTCCATTTCTTGCAGTTTTTGGTTTGTTTTTTCTTACATTTCTTTGAGGGATTTTCCAATATCCTCTTTTAGGGCCTCTATCATTTTCATGAAAGTGCTTTTAAGGTCATTCTCTTCTGCTTCGTTTGCATTGGAATGTTGGGGTCTTGCTGATGTGGAGTCTCTAGAATCTGGCGGTGTCATATTTGTTTTTCTGTTGCTGAGTGTGTTTTTGTATTGTCTCTTTCCCATCTCTTCTTCTAGTGGGTGCAGAAAGAGCCCCTTACTGGTCTGGGGACCAGAGTTCCCTTTTGGTGGGTGCTAGCAAGTCCAATAATCTGGTGGTTCTTCTATTCCTTGTCCAAGTGCTGGTCCCATGGGTGGAGAAGAAGAAGAGGAATCAGGGGCGCTTAGCCTCCTACCTGGTCCCCTGGACCCTATGCTGGGTCCTGTTGTACCTGATCTGGAAGAGCTACTCCCCTGGTCTCCCTGGCTCCTCTGGTTTCCTGGTCTCGTTGGCGGGAGAAAAGACCTGGAGTCTGGGGTGCTTGGCTCCCACCGGGATTGGGAGCTCTGTGCAGTTCCCAGGCAATCTGCAGGTACTGGAACACAGGCCGGGAAGCCGGCCTGTTTACCTGATGCTGCTGCAGGAACCTGGAGCAGTAGTCTTAAGGCAGAGGAGGTATTAGGAGACATACCAAAAAAAAAAAAGGAAGGAAGAAAAGCACTGGGGATTCAAAAATTTAACTAGGGAGGGAGGTGGCACGGGGGAAACTTATTGCTCAAAATACCACATGGAGTTACAGGACATTTAGAAATGAATCTAAGACTGAGAGGGAGTCTCCCTCCTTGATGGCTACCTTTCATTGTGCAAGGTGCAAGTTAAGATGCGGATGAAGACATCAGTGATCCTCCATGCACATGTCTCTACAGTACTATCTTGCCAGGAAGATGTACCCATTGGCACAATAGTGACAGAACACATATGGGGGCAACAACAGACTGCTTTCTGATTACATCTGAGACATGATACACAGGAAGAAATTCATGTCAAGTTTAGTAAACCTGGTCAAAAACCTAATGGTAGGAAGATCACAGGCCATAGAGGCAAACCTATTATTGTCTTGCTAAATTGTCATGTTGTCAAGCTGACTCCTTTGTGCTTTTACCCATAGATCTAAGCTTCCCTCAACCTTGGTCATAGAAGCTTCTCTCTGCAGTGGGTAGCAGTTAATGCAGAAGTCTTAAGTGATCAAAGTGCTGCGAGTAAGTATTAATCTGCAAAGCAGGCAAGAATCAATACCTTCAATGCTCTGGGAACAGCAATCAGAGGTCATGCTGGAAAGAATGTAGAGCCAGAGGGTGGAATTCGCTGGCTGTGAAACATGGCTTACTGGATGCATGTCTACTTGTGTGCATAACCATTGCATACATTACTTCATAGCAGTTACTTCATTTTTGGTAGGTGGCTCATGATCAGTAGATGACACTACACCTGCATACATGCAGACACCACAAATTGGATTCAGTGGGCTATTTAGATAAAGAAAAGATGAAAATTGGGAGGGAAATATGTTGGGCCAGGGTTAAGAGTAGTTGAAGGGAGTAAATATGGAGGGAAATTTAAAAAATTATATACATAAAACCCCTTAATTCTATACAGGAAGAAACCAAGGAAGAACAGAAGAAAGAGGGAAGAGACAGAGCAAGAGGGATGAAGAGGGGAAAGTTTAAAGAGAAGGAGAGAGAAAATGTTGGGAAAGAATGCAGGGTCATATATGGGTCCACAGCAGTAGCAGCCTCTTGCCTGCAACTCTATCCATGAAGATCTGTACAAAAGCAGCAGAGAAGTGGTAGAGTGAGCAGAGTCTAGGGATGCAGCTGGCGATGCCTTTGCTTCTCAGTTATACTACCACGGATGAAACCAACAGCATGCTGCTCTACTGTGATAGCATCTATGACATTTGCATATTATAAAAGGAAGTCATCAGAACTTGACTGAATTGAGCAGACTAGACTTCAGAAGAGACTGCTTCCCAAGAATGAAGCTCCCTTAATGTTTAACAAACAAGCTCTAGGGGCAGAAAGCTGGGTTCATAGCTGTGGGTGTTTCATTCTGTGGCAGCCTGTCAGAAATTATTGCTCCTCTTAGAAAAAAGAGTGCTCCCCCCTTCTCAAACATGTTACTTGTTTTTACTTCACATGTTCTGGGGAATTAGAGACATAATGTTTCTAGTGTCTTGTCCTGTTTTAAGACACCCTACTCCTTAGCAGATGAACAAATAGCCCACATCATGAGCCTTATGTCTTCACTGCCAATGAGGTTCAACGTGTGACCTTTTTTCTGTTGTTCAGTTAATTCAGACCTACATCCATTCATGCCAAAGGGATGTCTGAGCAAATACTGAACTCTCAGGTCTTAGATAACTAGTCCGTGCCAAGTGTTCTATGTATTTTTTATCTTCATAATTGCTGTCTAAGTTGGATGTTATAACAGCTCTTCCAGAGAAAGTTGCACTCAAGTTTCCATCTAAGATCAAGCAGCAAGTAATGCAAGCTGTTCAATTGATAAGCTCATGCCTTTAAAACAAGCCATTCCTTATTTCTTTTGTTTCTTTGATTTTGTCTTTTTACTGCTATTAACTATGCTCTGTTTTGTAATGTCTTCTTTGGCACATTTCTTGGAAATACTAAGGATACTTCATACTAGGCTAAAGGAAGCGCTTCTTGAATTTATGTTACAAATTTAGTTCTTCACCAGCCTTTAAAAATTGTTTAATCCATACACCAATGAGTCATTAACAAGTATAACACAGTCACTTTTTAATTCCTGTATACTGAAATGCCTCCAAAAAGAAGAGATAGAAATAAAAACATTGTTTACATTATAAAGCCAAGAATGCAAATACACAGGTAGTAGATGGAATTATTTTTGTAGCAAAAGCAATATTTTCTGCATCTAAAGTCCAAGAGTAAAAAAAATTAGGAATGAGCCCCTAATTCTGAAAAGACTGAAAGGAAAACCAAAATTAGGTTGTGGTAAATGGTAGGGAGATAATAATGATAGAGATATGAAAAGGAAAAAATAAACAAGATAGGAGAGGTACAATATGGTTAGCAAATATTGGCAATTTCATCAAGAATTCTGACTCAGAGGGTGAGCCAAGGCCACATAAATAACTTCTGATTTTAATCTCTTAAGGGCACATACAGAAGCAATTTCTGAATAAAGATGTCTCAACCAGAAGAGTTCTGAATAAAATACTCCACAATAACATTATTTTAAGAATGAAATTTATCATCAGTGTCTGCCCTCAGGATGCTCAGGTCTATTACAATGGGAGCTGTTTTTCTTGAGTTTGGGGAGTGGTTTGCTGTGCCTGTGACATTCCCATTCCATCTATTGCTGTACTGTAGGAGCAAGAGCAGGCCAGGAAAAGGACAGCAAGGTGAAGGGAAGCCTCTCCCAAGCATGAGGAAGACAATTTCTTTTGTGAATGCTTTTATTCCAGTGAAAGGGATATTGTATCTTTCTTGCAATTAGATATTTAGCATTGTATTTGTACCTTCTGGTGTCACCATGTATTCTTTATTTTATGGTTGATATTTATTACTTGCTTAATTACTTTTTAGCATAAGAATTGATTGAGACATGTAAACAGAAGAACTAGTCTACAAAAGATGACTCTGTTCCATATTGGAACATATAAGTACCATCTTTCACATTAGAAGGAATTTTGTAGAAGTGATTATGGGTATGGACTCCAGATAGAGAAAGGACCTGGTTTCTCCCTCTGGAATCATAAAACCCCTGTACCTTCAGAGGACAATGGCATGCTCTTGTAATCCCTGTACATTGGAAGTGGAGACAAGAAGCTACAGCATTCAAGGTTAGCAATTGACACATAGAGTTTTCAATGTCAATTTTAGCTACATTATACAAATTTAGCTACAAAACAACACAATATAAAACTGAGCATTTGAATTAGGTTAAGTGTGGGAGACAGTAATCCTGCTATTGTTGGTTCTGCAGATGGAGGAAAGGATTGAGGGACAAGGAAAGTTAGGGAACAGTGACTTTGTCTGAATATGAGTTACATTACTTACCATAATAGTTTCCTAACTTATACATTTTATTGCAAGTTTAATGACTGCATTATTTGTTACAGTTGAAAAAATTTCATGATGTATACACAATGACAATGGCATCAACTCTGCTGATGGACATCTAACCTGGTTCCAATAGCAGCAGTGGGACATGTAGTTATAGGTTTACACTTGAAAGCATACCATAAGATGGGAAAACGTGTTGAGAAAGGACGACAAGGGCAGTAACAGGTGACATGAAAGATAAAAGAGGCTATGAAGAATGAGAAGAAATGTACAATGGGTTCAGAAAGATGGATAGGAGAGAAGGTAGTAATCAATATAATCAAATTTTATCTTAAAATGTGAGAATGAAATGTAGTGCTGTGTATGCCAAATAAATTTTCAGTCACAAAAATAAGACACAAGTAATGAGGCATCCTTTGAAATTAAAGAATGGCCTTGAGTCAGAAATAGCCATGAAAGCAGATACTTTTGTATTACAACCAAAAAGAAATGAGAAAACGATCAACAAACAAACAAAATAAACAAAATGATTCTGTAGTAGGAACTCCAAATAAGGACTTGGCCATTTTGACCATGACTTAAGCAAGCCCTGAGAAAAAAACAATAAACTTCTGAGCTTAAATAAAAGATTACAAATTAACATTGTCTTAAGCTACAAAACGTTTAGCAGCCTATAATGTTAATAACAAAAGATGTACACTACTTAATTATCAGAACTTGTCTAACCAACATTTTTTAAAGATCCTAGAAGTAATGTAAATATATGTAATACTAATGTAGTCAAAAGCTTTCTTGATCACCATCCCATCATGTTAAGAACAAGCACGAAAATGATGACCAGTATTTTCTTCATACTACAGATAAAGAACGCAGACTTAGAAAGCTCTTCCCGTGTTACTTACTTAGACATTTCTATTTCCGTTTTAGATTTTCAGTGCTACAGAAATCACTTCTGAATATGTTCATAATGTTGCATCTAATTCCAAGGTTTTTTATGTAACACTGCAACACACCACCCACATCTATGCTGGCTACATATCCAGGAATTATAAGTATGTGAGTATGGAACAAAATATTCTTATCAGTGCTAAATTTAATCAATTGATATAATTTATTTTAAAAGCTAAAAGCATTGATGTTGGTACTCAAGATTAAACTTAATGAAGTAGTCATATTTTATAATGCTCACTCAGAAGAGATCTTATTTATTATGCCAAACTACTCCCTACCCAGTCAACATTTTACTTGAAACCAAAGTAGGTTTAATAGAGTTATCTTATAATGGAGGTGGGACAGAATATTCCAATTAAATATCACATGATAGCAAATAAAACTCAAGAACCAGGTACAGGTTGCCTCTTTTTGAATTGTTGGCCAAGGGGCTTACATAGATCCCCCATGATTATAGGTTGTTGTCAGTGATTTTGGGTATCCTTCGGAATTTGAGAGTATGATTCTATTGTTGAAGACACCACATACTTAAGTCATACAACATGAAAAATTCAAGCTGGACACTTAATTCCTACTAGCTAACTCTTATGGTTCTGGAAGGTGTTAACTAGGATAAAAGAACAGAAAGTAACTACCACCCTTATCAATCTGTGAATCTTGCAAACTATAACAACAAAGGCCTAGGTGATATACCTACTATTGCAAAAGTGGTATAAATGCTGTAGGGCAAGCCAACCACATTCTCAATTGTGCCTAAGGCCTGCTCCATGAGATGGAACCCATTGCTGGCACTGTTAAAGGTACTAAAGACCTGGAACTAGGTATTATTATTATTGCTATTATTGTTGTTATTAATGACATGGTTAAATGACTCCTAATAACTTGTTGGATTACCTATAGAACAGAACATTTTTCATCTCTCAGAAGAGAAACTTCTTCTTGCAGTAAATCTAAATTAACACACAGACCTTAACTGGTCAACATGGAGAGAATAATAGACTGTGAAATTCTCCTTAAATATAGCACACATATCACATCTTCTTAGAAGGGGGATAAAAAGAATTGAAGAGGCATAAGTGATAGAACACTTCAAGGCAATAGAGTTTTCCACACAGAATAGGGCACATATGAACTCATGGTGACTGTGATAGCCTGCACAAGACCTGAGCAAACTAAAGCCAGAAAAAAGTTATCCAGCATAAACGGGGGAGGGTGGGTACAAAATTCCACCCCTTGCTGAAGTGGTATAGATATTTGATAGCTGCTAAGAGATTGAGAATCTGTTTTCTGTTGTGCTGTGACTCCGTGTAGGTTGATCACACGTTAGGTCAGGTACCACTCCCAAAATTTGTTGATTAAACAAAAAGGACTCAATGTACATGGCAGTAGCATCATCAGATTTGGGTGGGAAGGGATGGATGGATAAAGAGGGTGTATATGGGAGGAGTTGTATGAGGGGGTGAATATGTTCAACATACATAAAATTCTCAACTAACAAAAATATTGTTTTAAAATAGTATTAAATTTGAGAAAATGTTCTTTAGAAACCTCATATGTTTTATTCATTTTCATATTTCTTCTTGAATTGAGAGAATTATGAAAGTTTTGTTTCATTAAATAATGGGAAGAATGCATATTAAGTATTGAGGAAAAACATCTCTTACAGATTCTATCTGTTCCAGGATTGGTGTTTACATGGAGTAACGGATATTTTGAATAAAGAAAATGAAGTGCAGTTTTATCTAGTGAAGGACTGTAATGTGTGTTTGTAGAACAGGAAGAATTTAATTTAGCAACAACAGCTCAGAGCTTCTCAGGATCAGAACACTGAAAAGGAAAAGACTGTAAGAGCATCCCAGTCGCAAAAAGACAAACATGGTATGTACTCACTCATATATGGATTTTAGACATGGATCAGGATAGTGCCAGTCTGCACTTCCACTGATGGAGAGTATGGGAAACAGGAAAGAACCTAAAAGATATGCATATATGCATAGTACCCAAACGAAGAGGATTGAGACAAGATCCCCTGAATGGATGGGGAACACGGCGAGGGGTGGGGGGGAGTGGGACCTGGGAAGAAGAGAGGGGGTGAAGAGGAAGAGAGTTAGTCATGGGGGAACAGGAAGTTGAGGGGGTGGGGGTAGAATAGGGGGAAGAGGGAATCATAGGATCGAATACAGATCAGGCACCAGAGTGACCTCGAGTGATCTAAAGGGATAATACCAATTGGCAAGCTAAGCAATAGTGGACAGACCACCTCGAATGCCCATTCCTGATAATGAACTTGATGTCTATAACCATCCGGGAGCCTTCATCCTGTGACTGATGGAAGCAGAGGCAAACACACAATTAATCACTGAACTGAACCCAAGGAACCCAGTGACAGAGAGAGAGGAGTGATGAGCAAATTGGCAAAGAATGGGCTGGCAAAACCACCAGAGACAGCTGATCTGAACAGGGGAGAGCTCTTGGACCCCAGACTGACAGTGGGGAGGCCAGCATGGGACTGATCTGGACCCCCAAATGTGAGTGTCAGCGAGAAGGCCTGGGCAACCTATGGGGCCCAGAGCTGTGGATCAGTGTCTATCCCTAGTATACAAACAGTCTTCGTGTGCCTATAGCACAAAGAGGGATGCTCTCTTAGCCTGGGCTCTTAGGGGAGTGCCTGGACCCTACCCAGAGTAAAATGACAGTCTCTAGATATCCCCTATGTGGAAGGATTTGGCAATAGGGTGGGAGGGTGGGGGGGAAGGGGAGTGCGGGAGGAGGGGAAGGAGAGGGAACTGGGATTGACATGTAAAACAAGCTATTTAAAATTAAAATAAAAAATGATAATAAAAAAAGAGCATCCCAAATGCACTGTGTATTGATTTTTCTTTTTTGATATCCCAAGAAACACAAGTATGAATCTCCAGCAACATTTCAAAGGGCAAAATCCTGACATTTTATGTTTTGTTTATTATATGCAGGCATAGATAAAACATAAATTCTAGCTATCACAACTTACCAAAAATTAGGTCTGAGATATCACAGTGGTAAAGAGTGCCTGCTAATCTTGCAAAGAGTTTGATTTTCTGCACCCAAAGAAAGGGGATTCACATCTAACTGCAACTCAGATTCCAGGATAACAGGCCTCTCTTCTATCCTGCACAGGTACTAGTATGCACACAGTACAACACACACACACAAACACACACACTCACAAACAGACATTTAAATTAATAAAATAAATATTTAAAATAAATTCAACAATCTCCATGTATTTCAAAGTTTTATGGTGTCCCCCACTCCAAAAGATTCTTCATGAAATTACTTGAGGTATCCATTAAGGAAAAAAAAATCTAGTTAATTCAGTTAGTGAATGACTAAACTTAGAAATAAATAGCATTACTATGCTACTTATATGAATTATGTCCTTAGAAACATATTCATTATAACTGCTTTTAGTGAAGCCCTACATGTACTGATTATGATTATTTCTACAAAATATGAACATGTCTCAAAATAAAACAACAGATGTATTATTTCTGAGTGAAGTAAAAGTCAACACACATTTAAAGATCAAAGTTTATATGCATATGTATATATATGAATTGGTATAAAGAACATGAAGTGTATATAGGGAAAACAACTCTCTAGGACATAGGAAATTATTTATCTGGACTATTTATATCAGGATTGTAGATGTATTTATATTTTTAAAATGCAAATCATTATATGTATTCACATATATGCACATTAAGAAAAGTGATTTATGGGTTAATTGAGTTTCTCATTATTATTTCTCATTCTCATTACATTTTAAAATATTTTATATTCATATTTTAGGCAGCTGACTAGGAATGGATGTGGAGGAAAATTCTATGTCTAGTGGTTCCCAGAAGTTTTATCTAAGAAAATTGTTTAATACTTCTGAGCCTTAAACTCCAGGATTCCTAATGACCAGAACTCCATTTCATATTTATTCATTTTTCATCATCTTATGCGATTAATTTTGTTAACAATTTGGTTTTTGAGACACATGTCTTGTAGACTGTCGTACACTATTCAAGCAAGAGAAACCTCACTGGAAAACAAAGATTGAACAACAAAATTGCATTATTCTCAATGTAGCTCTCAAGAATTGAATGGTTGGGGCCTGGAGGAAAGGTCTGTCAGCTAAGGGCAGTTGGGCACTGCTCTGTCAGAGCAGTTTTCCAAGACAAGAGTCTCACTATGTAGCCCAGGCAGACTTTTAACTCAGGATACTCTTTTCTTAGCCTCATGAATGCTAAGTGTGTGAATGTACCACCACACTTGGCTGTGATGAAGATTTTGCATCAAATCCAGATATCTTATTTGCATAAAATTTTAACTATTCACAAGTAAAACATAATAGACAAGATAAGCAGATATGTATATAATATATATTATATATATAAGTATTCTGGAACTTTTCATAAAATAAATAGAATCAAACTGATATGTAATAATGTGTATCCTGCTTTTATATATTGTAATATAGTGAGAACTAAGCGTGCATATTTAATTTTTATCCCACTCATAGAATTAATTTTGACTATTAAATCCCATTTCCAGGATACCTATGTAGAGAAAAGATGTTGCCAGTTAGATGATGCTTTACTAAGATGTCTCAGCGTTCCTTAGAGATGCTTCATTATCTTTGTAGCTGGGAGTTGTGGCTTCCCCTATTGGGTTATTTTCCTAGAATAGCCTCACAGGGTAGCAGAGACTTAGTGTTTCAGAGCAATAACAACAACAATAATAAGTCCTCTCATATGTCTGCTTTCCAGAAGTTAGAAACCAAAGGGTCAGTTCATTCTATAGAGGAATGTTTCATGCCTCTCTCCTGGTGTTGGATGCATGTATGATCTTCAGAATCTTTTGGCTTTCTGGAACTTCTTTCTTTTCTCTGCCTCCATTTCTGTATTACCTTTTCTCCAACTCTGTTTCCTCTCCTCTAAATAAAATACCTGAAATTGGGTCAGGTCTCACTCTCAATCCAGGATACTCCCATTTTGAGATCCTTAACCCAATTAAATCTTTAATGTCACCTTTACAGATTCTGGAGGATTGTACTTAAAAATATTTTTCTATAAACCATTACCCAAATCTCTAGAGTAATCATTAAAATTCTAGAGAATGCTTTTTCCTTACCATGCACCCAATTATGGGTCATTGGATTCATGTGCCAGGCCTAGAGAAAACAATATAATACTGTAGATGAAAAGCAAGAACCCTTACTAACAAAATAGCCGGTTCAGATTTGGTTCTGCTATTTTACCAGCATTAGAATATTAGATGTATTCTGTGTCTCCTTTTCCTTCTCTATTGAAACTGTGTATAACTACTTTACTTCTCCCATGGAATTTATGTATTAAATTATTTTATATAGAAGAGTACATATGCAAGAGTGGTAACAGTTGTCATTAGGAAACAAATTTCAAGAACTGTTAAATTTAGCAAAAGATAGGTGATTTCATTTAGCTGAGAAAGATGAACTTCAGGGTCAAAGATTATGCCAGTGACGCATGAGGTACATTCAAAGCTGGGACTAGGAATACTGGATACTCACTGAAGAGATTATTATAGGAGAAATAAAGAAGGTTTGAAATATAAAGGTAGCCTGAGTTAACAAGATCTCTCTCCTGGATCCACCCAAACTCAGAAAAGAGCAGACCTTCAAGAGACAACAACCAAATACAACAAAACAAAATATAATACGACAAGGCAAAAGTGCTCACCCAGAAGCTGGACAAGGCAACCAACCAGAAGGAAGAGTCTTGGAGCAGGCAGAAAAAAATAAAAACAAAACAAAAACAAAAAAACAGAGGCACAGCTGCTTGCTCCAGCTGTTAGGAGTGCCACAAAAACTCCAAGCTAATGCCAATGGCCACAGCAAGAATAAGGTCTGCAGGATTTATTCCTGCAAGTTCTTTACACACTTTTAGATACTGAAGATTGTGTTAATGAGTATATTAGAGATGAAATAGAGAGGTACTTTATCTTGTAGAATTCTAGGATACAGAAGAAAAAGGACTGCAAGAGAGAGACATATGGCTCAGGAATAGTTAAGAGGGTCACTTTGGACAACATCTAAAGGGTCCTGCTGACCCAGTGAAGCATATGCCCACACCTCTCATTGCCCCACATGGTGCTCATTGAGATCCTGAAAATCAAGAAGATCTTCCTTGAACCAAGCTTCTAGCTTCTCTAAGAGGGTAAGTGTAACTTACAAAATGACTAACTAGCTAAAGAAAACTGAGGAAGGTGTCATCTAGAAGACAAGAGTCAATTATGCAGAAAGTTCAGTGATCTTAAAATGTTAAACTTGGGTTCTTGCTAGAGTGGGGTTTCTTGACCTCAACGCTGTTAGCTTTCAGGACTGGGTAGTTTTTTTCTTTTTTGGTGTCTTCTGTTCTCAGCACCATTTTAGCGTCATCCCTACTAAACAGTGACAACCCAAAATGTCTCCAAGAACTATCTCTAAGCTATCCCAAGCTCAAAAGAAAAGAGATAGCATGGATGCCACTGGAACTCAGAGAGGTGTGACGTTATGGATGGAAGAGAAATGTAGATCCGCTTAGAAACAGAAAACAAAAACAAAAAAACAAGAAAGGACAAGCCATAATGAGAGTGTGCTCACAGAACTGCGGAAGTAAGAGAAATGAAAAAATTATGCCGTCCACAGCACCAAGCAGAATTTGGAATTGGAGGACATGGGTTTGAATGTGCATTTTGTACACATACCTTTGAGTAAAACAGTCCATTGAGCCAAATTCCACTGAAAAACAAGGGTATATTTTTGTTTGTTTAGAGTTATATTTAAATACTGCATATTGCATTATTTTATACAATGCAAAGTGCCATGAAAGAAAGCAGACTACTTTAATTAAGGCTGAAAATATGATAGGACAATAATGAGTAAGGTAAGGGATGTTAGCCATGTCTCCTGGGTGGCTTAGAACACATACAATGATTTAAAGAGGGTGAATTTAAAAAGCCTTTGTGTCATTGTGTTTGGTCATCTGTTTCTGAAACTTTCTAATGATTTAAATGTGTAGTATAATTATGATACAAGACAGGTTTTGGGCAAAACAAGGCTGTGAGGTTTGGATAGTAGTCTAAAACTTTGCATTATTTTCATGCCTTCTGAATTTTGAAATAGTTGGGACAGTCCTGGTTTACGGTACTGAAAAGTATGTAACATGGTGCTATTTTTAGGTCTCAGTGTCCTGTGTTCTAACATCTCTGAAGTATATATGAACTAAAACTGTTCTGCTTTTTCAAAAAGTCATCAATGCCTCCCTTCTGTCTGAATTTCAGAGTCTACTTTAAAAATGCATATCATATAGGTATGCAGTGGGAAAGATGGCAGGCTCTTGGGTTCACCAGCTCTAACATTCTGGCACTGCTCTGTAGCCCATGTGAAGTGACTGGTAAATGTTATTCATTGTGACCTTTCAAAAAGAAAGGCTTGGAAAATTTGAGTTTGGGTGCATTCACATTACCCCAAACAATGTGTTTTGACATTTGAATTGTTTTAATTCAGTCCTCCTTTGGTCCTAACTCAGAGTAAATGTCAACCTGCTTCTGGCTCTAAGTAAGTCATATTCCATAAACCAGTGTGAAGAAATGTTTTAAAATCCTTCAGAAAATGCTAAGAAAATGTTCTTATTGTCCAAATTGACATCAAACACCTGTGTGTGTCTCTTCTCAGGACTCTGCTGGAATCAGATTTGTCTTATCGCTCTCCTGGTGTGTTCTGTTTGCATTTCACAGCAGAGAAAAGCTCCACTCTGGCTTATACATAGCAATATAATTCATTCTTCTTTGTGTGTCACTGTCCTGAACAGACCTCTGTGCTGCAACAAAACCACCAAAATAAAAGAAGGACCAGGAGCAGGCAAAACTAACCTCATGATTACATTAGATTAAGCATTTTCTTTACTAGTTTCTTTAAAGCATAAAACTCATTATGATTACATACTGAAGTTTTATGAATAAATACAATAAATCCTCAGTTTCATGTCATTACCATTAATACAAAAATTTATATGCTGTTTAAACTTCAGAGTAGATATCAAGCTTCAGTAGTTACCACTTTTAATTTTTTTGCGGCATTGTGTGCATGGCAGAAATTAGCAGTGGGAGATAATAAATCAATGTGGAATGGCTTGCAATATAATTTTCCAAACCACTTATTAAGATCTCTTTTATAAAATACCAAAGACATAATTTCTATAGACTCATAAATGATGCTATAATCATGTTTGTTAGTTTGTCTTTCTCGCTTGTAAAGTTGGAAAGTAATCCACTTATTTGCCCATGAAATGACAGCGAAAGCTTTAGTCCTATACAGAACATGCATGGGCGAAAAAAAGATTGGGTATTAAAACCAACCAGAACCACAGAAATAATTTTCTGTTCCACTCCCCTAAAAGTGGACCCATGGGAGGAAAAAGATATTGGATGTCTTTGGCAAGATAGTCTCTCTATTCAGAAGACACATCTTCTGTACACTTCATTTTCTCTTATCAAATGAAATTTGCTGGTACCTCAATATAGATATTTCTTTTCAGTTACTTTGTTGAGGCCTTTATGTTAGGAGTTGGTATTCTGTACACAATAGTCTTTTTATAGACTCCATTCCTTTTTTGAGTCTGCTGTATTACTCTGAATACCACCTATATTACCCATTGTTTGTTGGCAGATCTTTTGGGCATTTTCCCCAATGCCATACAAATTGGATCCTAAGAGACTGTTCTATTGAGTATCTCTTTCATTACTGCTTCTTCGATTTACTTTTAAAATATGTGTTAATACATGGAAGTGCCAAACGATTGTGTGAAAGCTGTCATGACATCGCATAAATACATTTTTTCAAGAAAAGAGATGTGAGAGGACAGGAGGACATGAGGGAGCAGGAAGATTGAGTCAGGGAAGAATAGAGGAGAGCAAGAAAAGAGACACCATAATAGAAGGAGCCATTGTAGGTTTAAAGAGAAAACTGGCACTAGGGAAATGTCCAGAGATATATAAGGATGGCACCAACTAATAATATAAGAAATAGTGGAGATGCTACCTTAAATGACCTTCTCTGATAATGAGATTGATGACTACCTTATATATCATCCTAGAGCATTCTTCAAGTAGCTGATAGAAGCAGAGGCAGAAACCCACCGCTAAACACTGAGCTGAACTCCTGGGATCCAGTTGTAGAAGGGAGGAGTGATGAGTAAAGGAGTCAAGACCAGGCTGGAGAAACTCATAGAAACAGCTGACCTGAACAAGACAGAGCTCATGAAGCCCAGACTGATAGCTGTGAAACAAGCATAGGACTGTTCCAGACCCCCATGAACAAGGATATCAGTTTGGCGGTCTGGTTAATCTATGGGGCCCCTATTAGTGAATTAGTATTTATCCCTAGTATACGAGTGGACTTTGGGAGCCCATTCCACATAGAGGGATACTCTCTCAGTCTAGACACATGGGGGAGAGTCTAGGCCCTGCTCCAAATGATATGACAGACTTTAAAGATTCCTCCATGGAAGACCTCAACCTCCCTGGGGAGCAGAAAGGGGCTGGGATAGAGGATTTATAGGGGAAAGGAGAGGAAGGGATGGAGAGGGAACTGAAATTGACATGGAAAACAAGCTTGTTTCTAATTTAAATTTTAAAAAAAGAGATGCATTGTAATTTTTAAGCCAATAGTTTGTAAGACAGACATAGGGGAACAGTGAAGTAAAGGAAGAGTTAATGATGAAGAGTGACTTTAATTTTCATGGGAATTCTCTCAATATCTGTGTACAAAACCTGGTTGTTTTCACATTTATGTAGATATGTTCTATTTTATGCTGCTCTCTTTAGTTAATGAGTTTAAACCCCTCCCCATTTTGTGTGTCTCTGTGTTTATGTTCACACTTATATGTATAGACGTGGATGGACATGTATTTATGGACCAGAGATAAGGCAGTTGAACTCAGTTTCCCACAGTCTCATTTCTAGAACCCTTAGCAGTTGCTTAAACTCAGTTATTGTCATCTGGCTTTACAAGGACATTGTAGTTAGTCCTCATTGTCAACTTGGTTATATATTTTCTTCACAGAAGGGTTAAACTAAGGGAGAAAGGCCCACCCTAAGAATGTGCAGCAGTATCCCATAAGCTGAAGGCAAGGTCATTGAGTGGAGATTTCCAAAGTCATTATAGCTTATGCCATGCATACCAGCATGTGCCTTTAATGCCAACATGGATCTACCAGGTATATTGTATTTCCTGATGAAAGTTAGTCTTACTTTGGTCTCATTCCTCCCTTCTTTCCCTTGATTCCTCCCCTGTGGAAAGGTAATTTTTGCTCTGCATCATTGTATTTGGGGAACATATAACTTTCTTTTTGATTTTATGGGGCCTTATAACAAAAAGTTTGCCTTGAATCTCAGCAGGCATTTCATACTTCAGCTTTGTTATATTATTAGATTATGGAGACTCCTGTGCTAAATATGCTTTGCATTATGAGTTAGACATGAGTCATTTGGGGACAGAGGGTAGAAGGTAATCATTTAAAGAGGTTTGCTTGGGTGTCAAGTTGACAAGACATAGATTTATAAAGGTCTATTATCATTCAGCTATTTAACTGACCAGGAAAATCAGGTACCTGTTTTGTGGTACCATCCTGTAGGTTGAGGATGGAGATGAACTGTAATGTGCAAAAGAACAATCTACCTTAGCTCTATCAAATGAACTGCTCTGCTGCACCACACCTTCCCATCATAATGTTCTCAAGTTCTGAAATGGTTAACTAAAACTATTTGTTGTTCCTTTTTAGTCATTTAGGGTATACTGTCACAGCAGTGGCAAAGTGGCCAACATAGTCACTTTCCCCCAATATTCCTAAATTTCAAGAAGATGTTTAAAGTGTGTACCTTCCACCCTTAACGTAATTTATCTCTGCTGTCTTATTGTCTATATTACAAGCCCAAAGCATTACTAAATATTTTATTGTGGTTTGTATTATCATTGTATATCACACTGCTTCCAAGTTTTCAACAATTATATTATTCTCATCAATTCTAACCAAATTCTCTACAATATTACCTTTGGCAAGACATTGTAATGTGTTTTGTTTATATATTGTCCTATCTTATTGAAATAATTCTTTCTTCACTCACTGTCTGTCCCTCTTTCTGTTTATTCTTTTCACATACAATACATTCCAACCACAGTTAACTTCCCTCCAATCATCCTAGTTCCCCCTACACTCCCTCTTTCCTTTGTTTCCCTTCAAACATTAGTAGGCATCTCAGGAATATCAACCTAACGTGTCACAACAAGATACAATAAGAGTAGGTAGAAGCCCTCATATGAGGGATTGATGAAGTAACCCCGTAGAAGGAAAAGCATACCAAGAGCAGGCAAAAGAGTCAGAGACACTCCCCACTCACAATGTTAGGAGTCTCATAAAAACACAAATCAAAAAATCCTAAAATATGTGCAGAGGACCTAGCACAGATCTATGCAGGCTCCATGATTACTGCTAAAGTCTTTCTCATACTCTCACTTTAATGATTCTGGTTGTCCTTTAAATAATTTTCGGACTTTATATTTAAGCCCAATTTTTCCAATCTAGTTGTAGTCTGATACTTGTGCTTTATTATAAGTTAGAATTTGGTATGACTTTAATTTTTCATTTTATGTACATGAACATTGGATCCCTAGAACTGGAATTGCACATTGTTGTGAGCTACTACATGGGTTGAGAGATTTGAACCCTGGTCTTCTGCAAGAACTACAAGTGTTCTTAACTACTGAGCCAATGCTCTGGCCTTGAGAGTTATTTTTTTTGTCCTCAGAACTTTGTACATGCGCACTGCCTCTGTATCACTCTGCCGCTCATCTCCCCTTCAACTCCTCTCATATCCCAGAACATTCATGATTCCTTCTTTAATTATGATTGTCACATATATTCATACATGCATAGATAGATACACATATGTATATCTAACCTTTTGAGTCCATTTAGTTTTTTTCTTATAACATGTATCCAGGTATAACATCTTCAGCTGAGGAAACTTATGTGGGAGTACCTTCCTGGAGGGAACTGATTTCCTTCTCCCAGCAGGCATTGGCCTTCTGTAGCTACTCACCTAATGGTGGGACCAAGGGTTATTTCAACTCTATATGCTGATATGTAAACTGGTATCCTTATACTGCTCTTGTTCAGGCAACAATGTTGTTGAGACTTCATGGGTGCACATTCCTTGTCATGTTTAGGTGACAATCTTTCTGTCCCCTCTTCTATGATTTTCTTGATCCTCGAGGATAGAGTTTGCATTAGAGCTGTATCTGTTAGGGTTGGGAAGCTAATTTGACCAGCTTTGCATTTCACAATAGTCTCCATTGCTAGTAAACGGAGACGGAGGTTCTTTGGTGAGGGTGAGAGGTACACTTATTTTTGGGTGTAAGATAAGTTGTTAGAAAGTAGTTAACGACTTTAAAGTTAAGTATTTGGAAATAGTTGATATAGGAACATAGAAGTAGTGGATTCTTCTCATGGACCTATAACCTCTTCAGTCACAAATAGTTGGCTAGGTTTGTAGTACCAGGCATGGATTCACACATTTTGAGTGAGCCTTAGGTCCAACTAGACAGCATTTGGTTACTTCCAGGGTAAAAGTACAGCACCATTCTGGATATCATTCCAGTCTAGTCTTGACTTGGTTCATAGGCCTTACAATTAGGTAGAACTACCAATTATTCCTCTCACTTGGCAACTTGCATAGCAACTTTTGATGCTATCAGCTTCACTCTTCAGGAAAGGCTTCTAGTTCAGGTCCTACTTGACTCAACTAAGTCCTCTGTCAAAAGTTTATGATATCTTCACAACAAGGTTTTAGCATCAAATTCAATTCTACTAGGCAACCAAGGGCAATAGCAGTTGGCTGGTATTGTTTTGGAGTTTCTTGGACTCCCTTGATCAATAATTCAAAAGCAGGTTTTCCATGCTTGTTACTAGGGTTCTGTTACATAGTCTATGACTGTTGAAGAGGGAGCATAGTCTTTCTTTCTAAGTGACGTAACTCCACTATTTAAAAAAGATTTTTTGTGTATCTGTGAGTGTATGAGAGAGAGAGAGAGAGAGAGAGAGAGAGAGAGAGAGAGAGAGAGATCATCACAGCAGGCAAGATGAAGTCAGATGAAAACTCATAGGAGTTGGTAATGTCCTTTCACCATATGATACCCAGTGATTGAACTCAGGTCATCAGTTTTGACAGCAAGAGCTTTACCCACTGACCATCTCTCTGATTCTTAACTCTCATTCTGTGAATCGTTCAGTTATTTTGGTGGAAAGTGATATAAATTCAAGTGTAAATTGCTTTTATAGGAAAGGAACTTCAAACTTTAATCACCAGTGAGACTGATACGTCTTGAGATAGTGTGGCTGTCACATTATATTTGTTGAAGTGGCTCTAAGTAGCCATATACAGAGGGGTAGAAGTAGGGAGAAAATGTCATCAAGTCATTGCTCCAGAGAAACATTTTACCTGTGCATTTTAGAATTATTAGGAAAAGATAAAATAAAAAGCAGAAGTATGCTTTTCACTTCAATAGGCTCTTTTTCTTGATATAAACTTTTGTTAATTATGCAAAATATGGTTTTATATTCACAAGCATAAAACAAAATATATTCAGAGAGGTGGCATTTCCATCTTGTCTCACAGACTTTATTCCATTTCTCTCTCTCTTTAAGTAGTTACTGACGTAAGAATAAGTGTGAATGCAAGTCAGGTGGTGGTGGCACATGCCTTTAATCTCAGCACTTGGGAGGTAGAGGCTGGTGGATCTCTATGAGTCCAGGGCAGCCTGGTCTACAAAAGTGAGTTCCAGGATAGTCAAGACTGTTACAAGAGAAATCATGTCTTGAAAAACAAAGCAACAACAAAAAACCAAAATATACAAAAAGAATAAATGTGAATGTATACTTAGGAGTTGATTATACATGTAGTTGTATGTATAAATGCATATATTTATGTATATGTAGAGATATGTAAATATAGTAACCATTCACATAATTTTGCTACATCAGATATTCTTATATAGTGTTCATTTATATGACTGGACTGTTGGCTTTTGACTAAATTATAATTAAAATTTGACTTTTTTAAGTATTATGGTATTTCTTTACCCCTCCACCCCAAATTATTATTCTACATGAAATGAGGAGTACTTCAGACTGTTGAACACAGTGTTTGTCATAAATCATATGGTTTTTATTTTTATAGAAGGTCTCACTGTGTAGCATTAGCTGGTCTGGAACTCACAGAGATCTACTTGTCTCTGCTACGAGACTGCTACGATTGAAGACGTGTACCACACACATGAGGTTAAATTATCTTTTCTTTTAACATTCTCTACTAGTACATTTCTAGTCAACACCATCAGAAAGTAAAACAGTGTGTGAGGAGATTTCTTTTTTCTCCTGTCTTCGGAGAATTTCCTCATTAACCACTGTTGATGTCTGTTCAAAAGAATTAATTAATTTTTTTTCAAAATGAAACACCTTGCTGAAGGATATCGTTATTTGACAACTTGTGATTTATTTTTAAGAATCACAATGAAATAATTGCTTAACTTCACAGTTCTTGCTTATCACGTAAAATTATCCATTGTTTCCTAACTGTGGCATTCATCTCGTTTACCTGGAATGACTTCTTCTATTGGACTAATTTATATTTTTGTCATTTGTTTATGATCTCTGCCAAATAAGCCAACGTGATCTTCCCTTTCAGATACAGCTGTATGACTTCCTTTAAACTCTAAGCACACTATGTATAGATTACTCTTAGCCATTGCTGCCTTCTCCGATCCAAGTTCCCCAGGAGAAGACTCCACAATTCTTTCTTAAAACCTCTAACACTTAAGGGTCTATCCAACCTGGTGGATGCATTCACCATTCCTGTGTGTTCAGCTGGCAAACTGTATCACTGTCTTTCTACTTTCTCATGTACTCAACATGACAAGTGAATGCAGATAAGAAGTGCGATATCATTTTTGCAGCAAAATGTGTAGCTATTTAGGCTGGCTTACAACCAGTGCCTCCGTGTTTACTTAATGTTATAAAAAAGACCTTTATCAAAATTGTTCACTTATAGAAAATGGGTGTGAAAGGGAGCCTGTGAGTTGGGAGCTACAACAATAACAGCACATTTCCCAGAGACTGATTTTTTTTTTATTTTAGTAGAGAAATGTCAGAATTACTAAGTTAATCTTCAGAAGTCTTTACCTTTCTTTTTTTTTTAATTTTATTTTCCAGTTTAAATTTGGATAAGAAACAAGGTTGCTTCACAAGTCAGTTCCAGGTCCCTCTCCCATTCCCTCCCTTCCTCCCGCTCATGGAAATTGAATAATGCTCAACTGCACCATCCCTGGGTCAAAGAGGAAATAAAAAAAGAAATTAAAGACTTCCTCAAATTCAATGAGAATGAAGACACAACATACCCAAACCTATGGGACACTTTGAAAGCAGTGCTACGGGGGAAGTTCATAGCGCTAAGTGCTCACATGAAGAAACAGGAGAACAGTTATACCAGAGAAATAACATCACAGCTGAAAGCTCTAGAACACAAAGAAGCACACTCCCACAGGAGGAGTAGACGCCAGGAAATAATCAAATTGAGGGCTGAAATCAATAAAGTAGAAACCAGGAAAACAATACAAAGAATCAATGCAACGAGACTGAAAATTTTTTAAATCTTTTTCTTTGCCTACAGTTAAGTATTCTTTCTAGGTCACTGGGCCATGCATTTGAAGCATTATTGTTCAATCATGGGGTGGAAAATGAATGTAAGATTTTTCTCCTACTTGTTTGCAAGAATAAAAATTATTTCCTTAAAAAACCCCCTGAGATGATAAATTCCTGCTATGCTCCCAGACATTAGAAAATAAATAACAATGAGAAAACAAATGTATATTCTCAATGAAATGAAATTCCTGCATCTTGAATATTTTAGTAAGGCTTTAATTATTTAAAAATGAATTGTTCTGTTTTGCTTAAATGTTTATTCTATTCAAGAAATTTTATCATTATATTCATAAAATTGTTGCATTAAATTTCTGTGCTTCAAAATTAACTTCAATATGAATTCACTACTCAGAGAAATCTATTTTGTGTGATAATTTAATCATGAAAATGAATTACATGTTTTCTTATAAAAGAATAGAATTGAAGTAAAATAATAGCAATTTCTGCCAACGAAGTCATATTTTACTCAGTACTACATTCAATAAATTCCTTATGTTGAATAATTAACCAAAATAAGAGTTATTAAATAATAGGAAAAACCAATCTGTAGAGTTTAGTGTTCTCTGTATTTCATTGCTAATGAAAAATCATCTGCATTTTCACACTGAATTAAGAATTAGTGTCATGTGAAACAAGCTATTTAAAATTAAAATAAAAAATGATTAAAAAAAAAAAAAAAAAAGAATTAGTGTCACTAAAATATTTTCTTATAACCTTTTTATATAGCCCCTGAATTTAAGATATAATTATTTACTGGAAGTTCCCAAACAAGATGACATACCACAATCATAATAACCAAAATCATGCTATAATCATGCTAACATCACATTTATATTACAATTAATAAAAAATCATGTTTGTGAGGGCTAATGTTAATTACGAAGTTGACAAAATCTAGAGTAATCTGGTGATGGGTCTCTAGAATGCCTGTGGAGGAATATCTTGTTTGTGTTTTGATATGAGCAGACACATCTTATTTGAGGGTGGAACTATTCTTGAGCTGCATCATACTGGACAGACTGAAATAAGAAAGGGGCTGGGGATTTGGAAGCCTTCTCCTGGCCTTCTCTTCTTCACTGTGAGTGGACATGATTCACTCCCAGAAACCCCTGCGGCGGTGGCCTTCCTGTCATGACATATTATAAACTGGGTCTGGACCAGCATTAGCACTTTCTCCTTCAAATTTCCTTTGACAGAGTATTTTACCACAGCAGCAAAGAAACTAAGACAGAAATACATTTAACTTGCTACAAGTGCTGTTTTCACAGACTGCTCTTTTCTGAGGCTTGTTTGGGTTTTATTTATATACTATGGGGGTGTATTTTCTATTTTCTTTTCCACATCTACTCAGCACCACCAGCTTCCTTCCCCCAAAAGTCTAATGGACACAAACTAAGTCAGCATCCATCTTTCCCTACGACCTCCTTGTTCTGTGAGATCCATGCGAAGCATGAGCAGGAAATCGAGGTGAAAAGGAGGTGGAATCCAGCTTCATTCTTCTGGCTTTCTCGCTGACAGATGCTCTTTTCTTGACTGTCAATCCAGGGAAGGCTGCGACTCATTTCAGTTGGTTCCCTACAGACAAAGGTCTACAAAATTGGACAGCAACTATTTCCATGCTTTTCCCGGAAACAGCTCTGGGTTATGAACTCCATCTTACTGCAGCAGATCTTTAGGTTTTTCCAAACATTATTTTCACCTTTGGATATAGTCATCCATAAAGATCTCTTAAAACAACCAATTTGAATGAGCCATCTGCCATCTGTTCCCAGACCAGACCTTAACGAAGGCAGACACTTTCCTACACAATGTCCATAAACATTGTCACACGGTCCTTTAGTTTTTATGGATATTTATTAGTCTTCATACATATGGTGTCTGAATAGACGTCTCATAGCACATTTACAGAGACCTATAACACGAACAAAAATTAGAACTAGCCATACAAGATAAACTAGCGAACAAAAATGCGAACTAGCCATACAAGATAAACTATCTCTGAAATCACTTTGTAGCCTATAAACTTTATTCAGATGCATGGCATCTCACTCAGCATCACATTCCTCATCTTTAGAACACAATCATAATTATCTTCTCTCTCTACTTGCCCTACCTAACACATCTTATAAACTACAAATTGGAATGCAAGAGCCTAAAAGCACACTAACAGCAAAATTAAATGACAGATGACATCCAAACAACACAAAAGGTGACAGAAAGTATAAATAGGAGGAATGAGCCCTAAAAAGCACAGCTGTCTAGTGCAAAAGTAAAAATAAACATTTGCAGATACCTTGGTAGGCTTTGGGGCATCATTATCTTTCATCCAGATGACAAACTCAGGTTGCTACTAGTGATCCCATTATGCATATATTGTGCCTGTGAATACAGGCATACATAAAATTTATTAGATTGTATTAGAAAAATCTTGTCAATGATAATTGAATTTTTGTTAAAAACCATTTGTAACATGAAGAAGCAGTATTTATTTATGTCAAGGATGGTATGAAATTTTACTGGAATTTATATGAATTACACATAAAAATGAATGGTATTTAACTGTTTACATTTATTCTTCTACCTACTATGTCTGTTTATTTTCTCTGTCCACTCCTGATTTAAATTTTGATTGTTTCAATATTTCTGATACTATTCTTTCCAGCTGTTTGGTTTCTGAAGTTCTTCTTGAATAATCTTGTTTTGCACTCCAATTTAGCAAAAGACCAGACTTTGTGATTGCCGATGAATACAAATCACCACAGCTTCTATATTTTATGCTAAAATTTTCTGGCCATCATTTCCTCTCTTTCCAGCTTGATCAATCTATGATAATAACTCTACTAAAATTTCAGTCTTTTAAATACTCTCCTTAATATATGTTCAGCTTCTCTTTCTTTTTATCAGTGTGGTAGGCTCAATAGGAGTTCTACTAAAGATTGTGGTGGTGGTGGTTTGAATAAGAATAGTCCTCGCAGGTTCAGATATTTGAATGTTTATTCACCAGGGAGTGGGACTCTTTGAAGAGATTAGAACGATTATGAGGTATGGCCTTGTTAGAGTAGGTGTGGCCTTGTTGGAAGAAGTCTTTCACTAAGGTGAGCTTTGAGGTATCTAAGGCCCATTTTTGGCCTTGTCTCTCTCTTGCTGATGTCTGCAGATCAGCTATTTTTCCAGCAGCATGTCTTCCACCATGATCCCTGCCATGATAATGGACTAAACCTCTGAAGCTATAACCAAGCCCCCAATTAAAATTTTTCTTTTATAAGAGTTGCCTTGGTCATGATGTCTGTTTACAACAATAGAACAAATATTAAGACAATTGCAAATGTTATTTCCAATGTCAGAAAACTAAAAGGAATATGAAGTTGCGATAAAATTGATGATCTTGAAGTGGAGAGCTTATTCTGGATTTTCTGTGTAACCTCAGCAAATTGAATGTGCTTCTGTAAAGGGGAGTATAGAGTAGATATAAGACATATAAAAGACACCATTGTGTTCACCATGACAGAGCTCAGATTGATAACAAGAGCCAAGAGATTCCCCCAAGATTCCCAGAAACTGGAAGCAAGAAGTTGATTCTCAGTAAAGTCTCTCTGTGGACCATGACCTGTCAACCCTGGTCCATAGCACAGTGATGCTGACTTGGACTTGCATTCATCAAAACTGAGAGAATGAGCTCTTTTCTTTTAAGTCACCACACTTGTAATGGTGACAACTGCAAGAAATTAATCCACTTTTAATAATTATAATGAAACCATGATCTTGGCTAATTTCATTATCTGCTTATTTCATGCCTGAACCAAGGCAACTGAGAACAACTATAAGAGTGTTTAACCTTTAAATTCATGCAACCTTAGTGCATGACCACATTTACCAAGTAGGTCCTCAATGCAATTAACAATTGTCTCATATTTCATCTATCCAATAACCTCAATGTCAATTGCATATTTTTCTTTCCTTCTCTACTTCATACTTTCATCTACATCTAAACTAGATGAGATCTTGAATCATTTTACTGAGAAAATGCAAGAAAGTAAAAGGAAATTCCTCCAGAATACTACTGTCATATCTACTTATGCTTTCAAACCAAAAAAATCATCATAACTAGCTGAAACCATCAATCATTTATGATTTTGTCCAAATACATTCTTATACTTTGTTCATCAAAACCTATCCCTATGTTTATCTGACAACAATTTTGTTTCCTACATATTATTCTTCAATTCCCTACTGTATCACTAGCGTTATACATCATAAAGTTTTAATGATACTACAGAATCCTTTAACAAGTGTTTTCTAATTATCCATCTTACTATACTCTAAAATGTTTTATTATTCATGGTTCCAAATTTTCCTCCTCTTATGGTTGGTACATACATACAGTCAATTCTAGTTTTCTGTCCAATCCATTGATTCCTCCATAACTGGATGAATCACATTCTCATTTCTGTAGCAAAATACTAAGTGAACTATTTAAGGAAGGATTCATTTAGATTCATAGTTATGAGTCAGGAAAAAGATGTGGCTGGAGTGGGTCCGTGATTGCATGCTGGAGTTTGCAGTGGTGACTTCCCACATTGTGCAGAACAAGAAAGAGGTTTACTCCTATGTCTTCCTACAAGACCTCACATACCAAAGATTTCACTACCTCCCAATATAGTGCCACCATCTGGGTTCCAGAATTTAAGCATACAATTCAGCAGGGGAAAGGTCACATAGAAACTAAAACAGATTGCCTCAACAAAGGCTTCCAGTGATCTATACATTACAATAGTCAGTGGCCAGCCATGACATTTTTTGACTTGTGAGAAGTGTTAATATGGCTGACAACCTTTGTCCCATAAACATTTCCTCTACTTGGCTTCTCAAATGTTATAATCTCTTTGGTTTTCTACCAATTTTACTCATTCTCACTTTTCATTCTGATGTTCAGATATCTTAAATTCAGTTCTTGTCATTCAACTATTTATGTTATTTTACTCCTTGGATAATACTGTCCAGTCGATTACTCTCCTAACCTCTATCATATGTTCAGCTATACCTTTGACTTCTACATTGGGTTGATTAACATGCATACTAATACTCTCTCTCTCTCTCTCTCTCTCTCTCTCTCTCTCTCTTTCACACACACACACACACACACTTGTCAAAGTAATTATTGTTTCTGATCTTTATCTCTTTACACTTGATTGATTTTTAAGTTTCCTTAATTCAGTTGATGAAAATGCATCTATGGGGGAGTAGATCTAGGGAAAAGGGGCTGTGGAAAAATGCTACTAATTCAATTTTCACAGCCCAAAACTTTGAATTATTTTTCATTTCTCTTATTATTTTAAATATTTCATATTTATTATTTTGATGTGTGTGTGTGTGTGTGTGTGTGTGTTGTAAAGAGAAGCCTTTTCCTTGCCAGTGGCTTGGTTTTAACCCCCACCAGTCGCCCCGGCTCTGCAGCATTGCAGTCCCCAAATAACACACAAGATGCTGTATTACTTATGAAGCTGTTGGCCTTGCTTGTTTCTTATTGGGTAGCTCTAACTTAAGTATTTACCCCATAATTGTTAATCTAAGTATTTCTCTTACAGGAGCAAAGATCCGGACATCTTATTTCTCTGGCAGGCTACATCGTGACTTCCTGTGTTTCTGCTACCCAGAATCCTGCTTGACTCCTAGTCCCACTTATCTTGCTTCCCTATTGGCCAACAGTGATTTATTGACAAATACACAGGTCTTCCCCATCAGTGTGTGTGTGTGTGTGTGTGTGTGTGTGTGTGTGTGTGTAAAGTCAGAGGACAACTTGTAATAATTGGTATTACCATTTCACAATGTAAGTGCCTGGGATCAAACTCAGGCTGTCAGGTGTGGTGGCAAGTGCCATTTAGCGCTTCCCATGTTTTCATGTTCTGTATCTGTTACATGAGGAAATTATTTTGACTCCATCATCAGAGGGTAATCTGAACCTGTACCTTGACCATGTCCTTGATCTGTCCTTGAATTCACTATCCCCTCTTCTTTTTGTGTCAATGGTCTCTAAGTGTTCTGTATTTTTCTACCCTTTCTCTACACTATTTTCAGTAGATAAGTCAAAGTGTCCATTTAGAGGGTGAGAGTGTATTTTTCTGTTTACATCCTTCTAATTTTACTTAGAGTGAAAATGTTACAATAGTCCACAAGATCTTACATGATGGAGCACCTATGATACCTCGTTCTATAATCTATTTTTCTTCAAATTTTCTTGCATACTCAGTGACCCCCTTAAAGTTCATCAAAACAGCCAGACACATTCTTATCTTGTATCCTTTACTTCCAAATGTGGTAATGATGGTTCTCTTTACTTATATACATAGTTAAATTCCTTCTGAGTGAAGTGTAACTAGTCAACTTATTTGAAACTGCACTATAATAAAAATGATTAATTCTATATAATTGCATTTTTTGCTAAGGAATTATATACTGTCAAATATACTCTACTGTAGAGTTTAATTCGGTTTATGTCTGAAGCTTGCTGTATACCTCTCTCTCCTGGAATGTAAACTATCCCAAAACAAGACATTTGTTTTGTTCCATTCCTGAAACATAGTATATCCTGAAATATTTATTAATTTATCAACTGAACTGAGTTGCTTAAGAACAGTTTATAACAAAAATATAAGTATAAGTTAATATTGTAATTTTAATATTGCATGTCAAGCTAGTAAGATTTTCATATTTTCAAATATCTTAAACTTTGAAGAAAATTACATCACTATTATGAAATTTAATTGTGATGGAAATTCACTGTTTGTATATAATTGTTTCTGTCTGAACTTTACATTGAAAAGTTATATAAGCTGTTGTCTTCATTACCAAACATGTAAATGCCATGCTCACAAAAGTATGTAAGGTGATTTATCTATAATGCTGATTGACATGAAGTTAGATATGATTTATAAGAATAAGATTACATGAACCATAGTATGAGACTATCAAAGAAATAGAATTTTGAAAGATAATTATATTATATTAAAACATTATGCAAGACTTGATTTCAGTATTAAAGTCATTTCCCTGTTTATCCTTATGGTCCTTGCTAATCATTATATGGCACTTAAATAGTTATCACAACAGATTTGTCAACTGAGTAAGAAATGTGCACATTCTTAACCCCTGAGCCATCCCTCCAGTCAGAAATATGCATATTTTTGTGTAAGAAAATCAGTAGGAAAAGAACCAAAGTGAACTACTTCAAGTAGATGCTAGACAGAGACTTCAGTCTCACAGAATCTGTGTGATACCCACTGTGAGAAGCCATTGTACTTATCTAAGCAGGATTCTAAAGTCAGGTTCTCTTTTAGGTTTAGGATGACTCTTCCAAATATGTAAGTTCTCTTGATGGATTGAACAGAGTTGCATAATAATGTTCATAGTAGCTGTTTTTCATACCTAGTCTGGACATTCATATGTTCTGTTCTCAGCTTTTAAGACACTCTTGGCTGCTCTTCTCCAAGAACCTTGGCTAACTTTTAGCACATGACATAATCAAATACAGATGTAAATGAAGTGTTCCTCATTAGTGGGTCTGAGGGATCAATCACAGACTGCTGCCTCTTCCAAGAGAATTAAAATATGCACATACAAAACAATCAGTTGCAGAGGAGGGGAAAATTCTTGTGCACAATGGACACAAGGTGAAATAAGAAAGACCAGATGAAGAGACCTGATGGCATTCAAAAAGCTGTGAGGATTTTCTCTAGGGACCAACAGTTTAAATTATAGAAACTGATAACTTACTATTAGTAATTGCCACTGAGAAAGGCTGCAAACAAAAATGCTTTGTGATGAGTAAATCACTAAGAGAAATATGGTGCAGTGGGCAGGGATGTTCTATTTTAAGTTATGAAAGCTGCAGCATATGGAATCTCTGGCTGGGGTTTCAAAGGCTTCAGAGAGCTAGAGAGTGACAGCCTGCCTCCATTCAGATGTAGTCCCTGGATTCTATCTGCAATTTAGGTGTAATTCCCAATGCGTGTTTTCTCTCAAGCTGACAATGAGGGATTACATGTCACAATAAAGAGAACACTATTTTTCTCCAGGTTTTGATGACCTCAAAAGATTATCTTGAATTATTCCTCAAAGATAAGCACATAACAACTCTCAGAAATCAATGAAAGGAGAAATTAACATCAAACACAAATATATCATGTTTATCCTCATGTTTCCTCTATTAATCATCATAAAATGTCTCTATCTGTATAAGAACTATTGTTGATGATTTATTTTTACTTTGTTAGATGCTGTTAGATGTTATTATGAATACCTTTTCTGTAGCTACTTTTTCATGGTGCAGCTCATGTCTTATGTATTTTTGGTTAACAAAAAGTCATACTCTTACGTCACCTTTCCCCAGTAGTCTTCACCATTGAATTTCTACCTGTCTTGACTTTTTGTCTTTGTTTTATGTTATTATAATGAAACACTAGAGACTGGGAGATTTATAGAAACACAGAATGATATAATAATGCATTTAATTTTATTTTATTTACTTGTGTTTATACTTGCTCGTTGTGCAGATTCAGGTGACTGTGCTGGGGTACTTTTAACCTGAAACACTTGCTTTGATTTTTTTTATGATGTTGTATTATAACCAATAAGTGCCCCTGTTTTTTGCTTACCTTGTAAAGTTCTTATAAAACCTTCATATTTAAAAACAATATTTATATGGGTAAAATTATTTTTATCTCATCTGCCCTCTATAACATCCTTCAAACTCACCCTAAGACAAACTACCCCATCTCCCTCCCAACTTCTTATTATTCTCCTTTTTCTTCTTATTATTGTATCTATTATTACTATTAATATGAGTAGTTCACTAAGTCCAATTATTGCCAACCATATGCAGTGAGGTGATATGTATATCAGCTAAGTTATGTCCACACAACCGCATTTCACAGGTCTCTTCCTCATTCCTCAAATAATACACTCTATTATCATTTTCCTTGGTTGCCCATCATAACTAAATGGTAAGACCATGTTGCTGAAAACAACATACACTTTGATTGTACAATATCAATAAATCAGTCTCAAGCTTATAGGAATCTCTCTACTGGGTAACTTTCATAGTATTAGAAGTTATCATGCAGAGGAGAAAAGAAATCAATAGTCTTACCCAGCGCTGAATCCAGCATGCTACATATGCCTGCTAGGAAATCTGTGAACATGGGGCAACAGTTGTATGATGGTTTGGGGATAACTAAGCACTTCTGGTTAGATATGAAACTGTACTCCTAGAGGGATTTCATGATTGGTCCCGTAAACCTTGTCAAACTCCATGAGTGGAGGTATCATAGGCCTAAGGAGGAACCTGCTGATGCTGTTTTGACAAACAATCATGCTGTCAAACTACCTTCTTAATGTTTATAACCATAGAATTGTGTTTTTATCTGCCTTAATCAGAAAAGCTTCTTGTAGTGTATAGTAGTGAATGAAGAGACTCTTGATTGCTTAAAGTGCTGAGTGTAAGTTATTATGAGTGTCAGCTGTGGTTGAATTATCAGTATCTACCTCCCACAATCAAGGCTCATGAAATATAAAGGAAAGGTGGGTAAAAAGAATGTAAAATCCACTTTTCACTTTTAAATTTTAATTTTATGTTATGTAAGATTTTGAATTGATAGGTATTTCATTCTTTCAATACTTTGAATATAGCCTCCCACTACCTACTAGCTTTCATTGTCTATAATAACAGATCAGATGTTAATCCTAACAAATTTTCAGATTATTTGACTGTTTTTCTCAATTTGTCATTAAGACATTTTCTTTTTTTTTTCGGTTTTTTTTGAGACAGGGTTTCTCTGTATTGTTTTCGAGGCTCTCGGTCTAGCCCAGTCTCGAACTTACAGAGATCTGCCTGTCTCTGTCTCCCAAGTGCTGGGATTAAAGGCGTGTAAGACATTTTCTTTATCTTTCAACATTTTGGATATTCATCCATGTTAATCTCCATTTTTTATCCTTAGGGTTTGCTGCACATCTTGAATACAAACATGTGTGATTTAACCAAATTTGTGAGTTTTTTTTGAGCATCATTTCTTCAGTATGATGTCATTACTTCTTTTTTTGGGAATAAGGGACACAAATTCAGTTTATAGTCAAATGGTTGTGGAGATGACTCAGTAGATAATATGCTTGTCACATGAGGATCCAAGTTTAGGGACACAGAATCCATGATAACCTATGTGTCTGGTCTCTAATTCCAGTGCTTTCACAGTCATATGGGAGCCAGAGACAAGAGAAAACCCAGAAGTTCACAGTAACAAGAGATTCTTCTTCATACAAGCTAGAAAGCACAGGTGGATATCTGAGGTTGTCCTCCAAGTTCTACATGTGTGTCTTGACACATGAGTTCTTGCAGTCACAGAGAGAAACATGCAAACACTCACAAATGCAACCACACACACACAAAACCATACACACACACACACACACACACACACACACAAAGCTATTAATGTCTTCTAGCAAATTCATAGGCTGTATTTTTTTTGCTATTTTCAGTTCTACATGAATCTCATTTTCCTACTTTTTCACGCATCTTACATTTATTGAAAATCAAAAATCTTAGAGTATATGTTGTTAACCTTTGGATGTGGATTATTCCTTCTGGGACTTGTTATAATGTTTTATTAATAGACATAGTTGAATACATTTTCATCATTTTCTAGATATATTTAGGAAAAATACAATTTTAAAGCATGGATTAAGAAAGTTAGCATTTAAAATAAGATTTGAGATATGTAGAACTTCTTGTGACATCATTCTAGAATTGAATTTCCAGTTTGATTTTAGCATTGAATGTTAAATAATAATGAACAGCCTTGATGTTACATTTTGCATTGAATTGCTTTCATTGTTTAAATTAATTTAAGAATAATTACTCAGGTTATACAGATTGTCATTTAGGAATGATTTACTCACACTAATGTAGATGGATATATAGATAATAGGTAGTTAGGTAGATTGATTATTGTTAGAAGCTTATTTGGAAGGGTAGGCACAACATTAATAAGAAAAATATATTATTTTTAAATGGTCCTGACTCTCTACCTTTCCTTGTACCTAGACACACTTAGCATACAACTAGAGAACATCTTCCCACTCTAACTCTGGGTTTGTCTTGATTACTTACATTGGTCAGTACAAGATAAACAAGAAAAACTTAAGGAAGGCTTGAAATATCTACTGGCTAGACTTTCTTTCTCTTGCTTGTCTGCATTTATCCTTAAAAAATACAAGGATGGAATGCTAGGAGTGAGATGCATGGGATACAAAATTGGTGTCACAACCCAAGATTGAAAGACTAATACCATTCATAATCAAGAAAGTAGTCTGGTCCTTAGCTCAGCCAAGACCAATAGAACTCTTAATCCTGAGCTGACTGAACAGTGAAATGCCAAGAACAGCTAATCCTCGGCTGCATCATCTGAACACACACACATACACACACACACACACACACACCACACCACACCACACCACACCACACGAAAATTGTTTTATTCTGGAGCAAAACTGAGGTTTTGTTTCTGTTTGTTACAGAGAGAGTTACATAGTTGTCAGAGGTGTTTTTCTTGTTTTCTTCAATTTCAAGCTCTTTTTTTTTGACAGAGGAAATGCATAACAAAATTTCAAGTTTTTCAAATATATTAAAGTAAAACCTTTTAACTATAAGAACGTGAGCCACTGTAAACTCTTCTAATTTTGTATTGACACTTACAAAATTATGGATAGTAGAGTCACTTAAAAGTATATACAGTTTATTCACAGCTGATTAGTAGACAGTATGCCGTAGAACATGGGAAAGTGGCTTTATATAATTGTTGAATGTTTCTGTTTGTGCTACCATTGTAAATTCATCATATTTACTTTAGTAAGTTCAGTATCCATACTTATGTAGTGCTATTATTTCTGTTTTAAACTGAAGCATCACCTAATTTATAGACTAGTATTTTTCCTTTTGACTTGTTTATTTTCAGTCTCTTTCAGTCTTTTCATTTCCAGCTTCTTCTTTAAGAATAACCGGTCATTAGTGTCATGTCTACACTATAAGTTAACTCTATGTTACTTTTAAATTCCATTATTGTGCATCCTTTAATTCAGGTCCTTATATTTGGTCAATTATGCATTAACTTTGAAGATCTTATTAATATAAACCAGTGAAAATAATTTTGCCCTATAATGTTGACTTTTTCTGCCTAAATTTATTTAAAGTTTTGGTTCAACTATTACATTTCATAACATGATTAGAATCCATACAATTGCTCTATAAATTTTCCCCCAAAACTATGTGATCTTGCTTTTTAAAAAATTTTAAAGGAATCTATTCACATGTCTATGATTACTTCTTTTAGGTCTGTTACTTTCTTCACAATGAGGCCATTTAACTTCTGTCTTCATGTCCCAATCTGTGCTTCAATGGATATAAAACACTATCTAGTTAAATAATGTAATGATGTGTTGAAGAAAAATGATCCACATAGACTCATATATTTGACTGCTTAGTCACCAGGGAGTGGAACCATTTGAAAGGATTAGAAGGATTAAGAGCAATACCTTGTTGGAGGAAGTGTGCCCCTAGGCATAGGCTTTGAGAAGCCCACACCAGACCCACCGAGTTTTGCTCTTTCAGCTTGTAGCTCAGAATGTAGCACTCAGCTACTGGTTCAGCACCAGGGATGCTACCATGCTCACCACCATGATAATACTGGACTAAGCCTCTGAAATTGTAAGCAAGCATCCAATTAATATTTGCTTTATAAAAGTTGCCTTGGTCATGGTGTCTGTTTCCTAACAGCAATATGTGACTAAGAAAAATATCCTTGTTATTTTTTTTTAAAATCCTTTTACTTATAACTTAGTCTTACACAGGTCTATTTTCCTTCCATCTTATTTCATTTTTTAAGTATGAACCGGTCTTATTCTTTCCTTCTTTTATTATGATAGCAATGCCCATTTCCCTTAAGCTCATTATAACTTTACCATTGAGATCTCTTTTGATTTCACCTGCATTTCTTTAGTTCCCCTGAAATTATCACATATTCTTTCTGTATGCTTTTCTCTACCCATATTCTTCATTTTCCCAAACAAAAGGAACTTTTGCTGTATTGTGAATGCTCTGTTCTACTCTCTTCTTTAAAACAAACAAAGAACTTTACTGTGGAATTTTTTTCTTTCTTTTATTTTTACAAGTCTTAAGAGGGCAGCTTTGTCCAAAACAGTTATATCCTGTCTTTGGGTCTTGATGTCTTTGGGTTTTTTTCCTCAATTTTATGCTTGTTATCTTGTTCAAAGGTTTATGAATTCTATTAATTTTTTAAAAGACCTAGATGTTAGGTCATTGGTTTTCTGCTTTCTTCTTAAATTTCTTTTTACTTTAGGTTCATGATTATGTTTTTCAATTTGTTCTAATTTTGATTATTCATTTTCCACTTCTTACTTTAAACTACTGAGTTTTCCCCCTTTTTAGTTTATTAATGTGGAATATGAACTTGTTGCTTATAGTTGCTTTTTGTTTGTTTGTTTAATCTTTGGGGGTCCACCACCCAGTTCCCAAATAAATACACAGGGAGTATTCTTACTTATGAATGCACAGCCTCAGTATGGCTTATTCCTAAACAGCTTTTCTAACTTAAATTATCCAGTTTATCTTTAATTACATTTTACTTCTGGGCTTTTTATCTTTCCTTATTCTATATCTCTTCCTTCCTTCCTTCCTCTTTCTCTCTTTCTTCCTTCATTCCTCCTTCATTTGTTCATTTCTTTCCTTAAGGTTTCTTTTCTGTAGCTGTCTGTGTGACAGTATGAACAGTTGTTTGGCCCCTGGGATCCTTCTCTGTTTCTATGTCTCTAATTCCTTCCTCTTTTCTAGATTTCTCTTTGCCTGGAAACCCTGCCTATCCATTTCCTGAGTAACTGTTGGCCATTTAGCTCTTTATTAGACCAATCAAGTGTTTTAGGCAGACAAAGTATCACAGCTTTACAGAGTTAAACAAATGCAATATAAAAGAATGCAACACAACTTTACGTCATTAAACAACTTTCCCACGGAATAAGCAAATGTAACACATCTTTAATATTCCACAACAGTTGTTTCTTTCTTCTTTCCTAGTGTATAAAATAATATTTTTTATTTCCAACAAAACACAACTTTTTCTGCATTCCACAATTTTTTCTTTCATTGAAAATACTTTCTTTTCTCATCCATATATCCTATTATAGTTTCCTCTCCCTCAGTTATTCACAGTTCCTCTCCTGCCTCACCTCCACTCCAAACCAACTCTTTTTCTGTCTTTCATTAGAAAAAGAACAGGCTTCTAAGAGATTAAAAATACAATAAGATAAACCAATACTATCATTTCAAAGCTGAACACTGCAACTCAACAGGAGGAAAAGAGTCCTAAGAGCAGGCAAAGGAGCTAGTGACACAATCATTCTATCAGTCAAGTGTCCCATAAAATATTTATCTAATAATTATAACAAATACATAGAGGATCTAGTGTAGACCCATGTCAGTGCTGTGCTTTCTGTTTCAGTCTCTGTGGGTGCATAACTTCCTTGCTTAATCAATTTGGAGGGTCAGTTCTGGTATGTTCCATCCCTTCTGGTTCTTACAATCTTTCCTCCTCCACTTCCATGGGAATCCATAAGCTTTGAAGGGAGAGATTGGATGGAGATGGAGACCTCCAATTGAGACTCTTCATAATGTCTGGCTATGGGAAGATTGTTGATTTTTTTAGTTAATCTTGTATGCAGCCACTTCACAAAAGTGTTTATCAACTGTAGGAGTTCCCTGGTAGAATTTTTAGCATCACTTATATACACTCTTATCATCTACAAATAATGATACTTTACCTTCTTCCTTTCCAACTTATAAACACTTGATCTCCTTCAGTTGTTATATTGTTCTAGCTAAAACTTCATGTATTATATAGAATACATATGGAGAGAGTGGACAATCCTGTCTTGTTCCTGATTGTAGTCAATTTTTTTTAAGTTTCTCTCCATTTACTTTGATGTTGGCTATAGTCTGTTGCAAATTGCCTTTATTATATTTAGATATGTTCCTTGTAGCCCTAATCTCTCCAGGACTTTTATCATGAAGGGTGTTGGATTCTGACAAAGGCTGTTTCTACATATCATGAGAATTTCATCTTTCTCTTTGTTTATATGATAGATTATATTATGAATTACCTATGTTGCATCATCCCTGAATCTCTGGGATGATTCTACTCGATCATGGTGAATTATATTTTTAATGTATTCTTGGATTCTCTTTACAAGTGTTTTATTGAGTATTTTGCATTTGTGTTTATAGGGGAATTTTTCTATAATTCAGCAAACCCCAGGTGAAGGGCACACAAGTCAGTTAAAGATGATGCCGAGGGAAAGTCAGGAGGGTGAGTCCTGAAATGCTTACAAAAAAAGATGATTGGTCGCCAAAATCAAACCAGATGAGGTCACTGCATGAGCAGCTCGTGTTCACTAGGTAAAGCATAGGACAACTAGGTGTGTGATAGGTTGACCTATAACAACACCACTGGCCGGCTATTTGCCTGCTCTACAGTTTTTTTGCTTTAAAAAATGCTTGCTGTGGGGCAATAAACGAGTTTCTTCTTGACTAGTCTCCCTGCTGCATCCGATTTTGTCCGGGATTCTGAGAGGCTGAGGAATAGGCGAGAGATGCATTTACCCTTCCTCGGACCCAGCTCAGCCTTTTGTGGTTGTACTAAGACCCTGCATCTGGTGTCCTCAATGTAGAGCCTGAAGGACCTACATCTCGGCCGAGGCTAAGCAGTGTCTCAGAGTAAGTGAGACCCTTAGTATGGGTAGCTCTATTTTCAGTAAGAAGGGAGAAGAGGAGGGGCTGGAGAACTGAAGACCCCTGCCTTATGCTCCCAGGAGCAAGGGGTTTGGGTCCCCCTGCACTGCCCTCAGGAAAAATCCATGGGACCTGGACCCCTATGATCCCCCGGAAAACAGCAGGTCGAGACCTGGGGGCCCAGTTTATGCGGAGGTCTACCCAATCAAGAAGGGGCAAGAGAATGCAACTAGGGTCCCCAAGCCTACCCAGTAAACTTGGTCCCCCGGGACTGGCAGGTCTTTAAACTGGTATCCTTGGGAGGCCAAGGATCAATTTTTTGGGAGGGGTGTGAGATTTTTTTTCTTTTTTCATTTAAATTAGTAACAAGCTTGTGTTACATGTCAATCCCAGTTCCCTGCCCCCCACCGAACCTGTATCCCATCCCCTTTCTGCTCCTCTGGAAGGGTGAGGCCTTCCATGGGGGAATCGTCAAAGTCTGTCATATCATTTGAAGCATGGCCTAGGCTCTCTCCCGTGTGTCTAGGCTGAGAGAGTATCCCTCTATGTGAAATGGGCTCCCAAAGATCTTAAAGATCTCTGCAAAGCCATGGCGGAATATGACCCTAATTTCCCTTGGGCACTGTTGCAGTACATCACCTACCATTCATGTGTCCCTAAAGACTGCCTGGATGTGGCTAAGGCAGTCCTCCCTAGTTATGATTATCAAATGGTGTGCCTTTTATAAGGAGGAATTGAGGCAAATAGGCAAGCTAACCCTACCATCCCTATTACCTATGGTATGCTGTCAGGAACAGGAGGTGGTTACTCAACTGGAGTCCAGCAAGTAGGGGTCCCTGTCCCTGGACCATATCTGGATCAGGTAAGACAGGCTGGCTTGAATTCCTGGGCTAAACGGGATGATTGACCTACTGAGTCCCCCATAGCTGGGCTGAGGCAGAAGCCTGGCAAGATCTTGCCAAAGTTTATAGACTGGGTCCAACAGAGCATTCAGCATAAGTTGCCCCCTGGGGACTTCAGAGAATGGTTTATCAAACTGCTGGTGTGGGAATGAATGAATGGGGGCCATAGAATGGCCTGAGTGGGATTAAAAGATGGGTTGTAGCCTCCTAAGATATAGATGCCCAGCAACATCAATCTCAGGCTCTGGCCCTGGCTTTACAGGCACTGATGACCGCTATGAAGGAGGCCATCACTCAGGCCCTGGCAATCCAGGATTAAGGGTCCTTGAGGCTGCTGGGAAAAGGGGCATGCTTTGATGTGGGCAGGAGGGACATTTTAAAATAGACTATCCTCAACACCCCTGCTAAGAGGTCAGGAGGGGTTAAGCCCCCCTCCACCCCATGCCCTCGGTGCAGGAAGGTATACCATTGGAAGAAGGACTGCAGATCAGAATTTGACCTGGAGAGGAAGTCTTTAAACTCGAGAAGGAGCAGCCTCCAGCCATGTTAAAAAATGGGAGGAATCCTCTCTCAAGGTAGAATTGGAAGATCCCATACCCCGACAACACAAGCCCACTGGACTGTCCCCTTGACTGACGACTTCACCCAAAAATGATGAGTTCTATAGGCAGTAAGAAGTTTCACTGATAGACACAGGAGCAGACAGGTCAGTACTCCGGGAGGAGGAATTGCCTTCCACCTGGGAGCTTATACATGGGCCTTCTGTTTTGGGGGTGAGAGGTAATTTCCAATCAAGAAAAACAGTAGCCTTAATGCACTGGACCAACCTAGATAGGGACCAAGGAAAGATATGCCCCTTAGAAGTCAAAGGCCTTACTGCTAATTTGCTGGGACAGGACATGCTGGGCCAAGTGGACACCGCCGTGACCACAGATCATCAAGCTTTTTACGAGGATATCCTGGAAAAGGAAGAGGCACAAAGGTTGGGGAAAGGATGTAAAGGTCACAGAGAAGGATTTTTTCAACCTCCTCAACTACAGGGAGGAGCCTGAGAGGTCTATACAGGTGTACTCCCAATCATAAGGGCCACTACCCTCTGAATGCTGCTTATCAGATGGGCACTGGGAAAACCCGTATGGGTGGAGCAGTGGATGCTGACTAAACCTAAGTTACTAGCACTCCACTAGCGAGTGGATGAACAATTAAAGCTTGGACATTTCTGTCCTTCAGCCCATGGAGCATCCCAGTGTTTGTAATTCAAAAGGCATCCGGGGCTCAGTGCATGCTCCAAGATGTGTGCAAAATAAATGAGAGGATGGAACTAGTGGGCACCCACTTAAGGGGCATGCCCTGAACCCCTGCTGTTCCCACAGAATATACATTTATGATAATTGATATTAAGGATTGCTTCTTTTCTATATAACTATATCCAGAGGATTGTGATAAATTTGTCTCTTCTGTTCCTTCATCCAAACTTGATCAATGTTTTGAATAGTTAGTGCTACCCCCAAGAAATGGCTAATAGCCCAGCTTTCTGTCAACATAGAGTACCTTGCTACTCCCTTAAGGCCTGTGCTAAAGTCAAATGATTCAATAATAAATGATTATATGGATGATTTAATTTTGGGACATCGGGATCCAGCATATCTGGAGGGCTTTGTGGCCCAGGCCCTCCAATTGCTTAAAAAAATGGGCCTTTACTGTGGCTCCAATAAAAGGTTCAAAGGTTCTTACCTTCAAAGTACTTGGGTTGTGCCTCACGTTGGCATGGGCTAGCCTGCTTACCTTACTTCCCCATATCCCACAAGCACACATCAGGTTACATAATAACATTATATCACTCCTCATGGTGGCTCTTCAGGCCCTCTTAAAGGGATGAGAGACACCAATTTACTTTCAACACCTTGAGGGAACTCTAGCCTTCAAGGGTTTCTAAGGGCAATGAATGGATGGATAGACTGGCACAGCCCCAGAGGCACTAAGCTACAGGAAGTCACCCAATTGCATGATATGACCCATGTCAATTGGAGGGGACTACATAGATTTCAAATCTATGGGGCCTCTGGCAGTGGATCAGTACAACTGGACTTTGGGAGCCCATTGCATATAGAGGGATACTCTCTCAGCCTAGACACATGTTGAGGGGGCGGGGAAGGTCTGGGTCCTGTTCCAAATGATATGACAGACTTTGAAGATCCCCTATGAAAGGCCTCACCATCCCTGGGGGGCAAGGAGGAGGGAGGGAGAGGGAACTGGGATTGACATGTAAAACAAGTTTGTTTCTAATTTAAAGAAAAAAATCTGCAAAGGAAAAATAAAGAAATGAAAAACCATTAAAAAAAAGATGCTTGCTGTGTAGCAATAAATGAGTTCCTGCTTGACTAGTCTCTCTGCTGCAACTGATTGTCTCTGGGACCCTGGGAGGCTGGGGAACAGGTACCTGATGTACTTACCCTTCCTCGGACCTAGCTCAGCCTTCCATGGTTGGGCTAAGACCCTGCACCTTGGGATCCTCCTGTGTCTGTCTCTCCAGAGCCTGGCTTTGTATTTTAATGTGGCCTCTGGGTACTGCACTCAGGACCTTGTCCTTGTGTTGTTTCTATACAGGCTTCATAATCACTATTTACATTTATCATTTGTTTATATTTTGTCTATTATTTTAAATTAAGGCCTTTACTATGTGATTAATAGCTATTTCTATTATAACCATAATCTCTCATACTTTCCCCCAGATTTGATGCTTGTTATTCCTTTACAGGTCATTTGTCACAGTATTTATTATAGTATGATGTGTAATGTTTATAAAATATTAGAAAATAAGGACCGAACCCAACAATCCTTAAGTGTAATGTTTTGTATTTCTCTGTATAAGAATTCATCTGTGTTTAATGCTTAAGTTGCATGCAGCTTCCAAAGACTTCTCAACACATCTAGTTGTACTTTTTTTTTGTCCTGTTGACTTGGATATTTGCTAAAGGACTTTAATCAAGTCTGTATATTGCACTCCTTTTGCCACAATCAATTGTTATTATAACAAAGACTTTCTGGAATGGAGGGAAAGTTTGGAACATGAAAACAGTTTATAACCTAACAGTAGTATTTGTGCCTTAGAATAGATTATAGTTTACCCATTTCTTCTGACTCTCCTTAAATGTGACAGAAGGCTGAAGGTACTAGACTTCTCAGTGGCTTGAACCCCTGGACTCAGATAAAGCTCTAGACAAATATATTCCCTTACAGAATATATATTTGTCTGTGGAGAATCTTTGTATGTATTTCAAGACAGTTACATTATCCATCATTGCATTCAGAGGGGATGTCTTTGACTCTTCTGTTTGAGAACACAGTGATAAATGAGAGGAATATTTTCAGAGATGCAGTCACTATAAGGAGAAGCAATGGTCATCTCCAGGAGTTTCTCATATTCCAGTCCACATTCAGTCTCCACTAAGTTTTTAAGTTAATAATCCAGCTTTCATCATAGTTTGCTCCAGTGCTCTTCACTCCAAGTAAGCTGACTTTCATGGTGAGTTTCTGTGGTTCCCCATCCTTCTGGATATGAGTATCTGTGGTTGCCTATGCATCTGAATTTTGGTGTTCAGTTTGGTCTTACAACCTCAATTTTCTGACATTTTAAGCAAGTCATTTATTCTGTTTATTCCTCTTTTTCTTACTGTAATTGCAGTAATTATAATTTTTGACCAGTTTATACATCTGAGATGAAGCTAGAAATCCCAAAACCCTTATCTTCTCATGTGTGAGCTGACTATCTTTCCTTCAAAGCCGTGGATTTATGAATACTGAGGCTAGAAAAGGTAGAGTTAAGGAAGACAAGACTACACTAAGAAAAGATCTGTGAATCCATTTTTCCCTGTTCTCTGAGGATCAGTTACTGAATAAGTTTATTCCCTTGGCATTCAACCTAAATATTAAATTGGAAGGACATCCTGGGGACTTTTTCCATAACTCTGTTGATATCCTCCAATATCACCTACCAAAGAGTAGAGTTAAGGTTATGAAAAATCCCTCAGTATAATGACCAACTTGTATTTTTCTCTTTCTTCTATTTTTCTCTCAATTCCCAAGATCTCCTCTTTGTCTTAAATTTTTAAGTAGGAGTTGTTCATTTTGTTTGTTTATTTGCTTAGTTATCTTCTATTTACTTCACTCTTGATTTAAAATTTTCAAAATTTGTTATTTATGAAACTAAAAAGTTTTGAACTCACCATTTAAAAATTGTATTAATCATTTGAAAATTTCATAGAATGTATTTTGATCATTCATAGTCACCCTTTGTCCCTCTAATTCTTTCTAGATGCATTCATAACTCCCTGACCCCCTGCCTTAATTCTCTCTCTCTCTCTCTCTCTCTCTCTCTCTCTCTCTCTCTCTCTCTCTCTCTCTCTCTACACACACACACACACACACACACACACAATAGGTTCAGTTTATGGAGTCTATGTACTCATGATTATGAAGCCAGGTACCAGAATGTGGTTGACCTAAGAGAGTACACATCCTTAAGAAAACTGACTCTCCCTATTCAATAAATCATCGACTGCCAGCAATTCCTCAGATAAGAATGGGGCCTCATAAACCCATCTTGTCCCTCCTTCATAGCATGATAACAACCTTGGTCTTGTGTAGGCAACTATAGATGCTGTAAGTTCATGAGCACAGAAATCCTGTCATTCCAGAAGATGCTGCTTTCCTTTGATCCTCCTAGACCTCTATCTGTTACAATACTTCTGATCTTTCTACTGTAGTGATCCCTCTGTCTCTGTCTGTCTGTCTGTCTGTCTGTCTCTCTGTGTGTGTGTGTGTGTGTTTTATAAATATCCCAATTTTGATTGAGGTTATTTACTGACACCTATTTTCTACTATTCTTTGCCTAATTGTGAGCTTCTGTATTAACAACCACCCATTGAACTTCTCTGATGAGATCTGAGAGCTATACAAATTAATTGGTAGAGAGACTTGAATTAAATGGTAGTTTAACAGTATGCATATTTAGCGGAACAAAAATAGTAAGTTTACTTCTTGGGACTCTAAGTTCTCTAATCATGGGTTCTTTTCCAGATTTACAATATCAAGCACATGTTTCTTCCTGTGGCACGTGTTTCTTTCTGTGGAGTATGCCTTAATCCAATCCTGAGGCTGTTGATTACCCCCATAATCATTTCCATGAAATGACTTTTGACAAGATATCTACATTTATCAAATATTATTTGAGTTCTGGAGAGGTGGTTCAGTGGTTAAGAGCACTTGATGTTGACTGGTGAGGACTGAGGTTCGAATACCAGCACCTACACAACACTGAATATTATTTTACATTTACCCCTAAACCTTGGTGCTGTGGGGCAGAAAAGAAAGATCACTGGGGCTTGCTGGCTTCAGCACAGTAGAAAAACATGACATTCAGGTACAGTGAGAGACACTGACTCAAAGAAAGAAGGTGGTGAGTGATATATCGATGATACCCTGTATCCCTTTCTGGACTCTCTGCCTGTTTATCATTATGTTAAATATTAGTTGAGGACCTATATTTTTTTTCATTATCATCACGGGGGATTTACAACTCAGTAAAGCAAATTCCTTTTCTTAAGAAGCTTAAAAACTCCACAAAATCAAAATTAAAATACATACTTTCAGAGTTTATTAGTCTTTCTAGAACTTATTTGTTTTTTCATTGTTGAATCAGAGACTTGCTTAAAAGACTTGATCGCGTTTAACTGTAACATTCTTTGATTGACAAGAACATGAATTATAGAAATTACAAAGAATTTGATGAAAACAGGAAAGAATCCTAACATAGGGAATCCATGCAGAAAACACAAAATTCCTGGCCCTTCACTTAAAATATTTAAATGAAGACAAACCTCATCAGCATGTCAGAGGTTTATACTTTCTTTTTTTTAATGTCTTGTTATTTTTAAATTTAAATTAGAAACAAAGTTGCTTCACATGTCACTCCCAGGTCACTCTCCCTCTCCCTCCCCTCCTGTCATGCCCTCCCTCCAGACCCCCCTAGGCCCCTCCTCCAATCCCTACTCCTTTCCCCAGGGAGCTTGAGGCCCTCAGGGGCAGGTATCCATAGTCTGTCATTTTATCCAGGGCAGGGCCTAGGCCCTTCCTCAAGAGTTCAGGCTGAGAAAGAATCTCTCATTATGGGATGGGCACCTAAAGTTCATTTGTATGCCAGGGATAAATATTGATCTACTACCCAAGGCCCCATAGATTGCACATTCATGGGGTCTGGATCACTCCCTTGCTGGATTCCCAGCCATGAGTCTGGGGTTCAAGAGCTCCCCCTTGTCCAGGTCAGCTGTTTCTGTGGGTTAAACAAGCCCAGTGTTGATTTCTCTGCTCATTAGTCCTCCCTCTCTGTCACTGTGTTCCTTGAGTTCAGCTCAGTGTTTAGTTGTTGGTGTCTGCCTCTGCTTCCATTAGTCACTGGTTAAATGTTCTGTTTCCCAGACTCTCTGGCAGTGGACTTGTAGACTGGCACTCCCCTGATCCATGTCTAAAATCCATAGATGAGTGAGTACATACCATGTTTCTCTTTATGTGACTGGGTTACCTCACTCAGGATGGTTTCATGTAGTGCCATCCATTTGCCTGCAAATTTCAAGATTCCATTGGTTTTTTTTCTGCTGAATAGTACTCCATTGTGTAAATGCACCACATTTTCTCTATCTACTCTTCAGTTAAGGGGCATCTAGGTTCTTTCCAGGTTCTGGCTGTTACAAATAATGCTGCTGTGAACATAGTGGAACAGATGTCCTTATTGTATGAATGTGCATCTTTTGGATACTTGTGGAATTGCTGGGTCTTTGTGGCAGGCTGATTCCCATTTTCCTGAGGAATCTCCATACTGATTTCCAAAGTGGCTGTATGAGTAGGCACTCCTACCATCAGTGAAGGAATGTTTCCCTTTCTCCACATCCTGCCAGCATAACCTGTTTTTGATTTTAGCCATTCTAACAGGAGTAAGATGATATCTCAGAGTTGTTTTGATTTGCATTTCCCTGATGGCTAGGGATATTGAGCACTTTCTTAAGTGCTCAGCCATTTTAGACTCCTCTATTGAGAATTCTCTATTTAATTCTGTAGCCCACTTTTTAATTGGACCCGTTGTGTTTTGGAGACTTGCTTCTTCAGTTCTTTGTAAATTTTAGAGATCAGCCCTCTTTCAGATATGGGGTTAGTGAATATCTTTTCCCATTCTGTGGGCTGCCTTTTTGTCTTGTTGACTGTGTCTTTTGCCTTACAGAAGCTTCTCAATTTTAGGAGATCCCATGTATTAATTGTTGACCTCAGGGTTGTGCTACTGGTGTTATGTACAGGTCTCCTGTATCAGTTTGTTCAAGGGTGCCTCCCACTTTCTCTTCTAACAGGTTCAGTGTGGCTAGATTTATGATGAGGTCTTTGATCCATTAGGCCTTAAGTTTTGTGCATGGAAATAGACATGGATCTATCTGCATTATTCTGTATGCCAGAGTCCAGTTATGCCAGCACCATTTGTTAAAGATGCTTTCTTTTTACCATTGTATATGTTTAGTTTCTTTGTCGAAGATCAGATGTTCGTACATGTACGAGTTAATATGGGGGTTTTCAATTTGATTCCATTGGTCTACCTGTCTATTTTTGTGACAATACCAAGCTGGTTTCAGGACTATAGCTCTATAATAGAGCTTGAAATCAGGGATGGTGATGCCTCCAGACATTGCTTTGTTGAATAGGGTTGTCTTGGCAGTCCTGGGTCTTTTGTTTTTCCACGTAACATTGATTATTGTTCTTTCAAGGTCTGTGAAGAATTGTGCTAGAATTTTCATGGGGATTGCATTGAATCTGTAGATTGCTTTTTGCAGTATGCCATTTTTTTACAATGTTGATTCTACCTATCCAAGAGCATGGGAGATCTTTCCACATTCTGGTGTCTTCTTTAATTTCTTTCTTTAAAGACTCAAAGTTCTTGTGATACAGGTCTTTCACTTGTTTGATTAGTGTTACCCCAAGGTATTTTATGTTGTTTGTGGCAATTGTAAAGGGTTATGTTTCCCTTATTTCTTTCTCAATCCTTTTATCATCTGTATATTAGGCTACTGATTTTCTTGAGTTGATCTTTTATCCTGCCACTCTGCTGAAAGTATGTATCAGCTGTAGGAGTTCCCTGGTAGAGTTTTTGGGTTACTCATGTAAACTATCATATCATCTGTAAATAGTGGAAGTTTGACCTCTTCCTTTCCAATTTGTATCACCTTGATCTACTTTTGTTGTCATATTGCTCTAGCTAGAACTTCAAGTACAATATTGAAGAGGTATGGAGAAAGTGGAAAGTCTTGTCTTGTTCCTGATTTTAGAAGAATCGCGTTGAGTTTCTCTCCATTTAGTTTTACGTTGGTTGTTGAGCCTCCCCACCTGGTGGGAGCCTATGTACCCCAGTTTCCTGGTCTTCTCCCCCCATGGGACCAATGCCTGGGAATCGCCATTGAGCTTCCCCTCCTGTCTGAAGCCTATGCACCCCAGTTTCCTGGTCTTCCTCTCCATCCAAGGGACCAGGTAAACTGGGCCCTGTATCCAGGCCTACCTTGCAATACCTGGGGACTGCCTGGTGACTGCCACTGATACTCCCCTCCCAGCAGGAGCCTTCGCACCCCAGTTTCCTGGTCTTCTTCTCCATCTCCACCCATGGGACCAGGCGCCTATGCTGCCCAGATTCCTGGTCTTCTTCTCAACCAACAGGACCAGGCAATTGGGAGTCTGTTTCTGGGCCTGTGTTCCAGGGCCAGTTTTACACTTTCTAAAGATAAAAATAATAATATCACTAAATAGGATAATAGAAATACTGGATGTCCTTGGATTCCATTGTGTCATTAAATGAGACAATTTTTTATAAAATATATTCATGTGATAAATATTGATAAAACTTTCTATTTAAAAGGTACTAAACCTGATACTCCATACCATAATTCTCAACTTTATAGCTATCGAGAGAAAATACTATAGTGATTGAACATGACAGGTAGACAAATGATAAAAGAGATGTTATTAAACTTCCTGCTAATTCAGGGACAAAAGAACTGCTGTCCCTAAAGATTCTGTTGTCCAGATGGCTGAACATCACATTCAAAAGACAGGGTACAGGATCAAATTGTATTTCCCTTTCCCTGTGCACCGAAGAGCAATGGCTGGGACTCAGAGATTCTGAGTATTACATTCTTAGCTGCCAATACCAGGAGTTTTTCCAAATTTTTTCCGAACTTCTTTGACCTCTGGTTAGCCATTTCATATATGCTTCATTACTATTGCACATGTACATGAAAGGAAACATCAAATAGTATTTCGCCATATGAGAAAGCCTTCCATCTTTTCCAAAGTCATTACAAAATGGACCAAATATTAGCATTCTAGATTTGCTTGCCTGTGTCTCATGAAACACTCATGGAAGCAAAACACTGGGATTCTTTTTCACAAAGATGCACAATCAGGAGTTGGAGAGAGCAGCTCCTGCAGCAAAATGAATTTAGTCTTTGTCTGCTACTGAGAGTTTTCAAATAGGTGGAAGTGATTCTTCAGGCACTGGGCTTTGTCATGTTTTTCTGTCTTTTTTACCACTAGCATCATTCACTATAAACATTTCTTTCAGCATTATCTTCATCATCATTTCTCCACTGTCCTCAATGTTGTCACCCTCATAGGTATTATCCAGTGTGCTTTTATCCAGTATCAATTGCTTTATGTTTATTAGTGTGTGCATGTATGTATGTATGTGTGTGTGTGTATGCATGCATGTATGTATGTATACAATTATGCATGTATTTTCCATACATTGATGATATAGGAGTTACTATTTTTTCCTTTTAGCAAATGAAATGTAAGAAAAGCAGATGACTTATTCAGAATTCTGCAATTTAAAATGGTTGAGCCAGAAGTGAAATATAGGCATCTTGACTCTAGAAACCTTAGTTTTATTCTTCTTCTTAATCCCTGAACTTGGGAGGCAGAGGAAGGTGGATCTCTGTGAGTTTGAGGCCAGCCTGGTATACAAAGCTACACAGAAAAACCCTATCTCAAAAAAAATGCAATAATCCTTTTCAAGACTAAGTTTGAGCACAGGATATAATACTATTCAAAGGTTATTGGTTTCATACAGGCAGATTTGTACAAACCCTACCTCAGTGTGGTTTTGCAACAAACTAGACCAAAATTTTAGTATGGAAATACCTTTCAGGCTATGTAGGATTGTCTCTCCTGTAGAACCCTGATTTTCACTGGGCTACTTTAAAATTTACCAAAGAATTCAAAAATGATATCAAACAAAGAGTAAATCTCATAGAAATAGAACAGAATAGTGCACTTGTTACTGAAGCCTCAGAAGTAGATGGATGAGAGAGGGATAAAAAAGAAATGATTAACAAGGGCAGTTAGGTAGGAGGAACATCAACTGTTCTACAGAACAATAGGATAATTATGGCAGACTATAATTGTTTATATATACATGTAGAAACAGCTAGAACAGAGGTTTTTGAATGTTGCCACCACAAATAAATGACAAATATTTGAGGTGATAAATGTGCCAGTTACACTGATCTGATCATTACACTCTTTGTTCATGCATTGAAATGTCACACTGTACCTCAAAAATACATATAATCTCTGTGTCAATTAAAATATAAAATGTGTCTTTTCAAAAAAATGATGCCACCGTGTTAGAAACTTGGCATCTACCAGCAATAAAACACCTACCTGCAGACATCCCAGAGGGCTGAATGAGATTCTTTTTTTTCCAGAGTCCTACTCAAAGCAGCAAACCTCTTCATACCCACAAAAGGCAGTCTTCTCTTGGCTCTTTACTGAGACATATGCCTGTTTAAACTTTACCAATCCATTATGGCTCCAAGGAAAAAGGAAAATTATTTTATGTTTCCAAGTAGAAGCAACAATACATCATTTATTATCCTCCAGATTTAGAGTGTTATTATCTCCCTTTTATTTATTGTGGTCGTAATGGCATGTTCCATTCCAAATCTGGTCTTCTGTTCCAAATGCTGCATTGCCCACACTAGAAATCTATAAATAGTCTGTTAAATAAAGCATGATGAGTGTAAAGGCTCTTGATATGGAGCAGTAACAACAAGTTTTCATAGAGAGACAGATAGAAGGAAATAGTCATAAACAACTGAACAACTTACCTTTGTGTTTGTGAAGCTAGGAGAGTGACACTGAAATCTTGATTCTTGTTTCAATGTAGTGTTGCCAAATGCATATGAAACTCTGCAAATCCTTGTGGAGATGCATGAAAAATGTGGATCTGTTTCAGTGGGAGTACCTGAAAGCTTGATTCATGAGCTGGAAAGAGCAAAGTTGCATGGAGTATGGAGGACAACATCACTGCTTTCACATCTAAACACGTGGTTGGGATTATGTTAGGAAGCTAATATGGAGAGCTGGGATTCCTCACCTGATCAGTTTTCAACTCCAGTTGTCAGTCTTTCCTTCTTATCTTGGGTTTGGGTAAATCCTACTTAGCATATGATAGGCTACTATTCAGGGCAAGATCTTGGAAACATCTAATCTTGTTGGTTAAGAGGACTAGCTGCTCTTGCAGAGGACCCAGGTTTGATTCCAAGCACTCACATGGCAGCTCATAAGTGTCTATAATTCCAACCCTTGGGGGTACAATGTTATATTCTGACTTCCATGGACACCAGGCATATACATGTTTCACAGACATCATGCGGGTATTGTGTGTGTGTGTGTGTGTGTGTGTGTGTGTGTGTGTGTGTAATTTAAAAACAGAACACTTTTCATAGTTTTTACAGTGCCTATAAATGTTCTTTGGACTGCCCCATAGTTATGAGAAATGGTGGAGACCACTGTTTAGAACAGTAGCCTTAGGACTCCTCTCTCATCAGTATCTTATTCTCAGCTTTGTTTTTCTGGACCTTTGTTTATTTTTTATTTAAATTAGAAATAAGCTTGCTTCACATGTCAATCCCAGCTCCCTCTCCCTCCCCTTCTCCCATGCCTCCCATCAACCCGCCCTTTTTTCTGAATAATCTAGAAGACAGAAGTTTTAGTATTGGCATCCAGACAAAAGGGATGCAAATCAGGATACAAACATGCATAGGTCTATAAGGACATCCTGTTCTTACCTCTACCCAAAGTATATACTCTCTTCTGCTTAACAAACTGTTTGTCAAAGACTGTTCATTGTCTTTCCTAACAAAGAGGAAGTGATGCATGCATATGCTTTCAGGGCATAGGAAGGCTTAAGGAAGTTCATAAGGCATTGTGGTTGCACAGAGCATGCCCTCTAGTGATGCTCTGGATTCACTTCTTAGACTGTACTGGGATTTCTAAAAACCTTTACTTGTGCTTATTTGGACAGGGTGGCCATTCCTCTCCAGCGGGCAATTTCTTTCAATAAATGTTCTTGACACTATTTCCATGCCTCAGTTCCTATAGCCCAAAGAGATGGACTCTGTCTTCCCCTATCTGCAGCCCTAAATAATCTTCCCTTCAGCAGCAAGTATGCTTGCTTTTCTAACCCATGAAATTCACACAGTGGATTTTCCCATTTTTCTCCCATCCTTTTGCTTTTTCACACTCAACTAGGCAAGGTTATTTTTATGATTCCCTTTTTTATTCCAAAGTTTAATCTTCTTTCCTTTCTTCCCACATACAAGTCTCCAGGGATGAAATAAATTATCACTCTTTGTTTGCTCAGTGTCTCCTCTTGTCTCTTTGGAGAGGCCCTTAGACTCTCCTACCTTTCATAAGCTGTGTGAAATATGGTGACATGAAATGTCTTTCATATTTAACTTTCCAAATTTAATAAAACGCATCTTTCTCTTTTTTTTCCTTGCCTCAGCAGCCAATTCCCACCTCACAAATAACTATATAAGTTGAAAATGTACTGAGAAAACTTTTCTGCTTTGTTTTATGCCTTTGTTGTCATAATAGACACATGTATGGTTAGGTTTCCATGTTGACTAAGCAAAGGGTAGTACACGATTTCAAACACACATACATGTACTTTTGCATATAATTCTCAAGTATTTCTGCTGGGTAGTTGTCTTAATTAGGACTTTCATTGCTGTGAAGAGACACCATGACCATGGCAATTCATAAAGAAAACATTTAATTACATTTTCAGAGGTTCATTCCATTGCCGTCATGACGGAGAGAATAGAGGCATGCAGGGCAATGTGGTGTTGGGTACATTTTGATATGCAGGCCACAGGAAGTCAATCGGGACACTGGGTGGTATACTGAGCATAGGTAACCTCAAAGGCTGCTCCCACAATGACACACTTCCTCCAACAAGGCCACACCCACACCTGTAAAGCCGCTCCCTATGAAGTTATGGGGGCCAATGACATGCAAACTACCACAGTAGAATATAGTTGTTCATTCTGCTTTCCTTGCATCTTTTCTCTACGTGGGGAAGTTGGGATGCTCAGAGCTATATTTTCTGCAACCTTTCGTCTCAGTGATTATGTATTGATACATGTGAGAAATTTGGAAGACAAAAGTGAGTGGGATACGTCTTACTGATAGTTCAGGATGGACTCACTAACAAGCAAACTCATGTAAACATCAGCTTTCTCCAGTAGCCACTCTGTGTCCAGTATATAGTCTCAGACACTGAGAGACAGTGGTAACAGAGGAGCCAATTTGTGCTTCTTATTTCCTACCTTGGGCTCAAGCATGGTGGCCTCTGACATAGTTACAAGTACCTCTATTATTCTGCTCTCAGATATTTTGTGCTTAATTCCAAGACTAAACCTAATCTACTTGCTCTATATTCTACAGATCTGGAAAATATCTCATTTACCATAATAAACGTCTATCTATTTAAAATACCTGGAGCTATTTCTGGCTCCTGAACTGAATACAGATTAATGCATTCCTTCATTGCTTATTTATAAAATATGAATTACTGAGACCCTCCACAGTGTGATTCTCCTACCAGGCTCTCACAGACTCTGAAATCTCAGTTCTTAGATTTTTTTGTCAACATGTGTGTCCTCATTATTCCTTAAGGAATCTGTCAACTCTTCCATATCCCTGTCCTTTGAATGTGCCATTTGCTCTTTAATATGTGACACACTGTTTTCCCCTCCTCTTTGCCTCCTTTGGCTTACACCCAGCTTACATATTTCCAGTTTTTTGGAACCCTTAAAGCAAAATCGTTTCCATTGCATTTTCTATGTAATTTCATTAATGATTTTGCATGAATTTCAGATTTGATTTTAAGTCTTCTAGACTGCATCTTCATGATCTCAAACATATTCTAGTCAATGTCCTTTCAAATGTCTAGAAAAGACACTAATGATGATTATGTGGTGAATGGGAGGCTCCCGATTGTCTACATTACATTCCATGCACTTTGCAACCAGTTGTAAACAGCAAGAGCCTGTTGGCTTGAAATATTGTCAAGCAATAATGATTGTTCTACCCTTGTAAATATATGTGTTTTAATGTGAGTCTACCATGCTTCCAACACATTTATTTGAACATGGTATTATTAAACTGCCTGAGGGCAGAAATTGAATCTTGTCAGTATGTTTGATATGGGTACTAGACATGTGGGTGCTTCAACCTCTAACAGGAAGATAATAATTTAAATACTCAATTGTTATCTGTTGCACTGGTATCCATGCCTTTTGCTCTTGAACAGGTAAGTTGCCATATTTATTATTTCATAAACCCAAAGAACAATCAAAACTAGCTCCTCATTTAAGAAGCAAACTTACAACATGAGACTATTATATTGTTTCTGAACATTAGCATTTTTTATTGGGTTCAATATTTGAATATGTAATGGTAAATTTTATGACAAAATTTCTGATAATACTTTAAAATGGTACATTTGCTTTCTCCTTTCTTATCCTGACAGAATATTTTTCTTAACAGGAAAAATATGTAATTATGGAATTCCAAGCCAAAGAATATATGAAATTGCCGGGCAGTGGTGGCTCACGCCTTTAATCCCAGCACTCGGGAGGCAGAGGCAGGCGGATCTCTGTGAGTTCGAGGCCAGGCTGGACCGACAGCCTCCAAAAGAATACAGAGAAACCTTGTCTTGTAAAACCAAAAAAAAAATAATAATATATAAAATTTAGTCATTGCTTAGTAGAATTTGTGAGAATCTTGATTTTTCTCTGGCAGTATCTATTTTTTAACTATTTAAAACTAACTTAATTACTGTTACTTTTCATTGGGAGAGATGTTATTCCAAAGTAACATAAAAGCAACTTTTAAACTGAAATTTATAACCACCATTAAATGTTTTTATGTTTTCTTTATATGACACCCAAAGCCAAAAGTCAGTAATGAATGTGAAATATTTATTAGGGATGAAGGTATAAAACGACCATAATAGAAGACTGACAGATTTTATACTGTTTTTGTAAGCATTTCTAAACTCCCTAAAGAAATATATTACCTCCCAGAGAGACACACAGCGAATGTGTTTTTGAAAATGTGAGATATTCACATGAAGTACATTCTAATTCACTTTAACAAACTAGAAATAGGTGCATGCTTGAAAATAAAAGTTAGAATTTCTTAGTCATTAGATAGTGTTGGAAACTTTAGGCTCCTCTGTGGGAATTAACTTATTGTGTTTTAACATTAAGAGAAAAATTCAAGTTCATACCGTGTGTTCAAATTTAAACATTTCATAATCCATTACTATTATCACCACCCTCGTATGAGAATTAATGGATAATTTATCTTCTGAATAATGAGATATCTTGAGAGAAAATAAGAATTCCTCAAGCAAATTGATAAACCAAGAGCGAGACTATGTGGGAAAAAAAAGAGACATGCTTGAGTTTTTAATTATAAAGGAAGGTGGGAATGTGGGCAGGGTTCCTTGATGTGGGGTGTATCCCGGTGATGTCGAGAGAGGGACTTCTTATCAACTACTGAAATAAGGGCAAAAGGCGGAGAAAACAGATGTATATTTCATAGCTGCCAATGGCCAGCTGTAAAATTTAAATCAGATTCTGCTGTAATCTACCTTACATTTAACTCTCTTTGCTTATTGATCTCCCTCTGGGAATACAAGTAGTTGTTTCCTACAAAGAATTCACTTCTAGTTAGCCTGGTAAACACAATACAGTGATACTGTATATACTGTGTTGTCACCATAGGTTCATATGTTGGTTCATTTATTGGTGCCCCCATGAACAGTGTTTAATTTCCTTTAATTATTGTTGATTATTCATTTACATTTTTCAGTTCTACAATGAGAAACACAAAAGTGAAAATGCCGAATGTCTGGAACACAGCAGAGGTGTAGCTACCGCTGTACTACATTTGAGCTTTTCTCACATGGCTAACCATGTTAAATCCCGTGGTGCTGGTGGCCAATGTATATAATGGCAGAACAGATAAAAACAAAATGACACTTTCATCAAAGGTCAACAAGACAAAGTGGCACACAGTGATTTTAATCACTGTTACAATAAGGTGAAAGTCAAGAGAAATCAACTTTAAGTCAGGGAAATTAAACTTTACAAAGGGCTGAAGTGGGGATTGGTCCATGGAAACCATCTGGCTTTGTTAACAGTCGCTTATCAAATTATAGGCCCTATCCTCACATATAGACAGAAACAGGATCCCTGTCGTCCTGTATTTTACAGAAGGATAAGTTATTTTGGCATTATAAGGTTTTTTCTCAAGGAAGCACTTAAAATAGGGCTAAGGTCATGTGAGTCACACAGTCACGAGCTGTGAGAAGCTGTGTCCATGCCTGTCTATCTGAGTCTGTATAGGTCAAGGCTAGAGGCTAGCTGTATAAAACGTTCAAAGGAACCTGGCTGCACTCCACACAGGCAAGAATCCTTCTCATCTTAAGCAGAAATATTGGAGAAATTGCTCAGAAGATTTATGATAAACTTCCTTAGATAAATATAAACATCCTTGATTTTATTTAGAAGCAAAATTCTTAATATATGAAGTCATTCCATGAAGTTTGGGAAATAATGGTTTTATTTTCCTTGGTGCATTAGGAAGGTAATTAAAATCATCTTTATTTTAAAATAAATATTGATTCATAGGAAGTTTCAAAGGAATGCATGGCAGGATTCATGCATCTCCCACCCAACTTTGCTCAATAGTAACATCTAAAATGATCACAAAATTTCAAAACAAAGAAAGTGACATTTGTAAAATCCACAGAGCATATGGCAATTTCTGAGGCTTAGTTTTATGTGGGGATGTCAGTTCTCTGATTCTACAGTGCTGTTTGACTGATAAAATTCAGACAAGGAGCCATTGGTCATTATTTTCCCCCAGCAAGTGTGGATGATGTGTATCCACTCCATCAGCAGACTTTGAGAGCCACCCCTCCCCACACTGTATTCCAAGCTCATCTCTCTCCTCGTTCTTTTCTATTACTTTCTCTTCATTTCTGCTTCAACACAATTTCAGATTTGCAAGTATTTTCTATAGGAACTTACATTTATGTAAAAATACATAGATGCATGCAATGACACTTAGTGAAAGAAGAAGCCAAGGAGAGTTTGGATGCGTGGAAAGGAAAGGGAGAAAATAATGTAATTAAAGAATAATCTCAGAAAATATAAAACGACAAAAAGGTTGCAAGAAATTTACAATGGGATTCTCACAAGAATTTACCTAGATGGTCCAAATAGTGACATATTTCTCGTCACATCTGTTGTACCCACCTCTTCTTTTTCAATGAACATATGTATATGCACAAATATAGACACACACACAACACAAGTTACATATATGTCCCCTTCATATTTTATGACATAGAAATTTGAAAGAGCTGGTTATTCCCCAGATCAAAGGAATGTTTATTGTATCCAAACTTTGGATTATCCTAGGTGGCAAGATCTTTTTATTGTAATACAATGACACCCAAATTAGGTTACTATTAGTATTCTTAGGGTCAGAACCTGGGTCCTGGCAGGTCCAGGGAGAGCCTGCTTACTAGCTATGTTGTGTCACTCTTGCTCAGTAGGCCAATTACAGACAGAGTTATTAACGAAAAAGTGAAAAGGCAAAGGATTTTCAGCCCTATGGTCATGGGCCAAGTGCTGATATGGGCTTCAGGTTCTCATCTCTATAGCCTGTGCTACTTAAGCCCCTAGTCACTAGACTAGCTACCAGGGAAGTCAACATATGATTAGAAAGTTAGAAGACTCAGTCTTAGTTCTGTTATCCAGGAATGGGAGAAGGCTAGTCATCCTATAACTGTTTGTCATATTTATGTGAAGAATCCTTCAGACAATCATTGAGAAGGTTTGGAGAACTCCTGAGGTTCCTGACATGTGGGGATCCCCATAGGATGGTGCCATCATGAAGACATAGCCATTTAACAAAGTTTCTCATCAATCAGCCCCTATGGGTCTCTTCTGATTGCTCATTTATACCTTATGTGAGAAACAGATAAACATGCATAGGTGTTTGCTTTAGTTCTGTCCTAAGAAAACATTAAAATCAAAGAGGAGATGTGATCATCTGCAATGATAGCTGGCAGTCTGAAATATAGGTCACTAACAGGAACTGTGATAGTATCTAAAGTGGTGAGAAATTATGGGACTCCACTAAAGTAGAGAGCATTGTGGGACTGAGTCCTTAATAGATGACATGCACACTGTCTTGAGTTAGTATTAGAGCTAGTCCCTGGACAGCCTCCAAAGCCACAGAGAAACCCTGTCTCGAAAAAAAAAGTATAATACCCTGCCAGACTGTCCCAGAAAACCAGATGATGGGAAGAAAACTCATGAATGCATACTCTTTTATATATCCTCCCCTCTAATACTGCAGTGTTTACCACAAAACAGGAATGCTCTTTTGCTAAACTCAAAACAAATACTAAAATGAAAATATCAACATTGACACAATGCTATTATATACTCTACAGGCTATTCAATTGTATTCTTTATGGCAAATGAATCCAGTTGTGATCATATATATATATATATATATATATATATATATATTTGTTTTACGAGACAGGGTTTCTCTGTATTGTTTTGGAGGCTGTCGGTCCAGCCTGGCCTCGAACTCACAGAGATCTGCCTGCCTCTGCCTCCCGAGTGCTGGGATTAAAGGCGTGTGCCACCACCGCCCGGCTTGCTCATCGTGTATATTTAATCTGCAGTAATTTCTCAGTATTGTCTTTTCTTCCATAGCACTGACATTGTTTAAGAGTGCAGGCTGGATATTATTTTCAAATGTCTGTCAACTTAGTTTGTCTGCTCCTTCCTGGTATATAGGTTCAAGTTATGCATTGTTAGCAAAAGATACTACTATGAAAGTGATCTGAAGCTCTCAGAGCTTCATATGAGGAAAAGAAAATTGCATTTGTCTCAGTTATTAGACATATTAGCTTTGATCTACTGGTAAAGATTGCTTGGGAAGATTAATGTAAAGTTATTTTTATTTGTATTTGTTAAACTTAGAGCTTCAAGATTCTAAGGATTTATACTTATCCCTCTCTCCTTCCCTCCAAACTTTTAAGCATCAAATGCTTCTTCTTGAACTATTTATAATTGCACTGCTAAATCTAACTTTTGTTATAGTCTTCATTATATTGAAAAGTAATTGTGCCATTCTTCTATAATCCTAATAAATTAATAGCCTTTGTCAGCAAGGATTTTATAATGTCTATCCTTGCATGATCTAAAAAAAATAGAACTTTCTCAATAGCTATTAATTGAATAAGCTAGTCAATGAGCACATGAATTGCATGAGGAATAATGAAGAGTTATTATCTTCTCTATTTGATAAAGAACAGTGAAGATCAGTAATATGATTAAATTATGACAGTAAGTCCTGAGCAGAGCACATAATGAACACGATTAAGCTGATTTTGTTTGAATCCAAGAGCCTGCTGCAAGTTAATAGAGCCCAAAATAGAGACAGAAAAAAAAACAACCAACCAACCAACCAAACAAACAAAAAACCTTTTTATATCTACATGTAAAGTCCATTCCAGATTAGAAAGTATTTTGTGACAGCAGATAGGCCTTATAGTATCAGCTAGTGAAACAATGATCTATGAAGCAACATCAAATCTAGGACTTTCCCTGTAACTAGTATTCCCTCCCACACATCCAGAGTCCACTGAGGTCGGCCGATCTACTCTGTGCTCTGGTATCCTGACTCCTAGCTTCAGATTTGATAAGGTGTTCCCTGCTTACTTATTATTCTTGGTATCAGCAGGCAATCCAAGAGCAAAGGAACAACAGGGGCAGGCCAGGCTGTGAAATTCTTCTCAAGGCTAATGCTCATAGCTAGCACACTGGAGCCCACTTCACTATCCAAAGTGAAGTTCTTGCCTAAGCCAAGCTTCTTTAGAAAATGCAAAGCCAACCCCCATGAGTACAAGAGAGCTATCAAAACTTATAGAAACAAACAATAATATGATCCACTCCAGAAATAGGAATGGGAATGGATACATGCAACCTTCAAAAGATGTAGCTAGACTGGAAATGCATGACAGACTTCTTGGGAACCTGTGTGCCTCTGTGTAAACATGGGTCTTTCCTTGGCCTGCTCCTCTTCACTCTCCATAATCTACACAGTTCTTATTCCTAGTTAGGGCCCTGCAGCTGCTCCCCTGACCACATAGATATACAACCTGAGGCAATAAGCATTTCTAATTTCAATAGATGTCCAACTTATATAACTCTAAGAATAAACACTAGAAAATATCCTGTATACCAGGTCATTTTCCTACAACTTGAGAGGACAGGAGGCAGATAGTTTATAAAAACCAAAGGGATATAATTCATACCTCAAGTCTTTCCCAAAGGCTCATACATTGAAGGGTCATCGCAGCTCGGTGCAGCTTGTAGGTGGTGTAATCTCTAAGAAGTTGGGAGTGTCTTTAGGTCATTGGAGAGGTGTGCTTGAAAGGTTTAGAGGCCTAGAGATATTCTTTTTCTATCTTTTGTTTCATGGCCCTGAGGTGAGAATCTTTTGTGCTCTGAGTTATCTGAGGTGTTCTTTTCCCAACCTGAGACCTGAGAGATTGCTTTTACCAAATTGTAGATCAAAAGCTCCAAAATTATGATCAGAATAAAGCTTTTTAAAAAGTTGGTTTTCTCAGGTGTTTTGTGACAGTGGGGCCAGCTGATCAATCCCCAAAACAGCCTTTATACAGTGATGTTTACTTAACCAAATATTTTTAAACCAAATCATTATCATGTATTTGATGAGAAATTTGAAGTGCAAGTGATATTCTCAAGGACAATACAGTCAAGTAGGTAAAAGGTATAAGAAATTCAGGTAAAGTTCATGAAAATTCTAGATGTAAGAAACAGATAAAATATTTTCCTCAAAAGGGGTCATATACTTTATAATGTAAAGCCCATTGCTACCAAACTCACAGTCTGTTTTTATGGTAGTATGTATATTCTTACGTCCAAAAAAAAAGTTTTAAGTTTTTAACGTAAGAATGTGTGATGATGGTTTTGTTTTCTCAAGTAGGCACAGTGGGTCTTTATATCAAAATGAAAACCAATTATTTGATAGTTTTCTTTTATCACAGAGAAAAGATCATTTCTAGATTTGAAAGGAGAAAGAATAACAAAATTATTTACTGAACTTTGAAACAAAGAGAAACTTGCAGAACGGAAGGACTTAGATCAGAAACCCCAAGAAACTCTCTGATCCCAGTTGCCCATCATAAAAAAAATGTACAGAGCTGTAGCTCTCAACTTGAAGATGTGCTCTCCGCCAGGCCAACATTCTGTTACACTTACTATCAACCTACATTTTGTGGTCATTTTCTTGCTCTCTTTCTCGGTGAAATAAAGAATAGCAGTTTTCAAGCAGTTTCCATGGACTACATTCGTCACCAGGGGAACTAAACGTGTCTGTGTGTGTGTCAGATATTCACAGCCATACTTCTTGGAGCAGCTCCCCCAGATCCTCCTCATTTTTTATTCTTAAGTGTTTCCAGCAGATACCATAAGCATATGTTCAGACATCGACTGGAGACATTTCTGCAGGTTTCATGTTAGCGATTTGCATTCCAACCAAATGTGTCTCTCACAAATGTAATGGTGAAGATGATGCTCATACTGTGGGAGACACGACAGCTCTTCTCAAACTTCATTGCCTGTCAAACCACCATCGGCCTCTCCTATAGCTCTCCATCTGAGCCAAGTCTAACTCTGAGGGAAAGTGCGCCATGAATCACAACTGTCCACTTCTCACGGGTAGGGAAAGAAATACATGGGTTTCAGGAGCCCAGCCTCAGACCTTAGAAAGTTTGTTTCTTGCATTCTCTTAAGTTGCATCATTTCAGTGTGGGCTTTTTTAAGTGACAGGTTGCTGGAGAAAAACAAGAACATCGCTAGGCTGACTTCAAGAACTGGGCTGTGTATAGACACCTGATTTCCACCTCCGTTCCCGCTCCTGCCTTCTCTCCCAGTAGCATTTTTCCTCTTCCTGTTTTATCTCTCTCAGATATAATTACAAGACACGTTTTCTTGAATAACAGATTCATGCACCTTTCTAAGCTTATATTTTCTTTATAATGGTATTTCAAGGATTTTTTTTAATCAAAGAAAGAGGGAGTCTTGAGAGTTCAGTCATTTTCCAGGTCAGGATAGAGTTGTTATATTTTATCTGTTTGTACTGTCTTTTCTGTATATCAATTTAAAATTGCATGATGAGAAAATGTTCAAGGCACTGCTATTTGATAGTCTGATTCTCCTAAAGTAAATCTACATATATTATTGATTTCCCTGGGTAAACTTTCTCATACAATGATATTTTAAAATACAAAAAAAACCCCAGTATGTTTACTCTCTTTTAGCCCGTTTATTGAGTCAAAATCATGTGATATAAAATTAATCATCTCCACTCTGTTTAAGGCTTCAGGTGAGTAGTGTTAAGTATATTCTCATGGCTATAAAAAGAGAAATTCTGAACATGTTTGTCTTATAAAAGCATTCATTGACAGTGCTCCTTTTCCCACCTCCACTGTCCAGCAGCTTCCTCATCATTCTCCTCCTCTGGACTTCAGTTAGCCCATACAAGAGGAAGCATAAAGTAGCTGATAGAAGCAGAAGCAGACACCCACATCTAAACACTGTACTGAACTCTGGAATCCAGTTGCAAAGAAGGAAGAGTGATAAGCAAAGGGGTCAAGACCAGGCTGGAGAAACCCACAGTAACAGCTGACCTGAATAAGGGGTTGCTCATGAACCCCAGACAGCTAGCTGGAAAGCCAGCATAGGACCAACCCAGACACCCTGAACATGTGTGTCAGTTAGGAGGCCTGGGAAGTCTATGGGATCTCTGGTAGTGGAACGGTATTTATCCCTAGTACACAAAAAGACTTTGGGAACCCATTCCACATGGAGGAATACTCTCTCAGCCTAGACACATGGGGGAGGGTCTAGGCCCTGCTCCAAATGATATGATAGACTTTGAAGATACCCCATAGAAGGCCTCACCCTCCCTGGGGAGCAGAAAGGGCATGGGATAGGGGGTCAGTGGGTGTCAGGGAAGGAGGGGAGGGAGAAGGAACTGGGATTGACATGTAAAACAAGCTTATTTCTAATTTAAAATAAAAAAGAGGAAGCACAGACTATTTAATTTTCAGGATTTTCTTCATGCACTAGGATGTATTAGAATTATATTCATGTGCAACACATGACAGGACTTGCCCACTTCTGAGGCCAATTAATGCTCCTTTGAAAGTAGAAACTATTTTGTTTTCAAATTAATCTATCATTGTCCTTGGACTACTGCCACATCTTCTCTGTTAGAAACATTGCATCCGTGGATGGGTATGAAGAAGTATCATCTCATGCAAACAATGGAATCCATCAAAGGAACTACTGAATGTCATATTAACTGAATCAAGAGCTTAGCTTATCAATTTCTCCAATGCACAATCGTGTAGAACATTGAAGATTCAAAGGAGAGTGACATATACCTTGGATTAAAAATATGATGATTCATGTGGCTCAGGACCATTTTTGAAGAAGAATGGGAAGTTGGTGACAGTGAGACACACATGTGCAGAGTTATTCTTGTGTTTTCTTTCCTGACAGTAGCAGAAAACTGACCTTTGTTTTCTAGGCCCACTCCCTGCAGAGGGCATCTCGGTGTTTTAGTGACTTCTGGCAATGATTTGCTTGACCATGTTGGGTTTTTGGTGTAGACTATCAAGACCTACTTTAAAGATGGGTTTATTTCCAAATGGCTCCTAAGGTCACCAACAACAATGCATATGTCAGTCACAGTTCTACAATGTGAGAAGACTTAGAACTTGGCCCTCAATTACACTTCCAATCAGTGACAGAACATAAGCCATTCACAATAAAATGCAAACATAAATACTGAGGAAGTACTTACTTCACTGTTGTTCAAAGAGTTGCCCAGAATCACCCAGGCAGTGTTGTGATAAATGTTCACATAGTGATTATTCAACACAACACACTGTATTATTCTCATCTGTTTTGTTGGTGTCCCTGTCTGGACTGTATACACCACTGAAACAAAGTCTATGCCTTACTCAGGGAGGTGTCCCACAAGTTATATAACTAAAACAAACAACGGGCCTCGGGGCTCTTTAAATTTTATTTTGACCCCGATAAGTAATGTACATGTCTAATTATAACAAATTATACAGCTTAGAATGGCTCAAACACTATAAAAAGTGACATTACCAGGAAACATCTGATGACTATTGATCGATTTTGCACTATAAATCACACATTCAGTGACAATCAGTGTGTTGAGAGTATTCACTGATATGTGTAGTTAATATAAAATTATCATTAGTGATAATCCAGGGCATTTTGGAGTCTCATTTGCTCTCCCAGGGTGGCTTCAGGTGTCACTTTCTGACAGGAGAAAATACCATCACTATTGGGAATGTTACAACTACTGTATCCAAAATCAAGGAACTGGAATGAGCTGAGGGAAGGGAGGCTTCTATAAGAAAGCAAAATTAAAGCATACTTTGAAGGTGGCTTGTGAAAGTAACCAAATCCATTTATCCCTTGAACGACCTTCACTCCTCCACTTGTGTGCTCAGTTGGTGCATCAGAAAGCTAATTCCAGGTGTAACTTCTACAGTTTGCTTGCTATCGCTGGGCAGCAGCTAATGTCCTGTAAATACTACCCTGTTATCTTGCTAATTGAAGGCCCACAGCTCAAAGGGAACTAAAGTAATTAAAAGAAATGTCTGAAAGGATGGAGACTCGATACCAAGCTGTCTGCCATTCAGAAACACTGAATGACCTCAGATTTCCTTTTAGTGTTCAGGTATATAAATCCTCAGAAAGCTCTGGCCATAACTAATTAGATTTGTTTTACTTCTTAATTTTCCACATATCTCTCCTTCTCCCTCTCCCTCTCCCTCCCCCCCCTCTCTCTCTCTGTCTCTCTGTCTCTCTGTCTCTCTGTCTCTCTCTCTCTCTCTCTCTCTCTCTCTCTCTCACACACACACACACACTTCAGTTTCCTTACTATTTTGAAATGCATATTTAAAGAAATGCCTCAAAAATAAAATATGTATACCTTTAGATAAAAGAACTTCAAACCAATAGTTAAGAAAAATACATTTATGAAGCAGATGTTTAGTTTCTTGTCTGTGTTTTGAGATAGGGGTTCAGCTCATAGTCTAAGCTGTTCTTGAACTCATGGCAATCACATTGTCTTGGGTGCCAACGGGTATGAGTCAGAACACATACTTGGCAAGTGTGGTCCGTTTAAAATGAAAACCCCTTTGCAATCCAGTAAAGATCGGAGGGCAGGGAAAGAAAATTACTCCTTCAGCAGTGAGCTCAAAAATCCTTTCTGCCCAGTTACGTGAGCTTTTGGTGTGGTAATGGCATTTGAATAGATTGTTTCAATATCCTACTCCTCTTATTTTAGAAAAAAAAAGATGTTATAGAACTCTACAGTGGAGCTGGAGAGACTCCTCAGTGGTTAAGAGCACTTGCTGCTCTTGCTGAGGATCTGGGTTCAGTTCCCAGTGCTGGCATGGCAGCTCTATTGCTCCAGTTCTAGGGGATCCATCCAACATCCTCTTTTGGCTTCTGTAGACACTATACACATGGGACACAAACATACAGGTAACACGCTCACATATAAAAAAATAAAAATAAATGAATCCTGAAACTGAGAGGCTTCTGTAAGGCAAAAGACACAGTCAATAAGACAAAAAGGAAGCCCACAGAATGGGAAAAGATTTTCACCAACCCCACATCTGACAGAGGGCTAATTTCCAAAGCATACAATGAACTCAAGAAGCTAGCTCCCCAAACACCAAACAATATAACTAAAAAGTGGGGTACAGAACTAAAGAGAAAATTCTCAATAGAGGAATCTAAAATGGCTGAAAGACACTTAAGAAATGTAAGAATAGAGGAAAGCAGGATGAGAGATACCATAATAGAGGGAGCCATTATAGGTTTGAGAAGAGATCTGGCAATAGTGAGATTTTCAAAGATCTACAAGGATGACACCAACTGGCAAGCTAAGCAATAGTGGAGATGACTATCCTACATGCCATCCTAGAATCTTCATCTAGGGGTTGATGGAAGCAGAGACAGATACCCACAGCTAAACACTGAACTGAACTCCTGGAACCTAGTGACAGAGATGGAGGAGTGATGAGCAAAGGGGTCATGACCATGATGATGAAACCCACAAAGACAGCTGACTGGATAAGGGGGAGCTCTTGAATCCCAGACTGATGGCTGAGAGGCCAACAGGAGACTGATCCAGACTCCATGAATGTAGTGCCAGGGAGGAGGCCACAGAAATCACTGGGGCCTTGTGTAGTAGATCAGTGTTCACCATGGTTAATGAATGAACTTTGGGAGCCCATTCCAAATAGAGGGATGCTCTCTCAGCCTGAAGACATAGGGAAGGGACTAGGTCCTGCCCAGGATGAAATAACAGACTTTAGAGATCCCCACAAGGAGGGTTTCACCCTCCCTGGGGAATGATGTGGGGATTGGATGGGGGCTGGGGAGCTGGTAGAGGGACAAGGGAGGAGGGGTAGGAGAGGGAGCTGGGACTGACATGTGAAACATTCATGTTTCTAGTTTACATAAAAACATATATTGAGAAAAAAAGAAAACAAACAAACAAAAAAAGTGCTCAACATCCTTAGCCATCAGGGAAATGTAACTCTAAACAACTCTGAGATATCATCTTACACAGGCCAGAATGGCTAAAATCAAAAACACCAATGATAGTCTATTCTGGAGAGGATGTGGAGAAAGAGGAATACTCCTCCATTGCCGGTGGGAGTGTAAACTTGTATGGCCATTTTGGAAATCAGTATGGAGGTTTCTGAGGAAAATGGGAATCAGTCTACCTCAAGATACAGTAATCCAGTCGTAGGCATATACCACAAAGATGCACATTCATACAACCAGGACATCTGTTCAGCTATGTTCATAGTAGCATTATTTGTAATAGCCAGAACCTGGAAGCAAGCTATATGCCCCTTAACTGAAGAATGTATAGAAAAATATGGTATATTTACACAATGGAGTACTACTCAGTGGAAAAAATGGAATCTTGAAATTCACAGGCAAATGGATGGAACTAGAAGAAACCATCCTAAGCGAGGTAACCCTGTCACAAAAAGACAAACATGGTATGTATTCACTCATGTATGGATTTTAGACATAGAGCAAAGGATTACCAGCCTACAGTCTACACTGCCAGAAAAGCTAGGAAACAAGGAGGACCCTAAGAGACACATACATGGTCCTAGGGAGAAGGAGAAAGGAACAAGATCTTCTGAGCAAATTGGGAACATGGGGGGGGATTTAGGAGAAAGAGAAGGGGAGAAGAGGAGAGGAAAGGAGGACATGAAGGAGTAGGAAGTTTGAGTCAGGGGAAGAATAGAGGAAAGCAAGAAAAGAGATCATAATAAAAGGAGCCATTGTAGGTTTAAAGAGAAATCTGGCACTAGAGAAATTCCAGAGATCTACAAGGTTGATCCCAACTAACAATCTAAGCAATAGTGGAGAGGCTACCTTAAATGCCATTCTCTGATAATGAGATTGATGACTACCTTATATGCCATCCTAGAGCCTTCATCTAAACACTGAACTTAAATCCTGGAATCCAGTTGCAGAGTGGGGTCAATACCAGACTAGAGAAACCCACTAAAACAGCTGACCTGAACAAGGAGAGCTCATGGACCCCAGAGTGATAGCTGGGAAACCACTATAGGAACAACCCAGACACTCTGATCGTGAGTGTCAGTTTGAAGGCCTGGGAAATCAATAGGGCCTCTGGTAGTAGAACAGTATTTATCCCTAGTACACGGATGGACTTTGGGAGCTCATACTCTCTCAGCCTAGACACACGGGATAGGACCTAGACCCTGCTCCAAATGATATGACAGACTTTGAAGATGCCCCATAGAAGGTCTCACTCTCCCTGAGGAGCAGAAAGGGGATGGGATAGAGGGTCGGTGGGTGTCAGGGGAGGAGGTGAGGGAGCAAGAACTGGGATTAACATGTAAAACAAACTTGTTCCTAATTTAAATAAAAAATAAAAAAAACTTTCTGTATAAAATTACTTTCAAATCCCAATCTCATTAAGAATACTATATACACGAAAGTCTATCTTAATCTTCTCAAATACTCTTAATGAATTATTTACAAATTTGAGAAACAAACATTTACCTTGTTTCTATTGTTCCTGTGCCATATGCAGAAACTGTGAGCAAAACATGAAATGATGAGTGAAACCTTGTGAATGGAAGGTTTAGGTGGGTGTTAATTTAAACTTGGTTCTAAAAGAAAATATCTTTGTCATCCTTTTGATGTGCATTAGAGAATTTGGAGGCTATCTATGGACAACTAAAACACATTGTAAGTGACTGACAGATTGTAATAATCATGTTGGAATAATAAGGCTGGTCACTGAGCATCCTTGGAGTTTTGGTAAATGAGTGTTACTGAGAACTGACCCAGCTGCAGCTGCACTAGCATTGCTCACCAAACTCAGAGAATTCTGCTTTAGAATTTGATTAACACTGGATTATTATAAGAACAGCTTTGATTTGATATATCCCTAGGATAGAATATCTGTAGCTAACCACTGGGGGTATATAAAAATTAAGAAAAGTAATACTGGGATATGCCTTATGTTGTGTGATCTAGTCTTTCATGGTTCTTTTGCCCTTAACCAGGAAAAAAATCATGGAAAAGAACTCTTGGATCATGTTCAACTAAGCCAGGTGTTAGACCTACTTGGTGGAAAAATAGTCCAACAAATCATAAGTTGATTTTCTTATAATTAGGATCTCAAATTACATAAAATAATTTAGGGGGAAATCACACGCTTAATTGTGGAATAATGCATGGAGCAGTTGGAACAAGACCCCTTTCTTTGAATTATTCTTCTATTGTGAATCATTGGGCAGTCTCAAATTTCCCTCCTAAATACAAGTCTTTCTTGGATTGGGGTTTGTGTCAGTACATGAATGGCTTTGATCTGCACCATTTTTTTTTTTTTGCATGGAGCTCCTTCCCTCTTTTAGCAGACTGGGAGAGCCATCCTTTGTTGACAACTGACTTTTACACTCCTCACTTCACTTCCAAGAATAGGTCTTTAGCACTGTATTTGTCTTGAGGTCCTAATGGAAATTATTTAAGAAAATGCAAATTGGAATGAAAGAGTGACATGATGGATTTGGACTTTCTATTATCTTCACTCCCACAAGAGCACAAATGACAGTCCTAGTCAATCCAATTAAAATTTATAGCACATTTCCTGTGCTAAGGTCTTTGTGTTCAGAGCTAAAAAGTTACAGATAAATGAGGAGAGTTAATCCCTGACATCAGCTTCCATCTAGTGTGGAAAATGCATCGTGAAGATCTGACTGTCTGAGACAAACACTGTGTTTTCTCTGTGCATTTCTCATTACAGAAGCATGAAATAATGTGGGGCTTGGAATCAAACAATCCAAACAAAACAAAATCCTTTATGTCCCAAGAAAGGACACTAGCGAGGAAGATGTCCCAGGGAGACACCATGCGGGAGAGAGTTGAGAGGCGCAAAAGCAAACGTGAAAGGCTGTGGGAACCTGACTTCCTGCCCACGGTGTTTCTTTAAAGAAGCCCAACTCTTCCTTTGTTGTATCTATTTCCTCTGTAAGAAGGCATTGTACGTCAAAGTCTCGTCCGTTCAAAGACAAGGTTAGACATTTGGACAAACAAAGGAAATAAACAGAGGAGTGTGGGGCTGGTGGATGAAGTTCTCAGTCAGCAGTTAGAACCAAGGGCACAAGAGGCCAGGATCCTTAAAGTTCAGAGAGAGGTAGGAAGCTCCAGCTAGTTCCCTTCCCTGCTGGCCTTAGTGCTCTGTGTGCCTATGAAATCTCCCTGGCAAATCTTCCTTCTCCCCTTACCACTCCAGCAACACTCGTAAACCTGAACTTCAACATACTTTTGGACTGACTATTTGGATGGAGGATGGAGTTCGTAGAAACAAAAGTGAGTATTGTTCTTGGACTACCTGGCCCTTCTGAGGGTTGTTGAAAGGATTCCGTGAGGCACATGAGAAAGTAAGACAGGACAGGAAGACAACTCAAGGGGGGAAATGGGAGAAATGAGTTTAGAAAGGCAGAATGCCTGCCCTAGTGCAGAGTGAGCTAATTTGGGAAAGGGAAAAACAGAGTGTTGGCAACCTAGAGACAACAGGAGTTCCTATTTGGGGAAAAAGTGAAGAATATTTCACTAGTTTGTAATACTAGCCAAACATACTGAGAAAATAACCAGTGCCTTCTAAACCTGAGTCTATCAATGCCATCTTTAAGCAGCAGCCGGTACATACATTTTCTTCCTTGAAAATTAATTAATCCCAATAAAGTTTGCTGTTTGTTAACTTTGGTGTCTTTTCATCATTGAGCTTTCATAAACTTGGTGAATATTTTATTTCCTAGAACTGTAGATGATGCAGGAGTACTTGTCTTGAGACAGTGCCTGTACAGTTAACAAGACATCCGTAAAAACACAGGATATAAGAGAATTCCCAAGATACTCAACTCAGTCATGAATCTGCACATTTTAAACCAATTTGTCACAAGAAGATTGAACAAGGAGTGCAAGCTGAGAGAATATATGACCAAAACAAGCAGTCTATCTGAAAATATCAAGAAAGCCTGAACTCTTCTAGTTTGACATAGCATGCATTGGTAATAATACTTGATAAGTACTAGTTTTACTCTTATTAAGTGATGGACATTTTCCACTAAGGATTATGAAGTTTTCTCAAAACCTGTATGAATTGAACACTATTCCTCTCCTATGATAAGTGAAACAACAATAACAACAAAAAAAACAAAAAAAAAATAAAAAGAGCAGACTAGGAGCTGGTGAGATGGTGCAGAGGTTAAAAGCATAAACTTGTCTTCTGGAGGTCCTGAGTTCAGTTCCCAGCAACCACATGGATCACAGCTATCTGTAATGAGATCTGGTTCCCTCTTCTGGTCTGCAGGGATAGGTGCAGGCAGAACAGTGTATGAGTAACAAATAATAGATCTTCAAAAATAAAGGAGCTGGCTGCTAATTGTAGTCATGATTCTTATTTGTGGGGGAGGGTGGTTTTGAAACAGGCTTTCTCTGTTTAGCCCTGTCTTGGAACTCACTCTGTGGACCAGGCTGGCCTTGAACTCACAGAGATCTGTCTGCCTCTGCCTTCTCAGTGCTTGGATTAAAGGTGTTTGTCACTATGCCTGGCTTAGAGTCATGCTTTTACTCTAATATTATATTTCTATATCTGAATCCAGGATGATATAATTCCTAGTCTACATTTTTATCTTTCAAATATATGGGGGATTCCATCAGAACATCCAAACATTCAAGCATTTCAGAGGTAGGAGCCCTCCAGGCAGGACTATAATTTCACAGTGCTTTACCTATCTAATAGTGCTTCCCTTTGTCAAAAAAATAAAAAAAAACAGAAAAACAAAAACAACAACCAAACATTAACTTTATCTAAAAAGGAGAGCAAAGCAGCATTTTTCATTGAAATTCAACATCCTGTGCACATATTATCACCTACTGATTCATTAGCTTAATTGCTCTAAAATTGTCATGACCTTGAAATAAATTTTAAAATGGGTTAAAATTAACTTGTCAAATAAAAGTCTATGTTTAATCTGCTTTCGTTAATAAAAGCAAATGCTTTTCTCCTAAGTAGTAAAACAGCCTTGCAAGCAGGTACCCATTCCAATGGTGTTCAGATTCTTTCCCTACTAATAATAGCCTTAGTAATAAGTTATAAGAAATGGTGTGACTACATCTGAATTTGGCAGGAAGCCATAAAGAAATAAAATACCAAATACATATGGCCTGATATTTCTCTTTTTTCCCTTTTTTATTTATTTTATAGAAAATTACATATCTGTCCCCCATGGTCTGATGTTTTCTACATGAAAATCCATTTACAACCCCAACAACTTATGAGAATCCATGTTGGATTTGTACCAGTTTCCAAGTTTGAAATCTTCTGTGTTTGCTGACACTCCCATGGCCCTAAGATACAATGAAGACTTCAACTGCTAAACAAATCATTGTTACTATAATCACAAATATTCACAAATGTTATTTCAAAGCCAAGAGGGAGAAAAGAAAAGATCTAACATGTTGTACAGATTTCAAATGATAATCTATTTTTTCAGTCAGGCATGGTCATACAAGGCAAACTGGGAGATAAAGAAAGGTAGATTCTTGAAGCTTCCTGGCCAGGTAATCTTTTCTAATTGGAGAAGTTCAAAATCAATCAGAGGTCCTGTCAAAAACAAAAGGTGAAAAGAACCAAAGGAATGGCGCACAGTGTTGTGCTGCAAGTTCATATTCACACATGTACCACTCTCCCATGAACACACACACACACACACACACACACACACACACACACACACAGAGTCTCTCAAACCACAAAAGAGTAGTTGCTTGTACAAAAGATGCCATTTACAGCAGAATTTGGAGTTTATTTTTATGTTTGACAAAAATATTGAATTTACATAAGAATACCTAGTTTGTTTAATGCAAGCTTAGTCAGGAATGTATACACTTCCATCAGAAAACCTTCTGTTCATATACAGTAACCACATTTGATTTGTTAGTATATCTAAAGTCAAACACTGCTTCAGGAGATTGAAGCACAATTATCTAGAACAAGGAATGTTCCACACAATGTCCTATCTTAATTTTGCAAAGATGGATGAGAAAGAGTATTTTCTGTTGTCAACAGAATGCTCCAGAATAAAAGAGGAAAGCACATTGAGGACAATATATCTGTGTTCTGAAAAAAATAATAATTGGGGTTGTGAAATGGCTAGTTCTCCTTGCTCCTTTTAAAAGAAATTGTTGAAAACTATAATTTTCAAAAACATCCAATACTTAGTAATTTCCTTCAAATTTTTACAACTTATAAACTACCTCACAAGTCTATTAAGTGATTATTCAGCTCCTGTCAACACTTTTCTCTCTAAAATGCCTCCTCTACTACTTCAAGACTACTTCAAGATGGTTCTACCTAATGCAGAAAGCCAGTCAAGTGGCCCCACTACTGAAATGCAGGAAGCTTTCAAAGTCCCTGTGATGCCTTCACAGGGTAGAAGCATCTTTACGATCATCCCCTTCATCATTCTAGTCTCATGGTGTTTTCTTTTTCTCGATGACATCACATCCCAAATGAGCTTGCACCCTCACAGATGCTGACCTTACCTAATATTGCCTCTTCGGTTCATACATCCCCATCCTCTTCAACCCAGGGAACTATAGGGAACCTGGGAAATCCTACTCATTCCTTGGAACACAGATCAACTATCTCCTCTTCAAGCATCCCTGGACTACTGTTATTTCATTTTCTTTCAGTGCCACAGAATTTTGCTAAGTGGAAATCCTGTGTGGAGTCATCCTGGTTCCCCCAATGAGTGAGAAGAGTGCATCTTGCTTTACTTGTGGTGTTTGAAAGTGATCCAGTGCCAGACTGTGAGAGGGATCATTAACACCTAAGAAATTGTGCAAGCTGTTTATGAAATTGTTAATACTTACGAATCAAGTGCAACAGCAGTTTTCATTAATGTAAATTGGACAAACAATACTTATAAAGACTTTGCTTAGCTTTGAAGAAGTCATTTTTAGAGAATAGCTGGTCTACCCTCACAGCTGGGCAGAATCCCTAGAGTATTCAAACATCACTTCAGTAACTGATGTGATTTTAATTAACTCAAAATTATTTGGGTTTATATGTAACAGAATTTGCCATAAGAACAATGGCAAAATTTAATGACATAATTAAGATTATAATCAGAAAATAACAAAGTGTAGATTTAAGTTCATAAATAATTATGCAGTCAGTTCTAAATGTCATGATGAATAAGGCCAAGCCATGCATGCCTCAAGTGTAGGCATGCTGTCTTACTTATCTTCATGTTGTTATACATCATTGTTGCTATAGCTGATACTCATTAAATTGTTAATAAACAAATTTACATGTGAAAACTGTGGAGTTTGTTTTTATATCCTAAATGTAGTCTAGTTTCATTCACTCTTATAAAATCACTGTTAAAAACTGGTACCATTCATACAGTAGTTTTTTTTAGATCAGGAACAAAAGTAAGTTAATTTATGGGTTAGAGAGATGACCTGGTGCTTCAGAGTGCTTTATGATTTTACGGAGGACCTCAATTTAGTGTCTAGCATCCAGTTTGGGTGGCTCATGAATGCCTATACCTCTAGTTCCAGTGGAGTTGATTGCTTCTTCTGGCCTCTACAGACACACACATACATAGACACACACACACACACACACACAAAATAAATATATAATTCAATACTAAAAGTAAATCTTTGAAAGTAAGTGTAATTACAGCTAAGTAATAGATTTTATGGAGGAAAATCTGAAAATATCATGATTTCTCCAGGCTGTTGAGCTTTAAGAATGATTATAAATTGTTCAACTGAGTGGTTAATATTATGTTGAATACGCTATTTTATGAACAGTATGTGTTTGAGTTTTACTAATAAAGAACATGATTGTTTATATAGTATATATATATATGTGCATTTTGCACCTAATTTCTAAATACTTAAGAGCAAATTTTATAAGAACATAAAATGACTTATAGTTTATTGTAGAAGTTTATATGAATTCAGAATAATAAGGATTTTTCTAATATATTTTATATGTTATATATATGACTCATATATCTTATATGCCATGTAATTTATATGTTATGAATTTTTCTTAATTAGTATCATCAGAAAAGCTGTATAATGGAGGAGGGGAGTGAGAATGAACCAAACTCATCATAGGGATTCTCAAAGAACTAATTATATATATATATATATATATTATGTAAAGGTGTATAAACAAAGTAGCCCCCAATCAAAACATGGGAAAACACAGAAAAACGTATGATAATTACACTAAGGTTAAGCAACCATTTGAAATCTACTGTGCAACCTGTGTTTTTCAGATGGGGAAGTAATGCCAAAAGAAGTTGATAATATGTTCTTCATTTGGATGGCTTATGGAGTAGGCAGCTGATTTTCTTACTGGCATGCTTAGTGGTATATAATTTTGTAGTGAGCACACGTAAGAGATGGAAAGGGGCTATAGAGAAGCTATTCAAGAATCACTGAAGACTGAAGGACAAGAGAGGTGACAGTTAAAGCATAAATCCACAGTCCACTCCTGAACGGAAGTTGTGGGGGAACTGTCAGTGACTTGAATGAAAATCCAGTGCACATTCAAATCCAGAGCTTTCTCAACAGATGAGACATCTACATCTGGTTTTCTTTTCTGTGTTTATAACACAACATCATTGCTCCATCCAATGCTTATCAAAATGGCTGTTTGTTCATTTCAAGTTTCTTACTATAATGAGGAAAGATCTCAGTCTATATTTCTCACCTCTTTTTACTGTACTTTCTTCTGACTTTTGAAAACAAAAGGAACTGCTACTAAACAAGTTTGCTAAACCACTTTACCATTAGTACCCAGTGAGTACTTGAAAACTAGTTGGATTTCAAAACTTGGAACTTGCTTCCTCATGTCTGTTCCATGCTTGCCTCACAAGAAGCCTTGGAAGCCTACTGAAGCTGAATCCATCAGCTAACTGAAACCTTTGAGGTGAAGACCTTTTCCACACATCTTGTTTTGGTCCAAAACTCCACAGTATCCAAACATTTACTTTGATTTGTCTGGAAGATTAAGATTTTTTTTTTTACATCTTAGGCTTAGGCTAAATGCATCCCATAGCTCAAATTTAAAATTTTGGCTAAGGAATTCATTTTTTATACAAGCGATGCATAGTTTATAACCAAGGAAAACCTGTTCCAAACACTCACAAACGTTTGGCTAAAGTAAGCTTTTGCAACATTTTCTTTCTCAGTGGGATTAATTTTTTTATTCAAGAGGCAAAGCTCCTATTAAAAGAACTATTTTTAAGTTGTTGAAGGAAAAAACTGTGTCATCTTTATTTGTTTACCATTTACTGCAATGCCATGCACAAGAACAGTTCCCCATTGTTGAGTATCAAATTAAATATGATTTAGGAAGCAAGAATAGTGTAAAATCCAAATGAACTTCAGCTCTCCTATGGGATCCATGTTGTATTTTCTAAATATCTTTCAGTTTCTGCCCACATATTATAACTTTAGTAGAAATTTATGTTATTTTAGAAGAATGTAGCTGTGAATTTATTTAGCTATTCAAGATTAAAGATTAAAAATACAATGAGAAGAGAAGTATATCATTCTGAGTCAGTGCCTTGGTCAACCCACGCCACAGAAGCTTCATATAGTAGACGGGAATTAACACAAACTCACAACTGTACAGAGAGTAGAAGATATTGAAGCACTAGGTCTTTAATAGGACTGACCTTCATTAGACTCCTCCCTTCAAGGCTCAGCAATCTATGTAGAAGAGGAAGCAGAAAGATTGCAAGAGTGTGGGAGCAATGAATGACTCCAAGGAAAGAGTGTCTTCCAGATACAACAGGTCTGATGCACATACGAACTCACAGAGACTGTGATAGCATGCACCAGACCTACACCTGTCAGAATGGGCCCCAGCACTGAGAAGGCAAAGTGGTCCAACCGCTAAACAGGAAGTTATTAGCAATTGAAACCTGTGGCACAGAGAAAGTTGGTTTTCTCCAATGTCAGGTCTTTGGGTCTACTAACTACACTCCAGGATAGGCACCATACCCAGGAACAGTCAGCCAATACAGAACAAACCTAATTTTTTGTTTGTTTCATTTTGTTTTATTTTGGCAGTTTTTGTCTTAATAGTGTTTCGTTCATTTGTTTTGATTTTGATTTTTGTGTTTTGTGTTTTGTTAGTGTTTTTGTCATTTGTTTTGAGAGAGAGAGAGAGAGAGAGAGAGGAAAAAACATATAACTGGATGCGTAGAGAGGTGCAGAGGACATGAGAGATGTTGTGGAAGGGAAAACATGATAAAAGTATTTACTAAAATAACTTTAAATAAGGAAAGAAAAATATACAGTGAGAAAAATAAATTATATTGTCCTTAACAATGAGCACAATTTAAAAAATTTTTAAAAACTATGTAATGTTAATTGACTTCCCAAACATTGTACAGAAAATTCTAGGACCCAACATATCCAGAAAAAAATAAATTAAGCATAATTACTGTTTTATTGCAAGACTTATACTGTTTTCCAATATTAAAGGGATAGGAAAAAGATGTGGTGATATTCTGATTAATTAATTTACATTCTCCTTTAACTGACCCTCTTTAGAGATTTTTGTTTAATAATTAAGAGCAGGAATAAAATGCCATCCAAAAGCCACTATAAAAAACTTTTACTTATTTTAATGCATTGGGATTTATTTTTGTGACTGGGTAAATAACTAAATTCAACAAGCATAAAAGAAAAATAGCAAATTAATTACCCTAAAATCTACCATTAGTTCATTAAAGTGATTTTTTAACAAATCCATTGAGCTTCTCATTTTCTTAATTCCTAACACTGAAATAAATTTTAAGCAAATTTATATAATTATCATCATTTATTATGTAGTTTAATTTTCTGATCAACACTATCAGTGATAATGAACATCTTAAAACATGAATTCAGAAATGTTAATACTTTGATTATCTAATTATATAAAATGATGTATAGTTTTAATTATATTTGTCTCCTAATTTTCCCAGTATCATTCTATTAGATTCAACACTGCATTTGGTATTACATTGGGGTGCATTTCCAAATTATAAAATATTTCCATAAAAGTTCATTCTGATTTTCAAAAGCTAATGAATATTTAATTCGTAAGTATCTAGGCACAATTGTGATCTCATGTAAGCTTCTGTGTAGTAAGAGAAACAAATGCACTTAAATTGAAGACAGACATCAGCTGCCTATGTCAATTCCATATAAGTGCTAATGGTTTTTAATAATTATTATAACTATGGAGGTTTTAAAAAACCAGAATTTTCTCATATATGCCTTATAAATACTTGAATGGTGCTCTGTTTAGCTGTCCAAATAGAATCTGAAATAATCATATATCACATTGCTTATGTATACAATATATGTATATATATATATACACTGAATGATTGATAGATTATAAAGATCATGCTTTTCAGGTGTCTTCTCCTAAAGCAGAGGCAGAAATCTGAAAATTCATTTTTATTAAATTTCCTTAAAATGATCATTGCTCTGTATTTTTGTTTATATTCACAATAAACTTGATAATAGCAATAATAGGCAAGTACATGCAGTTATGCTTGGGCTAAATACTACATTTAGGAAACTTTATTGGGGACCAATAATGTCCAGTCATTAATTTAGACCTCAGGATACAGCCCTGAAAAATCACACACCATTTTTGGTACAAGATATGGATGAGAAAAGAAGAGTGTTTTTGAAAGAAAGTCTTACTCTGTAACTCAGGCTTTCCTTTTAACTTATAATCCATGTCCCCCAGCTTCCTACATGTTTTTGAAAGAAACTGACATAGATTATAGTCACCAGGTAAGAAAGAAATTTCTCACCTGAGAAATTTCCTCCATAAAATTGGTCTGTGAGCATGTCTGGGGACTTTCCTTGGTAGCTAATTGATAATAGGAGGATCCATAACACTGTGTGCATTGTCATCCCTGGGCAGGTAGGCTGGGCTGTACAACAAAGCAAGCTGAGAAAGTCATGCCAAGCAAGCCAGTAGGCAGATTTATTCATGATGCTTGCTTCAGTTCCTGTTTCCAGGTTTCTGCTTGCATTTTGCCTTGGCATTCCTCCATAATGGAGGGTCACCTATAAGCCACATAAACCCTTTCCACCCCAAGTTGCCTTTATTATAGTACCAGTGAACCAAACTAACATAGTAGGGAACACAGAAAAATAATTGAAATAAATTATTTGCCATTTTGTAAAGCTTTATGTGCAGTGCAGTAAAGGACATTTAGGGCAACCTTGATTTTTGTGGTTATGGAAGACCTCGGTTAAGGTGAGATTTTAGTTGCAACATGAGAATAGTAGTCTGTGGGTGTAAGTGAATTTAAAAAAAAGGAACACACAGAATTTGAGACAGTATCAAGGCACCAAGGGATGTTCTAAGCACTATTAAGCTTGATAGGATTAATGCTAAGATGAGTAAGATGGAAATAGGAGACACAGTAGAAGAGGTAACACGGAAGGAGACCATTGATGCCTTTGATGGTGAGACATAAAGCTTCTACACGGTAGACTTTGACTAGGAAAGAAAGATAGGATACAATCATGTCAGCAGGTTTATTTTGGGTATCAGTATCACAAATACACCACCAGAAGGCTAGGATGGGTAGAAGCAAGATCATACTAAGAGTAGCTCACACATGATTATAGACTCCTGCAATACTGACATGTAGGAAGTTGGGGGACATGAGTTATAAGTTAAAAGGCAAGCCTGAGTTACATAGTAAGACTTTGTTTCAAAAACATATAAAACTAAGATCACTGTTCCCTCATTCAGGATGTTAACAGTGAAGATAAAGAGAAATACCATTGTTCTGAATGTATTTTAAAGACAGAGCCAGTAGAGTCTTAATGGGAAGAATTAAAAAGACTTGAGGGTAACACAGTCACAAAAAGAGAAACATGGCATGTACTCTTTCATATATGGATTTTAGGCATAGATCTGGGGAGTGCCAGCCTAACAATCCCATGGCCAGAGAGTCTGGGAAACAGAAACTTCATTCAGTGGCTGATGGAAGAAGAGGCACACTCCCATGGCTAAGCACTGAGCTGAACTCAAGAAAGCCAGTAACAGAGAGGGAGGACTGATGACCAAAGGAATGAAGACTGGGCTGGTTTAACCCCCAGAAATAGCTGGCCTGACAAAGGTTAACTTTTGAATCCCAGGCATCAGCCTGGGAATCCAGCATGGGACTGATCAAGACCCCCTGAATGAGGGTGTCAGTGAGGAGGCCTAGGTAATTTATTGAGTCTTGGGCAGTAGATCAGTACTCATCCCGAGTATACACACGGACTTTGGGCTCCCATCCAACAATGTGAGATGCACTCTCACCCTGAACTCTTGAGGGAGGGTCTAGGCCCTGCCCTGGATGAAATGACAGACTATGGATATCCCCATGGAGGGCTTCACCCTCCCTGGGGAAATGAGGGGATAATGGGGGGGAGTTGGGGAGAGGGCAAGGGAGGAGGGGAGGGAAAGGGAGAGGGACCTGGACCTCTTCAGGACAAATTTGCTTGACTCAGCTGAAAGAATTTTATAGTATTCTCAGTTAGAATAAAAGGCAAGGGACACCTCTCCTGGGCAGTATAAGAAGCAAACACTATTTTAAATGTCAATAATCTCAATACTCAAGCAATTTGTTGCTACCAGCCTAAGGTTTTGCAAAGACAGAGATACCTCACATGTAGGTGTAATGAGAAGTGATTTCCCAATGACAAACATGAAATATCTCACCACAAAGGGTAGTCAACACACAGCAAAGTGTTTCACTCTCAGGATAACATTATTGAAAACTTATAACGTTATTTTTGCCTGCCTCTCTTCCTGAAATATCCTTAGACAAGCACAAATCTGTCAGTCCTATTCTTTTGTGCATTGGTTGCATTGATTTTTCTGAAGGTTGGGGTTTACACTGTGGTGCAGTAGGACAGAAGAGGACAGAAGAGGGCTATTACACAATAAGGACATAGCTTAATTCACATTTCTAAACCAAAATCAGGACATGGCACTGAATAAAAACTGTTTTATGATATTGCAAGAGCAAACATCGGTTTTAGAAGATAATGTTTTGTTACTAATGTCTTGGGATTTCCAGAATAATATTATAGTTGATGATGCGAAAATATAAGATAGCATTTCAGAAGACCCAGGATTTATACCAATATACTCTGTTCATACAGTTGCTGAGGATATAGCAGATAATGTAGAAGTTTACAAGAAATTTTCAGTGTGTCTTTCCCCTCATGATTCACAAGAAACAGGAAGTTAAAAACTATGTTAGACTGTTGATTCTAACAGTGGACATGGCCTACAAGCATCCTTTTATAGTCATTCTGGCTGTTTAAAATTACTTCATGTGATTGACTTGATTGACTAGAGAAATGTGCTCATTTAAAAATTTTTATTTAAAGAAATAAAATGCGGTCCAAAACAAAAGAGACAAATCAAAAGCAATGGTGCAATAAGCAGCAGGAGCATCATGAGCTTGTGGCCCTCCTCGGCTATTCAGGGAGAGACACTGTCTCCAAATTAAAGGAGGGAAGGTACAAAAGAGCAAAAAAGAACAAAAGAAAGCAAACTTCCTTTACGTTATGAAGTTAAAACAAAAGAAAATCACAGCATAGTCTACCTTTAATCATGCTTTTTACCTACAATCAGCACTATCTTCAAGTTATGGGGTTAAATGGCATTGGAGAGAAAAAGCATTGAGAACTGCACAAGCTAAAAGAGGTGCTCCAGAGTGTAAAGCATCCTTCAGTGATTGTAGTGTTCCCTTCACATCACATGCAAGGAGCAAAATGACACCTCTCCAGCAATAAATCCCTGATTTTGATTTTAAGGTCCTATGGGGCAGGGCAATTCTCCTTGTGTGGCTCTTAGAACAACTCTGTGCACACTGGAACATTTAATCAGTGCTACTCAATAATGAATACAGGGTTTTACGGCACAGAGTTAAACGGGCCCTGAGAGAAAAATATGTGACTCTGGGAGCCAAGGGCTCTCCTTTTAGTTTCTGAACAGCATCTTTCTTAGCTTACCATTGTTCTCAGCCCCCAGGTGAAGAAGCGCTTTCATTTACCTTGAACCTCCCAAGGTTAGGTGCAGAGATGACCAAAAATAGAACACAGATTACATGCTCCACCTCACTGGGAAACTAACAGTGATTCTCCAAGGGTCACTTACTTGAGGTCAGTGTACAGGAAGGTCATGCCTCTCCCAGACCACCACACATGGCAGCACTCAAGGTCTAAAGGTTCTTAAAGACCTCTTTGGAGACAATTGAAAGGGTAATTCACCTCTAGTATCCAAGACATAATTCCTTTTACTACTGGAGAGAGTACAATAAACAGTACGCATCTGGTCATTAGACTCTCGTCTCCAAGAGCACTCAATAGCCAGACAAAGCCATCAGAGTCCAAGGGCAACAAAGGGAGATGTTGGGCCCGACTTCCAGGGCTGTTAGCAGCCTATTCTTTGTCTTCCTTGGGCCCTGCTTCCATCTGTTTTTAGGATGACTAACCTAGAAACTACCCAGTATTGTTCCAGCTTTTCCCTATTCACTGTGAGCTAAGCACAAATTCTGTTAGTTCTTTTCTGATCTCTAAGTAGAATATGTAGGACCTTTATAAATGTCTTTATTTCAAAGGTCTAGTGATAAATGTTGAACTAATATTCACCAGATGATGCTGCTTTTCTTAAAATGCACTAATCAATGCTAATGGGAAGGGAAAGACAGAAAACACTTAATATGGTGTGTCAGATTAGCTTGGGAAGAAGAATTACAGGTATTTTTCAGTGCTGATTTGGGCATTTGTGTGTGAGTTTTCACTTTTAAACTAACATATTGGTAAGAAAGAAGAAATGAAACCTCTTTATTTAAGATAGCTCAGCAAAGGACCAGAATTAACTGATCACATCCAAACAAAAATAGAATGCTACATGATATCTTGATGGATGTGTATTTTGTGAATACACACAGTGACTGAAAGACCAACAGTGTGTTCAAATCTCATGTTCAGTGAAGGGGAATATACTTCCACATTCTTCAAAGCACACAGGTGACATGTAATTCTGTATGGATATTTACTCAAAAACAAAAGAAAAGCTTGAGAATGTTTTATATGCGCATCATACACATACAGAGAAAGAGAGAGAGAGAGAGAGAGAGAGAGAGAGAGAGAGAGAGAAAGGAAGGAGAGAGAAAGAAACTGACCTAACATTAATTCAAATTTACCTACAAAACTAACTTGCAGAAACTGAGTTATAAATGTTGTCAATTACTGCAATGATTTGTTTTTCCTAGTTAAGAACGAAAGTTAGTGTTTCCTCTAAAATTTGGGGTCATTTACATCCCACCAAGCTCTTATCCAGATCTCAAATGCAGAACTGAAATATAACCCTGAGATCTCTGGTCCCTACATTGCTATTTCTATATACACATTTCAGGAAATGGTAGGCCACACATGATATTTATAAGATCTTTCTAGAAGCAGGGGCAAGGCACAGAAAACACCTGTATCATCTGAGCTGTATTGTCCAAGAAAGATATTGGCAACAAACAAAACACCAAATTCACACAGATATATACCACAAAGTCTAATTCTACTCTTTTTTCATCGATAAACAAAAATCATACAAGATATTCTGGTCACAGTCCCCCTGCACCCCTCCCCTCCCCATTCCTACCACATCTCCACATCACCACCCAGCCAACTAAATGCCTTCTTCTTTTTCTAGGAAAAAATTCAAACAAACAAACCATAATAATGAAAGAAAAAAACACAAGATACACATAAACATACACACAAAAACCATAAAAACACATAATTGAAAACCGTAATATGCAAGGCAAAAGGCCAGTGAGATAAAAAATATTCTAAAAAGCATTGGGAGACAAAAAGTCTACAAACAATACTATTAAGTACCATTAAGTTTGTTTTTTGTTGGCCATCTACTTCTGGCATGGGGCCACACCATATATGGCTTATATACTCAGTGAGACACCACTGGAGAAAAGCATTTTTTCATTTGCAAGTGGATACCAGTTGAAGATAGCCTCTTGGTTAGGGATCTGATCTTCTGTGAATTCTTCCTCCTCTCAGTGATGGGATCCCATCTGGCTTGAACCTGTGCAGGCCTGGTGCATGCTACCACAGTCTCTGGGAGCTTATATGTACATCAGTCCTATCGTGTCTGGAAGACACTGTTTCCTTGGCATCATCCATCACCTCCAGCTTGCACAAATTTAGCAGCTGCCAGCAGACTACCCACGAATGCTAAACCAATTCACATCGCTCTGCTGAATGCCATTTACCCATCCAAGATTTATAGCCCCTTATACACTAGATAAAGAAGCCCTTCCATTATCCAAAACCTTGACAGGAAAGAGAAGTTCACAGTGTTTGAAAGAGTTGTGTTACCTTTCTGTGGCTGTTAAAAATGGAGAAAATCAATAAATAAGAAGGGAATTTCCATGACCTGATGGTCTTTTGACTTTGGGCCTTAATGAAGCAGTTCATATTGACAAGCAGCATGTGATAAAGTGTAGTAGCAGAGAAGTAAAGCCATAGAGGAAGATCTCTGGGGCCCAACATCCTCTTCAAGGACACAACACCCAATGACCTGACCTCTGCCAATCAGACCTCATTTTATGTTTCTGTCAACTCACCACAATACCATCCTATGGAGACTAAACCTTCAGCACACAAGAATGATGGGAACACTTAACATTCGGACCACAACCAAGTTTAAAGAGTACTTCAGATATAGGTCCAAAATTCAGGCACGAGACTCTGGATTTTCTCAGTTTTATTGTGATATTCATTAGATAGATGGCTCAGTTGAAAGTCTACTAGTTACATTAGGTGTGATAATCAGTGGTTGATAAATAACACTCTTGAGAGGGCATGCAGTTTTGAAATCATTGTGCTTGATGTTTTGTTTTTAATGCTCCGGCTGTATTTGTATCTAGCCCTACTTACAGTCCTAGTTCCCATATCAAGAGGGCCATCCGTTATAGCTGTCCCATCTCTGCAGCTGAATGAACTAACTGGAATCCATGAAGTGATTTCACTACATATGCTAAACACATATGTATTATGTCGTTTGTGAAGTGACCAACAGTCCTATTTGTTTTCCTTTTTTCTTAAGAAAAAAAATAGAAGTCACCTCGTATTAGAACCTCTTTGGGTAAACATTCTCTGTTGCAAGGTGGGAGTTCTGAGGAACATACCTTAAAAGATGTTTAGGAGTTTGTTCCTTTGTGAGCATGCTTCCCACCTGCATCAGAGGAAAGGAAATGAAACAGCATGGAGCAGTGGGGAGCAGTGAGCTGTGGAGCTAAAATGATCTATCATAATTGTCTCATACTGGCTCAAAGGGCACATATAGTTACACTCTCATTTTCATTAGTCATTAGATGTGGACTGCCAGTTGGTAAAATGTGATCTGGAGTGTGGTGGCTCGCTGGAATGATATCTGAGAAAATCTCCAAACAGGGACTCTTTTCTTACATTTCTGTTAGCACCTGGAACAACAAGGCCTAACTTGACACCATAGGTATGCAGTGGATCTCAGGTCCACTAGCAGGGACACTCACCCATTATCCTCTAGGCAGAGAGGTCTATTTGGATTGTGGACTTCAAAATTGACATTGATCTCTGCTTCTACAGAAACTGGAATGGCCAGGATGGAATATCCAATCTCCCAGCAAGTAACTGAGAATGCTAGTGAAAAACATCAGTAACCTGCTACTTCAACCCTTACCTCTCTTACCTAATTTTCTACCAATTTAAGACAGTGCTATTTCAAATCTTTAGTGAAAGCTGGGTGCTACCTTTTTCATGGATTTATGGTCCATTCTCATCAAGTATTATCACCAAGTCCGGGCTTCTTTTGTACAGTTAGCAGACCTCCTAATGCTCTTTAATATCTCAAGCTACCAAGGGACACAAGTAATATGATCAGTGGATTTTATCATTCCCTACAGTTATTGCTTCATCATTAAAGTGTTCCATAGGGTCACACTTTAAACACTTGGCTCCCAACTGGTGGCACTGTTTTGATAGTTATTATAGATCCGTTAGAACTGTAGTCTAACTAGCAGAAGAAAACTGTTGTGGTAAAGCCTTGAAGGGGTTACCAACTTCTATTTTGGTTTGTCACTATCTAGTTCCTGATCCACCATGCTATAATGAGCATCTACCACATTCTAAGCCATGAAAACCACTTATGCCTTCCCCATGAAAATGAACTAGATCTATGTGTCAAAAATCAATTGTTTCTCCCTTTACTTGTTTCTCTCAGATATTTTATCAGAGGAATAGGAAAAGTAACCAGTATACCTAGTATTTCAAACATCCCTTGACGTAAAGTAGAAACACTTACATTTAAACAGTGTGATATGGATTTCAATGCCAATACATCAGTCCTTCTATAAACTCCCAGAAGAAGACAGACAACTCAAATATGTAATCATGGCTACTCACTGGGGGGCATGTCCATCATGGGGAGAAGAAACCTGTTTTCAAAGTGGCTATTGATCTACTTGACATATAATGCTGAAGTCAATGTGATGGTCTTTGTGGTTGATATGGTGGGCATTTGGTAAAAAGAAATAACTTCACAGCCTTTACAGGTGGAAACCAATAATACAGTATAACTCTTCCAGAGTTACCATTTTGTACTTCAACTTGTGGTAGAATTGCAGTGACTATAAATAGAACCAACGTGTACCAATTTACTAAGCTTATCAAAAACTTTCAAGATCCTTGCCTCAAAAGCCTTCACTCAAGGTTCAAAAAGAGACACCACAATAAGCATAGGGTCTGAGTCTGAGGACTATAGAAACAGAATCTTCTCACACCACCTTCTTTCTCTTCATGTGCTCTTTATTGTTCTGTTTCTACTCTAATAACCTTGTCCTGCCTCTAACATCTCCATGATTCTACATTTCCTACAAACCTGTTTCTCCTACATTCCTATTCTTCTACAATTCTGCCAGCTTCTCCCTCCAGCCATCACCTCTCTACTCTCCTCATCCCAAAACTCTGTCCCCAGAAACTTGAAGCAAAAGATAAAAATTACAGAGCTGGTTTTTCATTGGTCAGAAGTACATTACTAAGATAAGTGATAAAGACAGAGCCATTGTCATGGCAACATAAGATCCCAAGGCCATAGGAGTAAAACTGGGACCAGACAGGGAGGGCACAGTGCCCAGTGAACAACTTTATGACCAGATTTATTGTTAGTAGGCTGCAAGTGAAGAACTGGCATTCTTTAAGGTTAATGTGAGGTTAGCTTGGACAGCACTTTCCTATCTGCTAGTAGAGAGAATACAGGACATTCTTGTTCTTTATCTTTATGAGAACTATGGCTCAACAACTTTAGACATGCCATGATTCTTGTCCTTGGGCATCTGTGAAAGTTTCAATTGAGGTCTCTGCCCAGACATCAACATTGTCCGACTGTCTTCCAAGGAAGATAACTACAGGAGGGCAGAATTCTAAGTTTATGTAAAGACTTGGTTGAGAGAGTAAGGGTATTTTTTTGTGATTACTTTCTTGCCAGAACCATGCATTGCTGGGGGGAGAGAGTCATCCAATATACCAATGCATAGGGGAAAATGTGCCCAGTTAATGACTAATATACTGCTGGAGTTTTGGGGGTGAATCCCAACATAGAAAGGAGAACCAAAATCTCTTTTAACAATTTGACAAAATGTGAGCCACCAGATTTTATACTCGGTGTCTTTTCTTGACCACTAAAGACTAAAGAGGCTACAAGTTCAGGGTATACCACTGGAGACTCTCTCACTCCTTTGCAAGGCTGCTCTTGAAACTGGTCTAGAAATACATGGTCTCTTCCTAGATTTTAATAACTGACCTCAAAGATTTTAATATTTTGTATACACTTTCATATGGCCACCCATCTGGCTCATTCTGACACTACCTTATTACTGATAGATTATTCTTTTCATTTAGGATTTCTGAATAATATTTCCTGCCCATTTACCACCAGTCATGAACTTGGTCTGCTTTTTCTGGAGTTTCCTCTAATGGGGGAACATTTCCTCACCATTGTCTTTCAAGAGGACTCCCGAGTAAAGCTACTGTTGCTGTTCAATTTTGGAATGCACCCACATTCCAACTAAACCAATTTCCAATCAGTCTTCAGTTTTCCTTTTCCCTCTCATGTCACGCATTTATAAGACACCATACCCCCCACTGTTATCTAAAGGACTAAATGTGCAAAATGAGTGAGAACTTTTGTTCTTTGAGACTGCATTGTAGACAGAAGTGTCTGTCCTGCCTGATTCCACAGACCTTTATTCCCAAATAAAAACACAGAATCTTATATTATAGAGTGCATGACTGATGGCTCAGGCTTCTTACTGGATAGCTCTCTATTAATTATTAGCCCTTTTTATTAATCTGTGTATATCCACATGGTCTTGACTTACCAGTGATGCCCATATATCTGGTTTCTTCTGCAGCTACATGGTGTCTCTCTTGCCTCTCATTTTCTCTTTTCCTCATCCCAGAATTCTCCTAGTCTGATAACCCCACCTATACTTCCTGCCTGGCTATATGCCCCATCACTGTATCCAATAGCATTCATGTCTCATTTAGCAAGGGAAAGAAGTTTCTATACTCTTAGATTTTCACAGACTGTGGAGACCCACAAGGAGACTAGCCTCTCAGGCAGAACACTATGTGGTAGCTACCTGCTCTTTGTTCTGCCATTCTATCCATAGTGCTTTTATGACCCTTTCAGTCTTCAGTTATTTGAGGCTCATTTCCTTGACTTGAATATTCTCTGAATAAATAGTTATGGGAGTTTTCTGTAAGAGACCTACTCTATATTGTACCTCTTGCCTTGATTTGCAGAATCCTTGCTCCTGGAGACTCCACCTTTCTTTAAATAAGAGATGTGAGGCTTCAAATCTTGCTCAGGTAAAGAAATAGGTCAGCATACCAGCAGCTGAGGAACCAAGGTTTGTTTGTTTGTTTTAACTGTAGTATGCTCAGTGGATTGTTGTGTCTATTACACATTTTCACTTATTTTTACAGCAGAGTTCTCTGGGAAAACACATGAGTCCTACGCAACTTCAATCAATACTGCCTTTAGATAATTACAGGAGGTATCATTCAGGTTTAGTGAAAAGGGATACTGAACAGAGACTTAGCAATTATCTCAGAGGCTATGGTTTCACAATGGTATTAGATATCATTGCCAAAAGCACTTTAAAGATCATCATTAAAAACAGTCACTGAAGGGTTATAGTGTAAGATGAACAGTATACACATAGAAAAGTAAGGAACTTGAAGAACACTAATGCAATTGCAAAGCTGTGAGAATTGATAAACAGGGAGTTTGACAGCACATTCAATGGCAGTATTTTATGCTCTTCCCAACATTGCTGCATCTCAAACAAAAATGATAATCTTGGACGATTAAAAAAAACATCTGAAATGATTTAAGAAGTAGCACTGGGGGTATGGAGGGATGGTCAGTAACATGTTTGCCAAGTATCAATATTCAGCACTCAAAAGATCTCTTCCTGGCAACATATACCTATACTTGTAGCACTGTGGACATGGATGTAGGATAAGGCCTATGCCTGCCAACTAGCTTAGTCAAATCCACGAACTTCAGATTCAGTGAGATACATTGTCCTATAAGCAGAAAAATAATTGAGAAAGATACCTGATGTCACACTCTGGCCTCCATGTGGGAGAATGTGTATGTGCTCAAACACACAATTACACACACACAGATAAACATGTAGAACTGAAGTAACGTCAGTAATAGAAAACCCCTTGATCATGATAAAACGGCTAAGTTCATCTCGTGGCTCCCACTCTGCACTGAGTGAGTCTTGTGGCATGAGTCTCTTTCCACTGTGTCATCCATAGAATAACTTCTTGAACTTTTCCATGGGACCATTATAAGCCCCTAAGTATAGAAGCACATAGGTTTCCTTGCATTAAGCAGCAGTTAATCCCTGCGCAGAATCCGACTGTTACTCAAGCAGTGTGAAGAGCAGCAACAGTGGAGAATGTGATCTTGGAAAAATGCTCAGAGACACTGTGAAGATCAAAATGAGTGAAGTCTGAGCCAGAATCTAGAATTGCAAAGCAAAGGCAGAAGGGTAAAGCTTTGGTGTGTACAATATGATGATGCTCAGACACGGGGGCATGTTGTCGTTTTAAGCATTTTATTTTATGCAATCCTTTGGATCTTTGTGGACACCTTTAGGAAATCTCATTTCCCGGACAGTTGGCCTGTTGCCCAAAGTTTGCCAGAATCCTGTTGTACTTTAATGCTCTCCTAAAGCATTTATTTTTGGCTGTGGATTGTTCCCAAATCCAATTAGTACACTCTCAACTCAATTTACCAAGTATTTAATAGTGAGACTGGATAGAAAAAGATTGAAAGGGGATTCTGAGAGCACATACATTGTCATTAGGCTACTAAGAATAACTTCAATTCATATTCTAATCCCTTCTTATGACTGTGATAAAATCAAAACTATTATTGTAACAGCAGTAACAACTGACATTATTATAATGCGCATGTTTTTTTTCAAAACTGGCTCATAGCCATCATTTTACTTATTCTTTCAATAACTCTCTGAAGGCAGCTAAGCATTACCAAACAAATTCTTGATACAATATTGATCTGACTCAGGAAAATGTAAAAATAGTCATTTATCTTTGTAGTACTGATAAGAAAACCAAATGGCTTAGGTAGCATGTAAAACATGAAATTTTATACTTTTGGTTTAAGTTTTTAGCATTTCCTATTAACCTAGACCCCAGATATCCCTCAGGTTTTTTTTAGGTCAACATATTTATCCTTTTCTGTTTCTTATCTTATAGCACTTAGTCTTTCTTTGCACAAATATGAAGAGGCCAAAGATGATCATTTAAATTTCCTGATAGTCAACATCTGTCCATGACAAACAACAAAACTTCACTGGGCCACGATGCCCAGTGTATGATCACATTACTCCCAGAAGTTCTTATGTGCTTTCATCCTACTAAATGACTTCTCTGCTTCTTTCTGAGAGAAAATTACTCATTACTCCATGTAGCAACCACTTATCCCAAAGGTCTCATCATGGGCATGCACATGTGTTTACTGTGCTTTGCTTGAAGTTCTAGAATTCAGATCCATTAAATAAACCAAAATATGCATATCATTATAATAACTAAGTGTACGTTGTTTAGTTAGCACACTTAATTTCACTCCTAAGAACAAAGACTCAAGGAAATGGTTTAGAAGACATAAGTCTTCATACACACAACTATGCTCAGATTTGTTAAAGATACCATGGTGTTGAGGATTGGCTCAGTGGGTAAAATTACTTTTTGTGGAAGACTGTCAATTGAGTTATGGTTGCCTGGAGCACACCTAAAAACCAAAGGAAGTAGCTCAAATGGATGTGTCATTCCAAAATGCTCCTAGAGGGATATGGGTGACAGAGGCAGGCAGAGACACTCAATCTCAAACAAGGTAAAACACTGAAGGCACCTGAAGGTATTCCACTGACCCATAGACTCATGTGAACCTGTATACAAAGATGCATGCGCACACACACGCATGCGCGTGCACACACACACACACACACTCATACAGCAAACACACACAAAATATATAGAGTTAACATAATGACAGAATAAACTTTTATTGCCTAACCATCCTGGGCTGACTGTTCTCTCAAACTGTGAGGCCAATAAAGCTTCCTTCCTCAAGTTGCTCTCATTAGGGTACTTTATCACATCGGCAGGAAAAGAAAACCTGAGTGTTTGTTCAACAACAAAGCCTTGAGCTTATATTTCTAGCCTGAGTTTACTGAAGAACCCCCAGCAGACTCAATGCTGCTTCAGACAACGGATAGCGTTGTCTTGCCGTGACAACCTGCCTTGTGGGCTGTTGGACAGGCTTTGGAATACTCTTGAGTGTGGATACCTCATCCTTCTTCAGTTGGCTCATTTCTCAAAAGAAATGAGATTGAGAAAGTGCATTGTTCCAGATTCTGAATATTTCTAAGAAATATGTGAGCATACCAAAGAATTCCAATACCCTGAGGAGCACAGAGAGCAAGCCTTACTCTTCTCAATATCTTTGTTTCATTTCTAACCTTAAAAGGGTAACTTTTGAAGAACCTGTTCAGGCTCTGTGGAGATGAGCTTATGTCTTCTGAAAGTTGTATTGAGACCCCAGATCCTGATGTCTTTGTCAGAACACTTCTAAATCAACCCCTTTTCATTTCTCTTTCAAATTTTTGTTTCTTTTGTTAGCATCTGAGATGCCTTCATCCTTTGTTTTTGCAATCAAAGAGGAACAAAATACAGGTAAATTCTGTAATTCTCTCCATCTATATAAGGAGGCATATTCAGTTATAACATGGCCCAGACAGGAAACCTTTCAATGCAAAAAGCAAGAGTGTAATTAGCATAACAAATGCACTGTGCAAAATGTTACTGTGCTTATTTCAATTAATTTAGCAATAGACCAGAATGCAAAGGTCCAGCTAAATTTTACTACCAGTCTTATCTCAGGTCTCCCAAAGCAAGGCTATAATTTTCTTAGCCAATGTAAATTCAGAGATACAGAGATGGGTAAAAGAGAATAAGGGAGAAAGAAAGAATAAAAAAGGAAGGTTAATGCTGTCTTCTTGTTATCATTCATTTACTTTGCATTGTTGACGACTGAGTCCAGTGCCTTACACATGCTAAGCAACGGCTCTATTGCTGATCTGCATCTCCAACACTCTTTTTATGTGTGTTCATTTTGAATTAATTTACAAATCAAGTTAAAATATAATTACATAATTCTTCCTCCTTCTCCTGTTTCCCACCCTCCCTTCCAATGGGACTTCTTATTCTCTCTCAAGTTCAGAGACTCTTTTTCTTTATTATTTGTTTTGTTTTGTGTGTGTGTGTGTGTGTGTGTGTGTCTGTCTGTCTGTCTGTGTGCCTGTCTGTCTGTATTTGCCTGTCTTTCTGACTTTAGAATTGCTTCTATGTATAAGATTTCAGTACAGACCACTTGGTATTGAATAACCAATTAGGGGGCTCATTCTGGAAAGTTAATTCTCCCTTTCTCAGCAATCATTAGTTGGATATAGTTTTTTGTCTCAGTACAGGGATCCATGAATTTTCCTCTTTCACATTAACATGCTTATTAGTGTTGTCGATGTTCAGGTTTAGTTTAGATAGCTATATTGTTGAGGTATTATAAGTTCCTTCTAGCTTATAGAAAACACAATGCAAGCACAGTTCCTGAACTTCTAGGCTTTACAATATCCCCCCCCTTCTAAGATATTCCCTGAGCCCTATGCATGGGAAATGTGTTGTAGACACATCAGTTGGAGAAAAACTCCCCATGACCATTTGCTCTCTGTAATTTGAATTCTGCATTTTGATGAAAGGTAGCTCAACTTCCTATACTGATATTTAAATTACAACACAGCCCAGGTTGGCCTTAAAGTTGCAGTCTTCCTGCCCAGACTCCCAAGTATCTGCCACAAAGCTCAGCTATTATTCACTTTTTATTGCTCATTCTCCAACACCTATCTATGATGTGTATCCAGTGGTGATTATCAATGAATCACACACAACACACAGACACGCACACACATACACATACATAGAATCACAGATATCTCCAATTTGAAGTAGATTATAGTTAGATAGTAGGAGATTCTTTCCTGCTGCTGTTGGCTAACTACTGGCAGTAATGCACAAAGATCTAGAAGGACTTGCAAAGTTTTCACTGTAAGATAATGGTCAAATATGAGGGAACATTTACCTGGTTGGAGATGTTGGTGTCATCTTCATTCATATGGATATTTTTATGTTTTTTTATTTAATAGCTTGAAAACAGATTTTGGTTAAAAAGTTCAAGGCAAGAGTCATAACTTTGATAACATCAAAGTATACCACTTGTTTTTTAAAGCATTGAAATGATTAATTTCCAAGTTTGATGGAATCAATAGACTTCAATTAGTATTGGATTTAAAGTCAAATATAGAACAGAGCTTTCTGTCCCTTTCCTGCCTTTACCCAGAATTGTGTGCTTTTCCTATATGCCTGCCTGCATGTATGCGTGCTCGTGCGCACATGTGTGCACACACACATACTCACACTTGTATGAGTAGAGTGTACAGGAACTGATAACTGACATGTTTGTCAGCACAATGCAGGATCTCTAATTTGGAACAAACCTCTGCAAAGTTTCCAAAGAAATTAAGTATCTTGTAGATAAGCACACACCAAGGAAATGATTCCATTGATAGATTCAGTACATTTCTGAATAGAATGCTGAATTAGAATCAGCTAGAAAGCTGCAAATAAATTCTGTGAAGAATCTGGACTTGTTTCCCTGTGTGATATAACTTAGACATTCTGTCTAGCTATTTTACTATTCAATGGTAGCATGTGATATACTTATCCTATACTTACACTCAGTAGTTAACATTTGACCCCATTTTTAGTGTTTGCTTTTCAAATACCGAAGCATCTGACATCCAGGAATCATTGCTGCCTTTTCTGATTTGCAGAAATCACTTCTGCTCTTTGAAAGTTAGGCTTCTCCACCCTGAGGCTAGATCTGATTTAATGAGATGACCTCTCTTGCATGATTCCTTCCAAAGATGAACACTGATACTCTTTCAATACAGCCATAATTACAGTCTAATTTTATAGAAATTTTGCAGACAACATGTCTAGAAGGAAAGCCACATAGATTGATAAATGTGATAAGACATTATTTGTGTAATTTTCTCTCCTCCAAATCTGATGATGGCGATTAAAAGCAGTGTTATGGATGTTGGGGTTTTAAAAGACTCACTACTGGGTAAATGGATCATTTACCTGAAATGCAATACACTGCATGCTAACATCTGTGGGAAGGTGATGTGTCAAGTGACACAAACAAGCTTTCCTTTGATTTCATGAACAGTAAAAACTCTCCTTATCCCTATCTTTGTATTTATGCCGGATATATGTTATATTCACAAATATGTCTATTGTCGTCTGGCCTTATTTCTATTTGAGTGGTGTTGGATGAAGGAAGAGGAATGTGTGGACTGAGAGCTGGAGGAATATGATAAGGTGATTTGACAAAATTTAAAGATAATTAACTCCGAAAGCAAATTCTGAGTAGGAGCCTCGCACAAAACAACTGCTTACCAGTGTTCTGTCACGTGTGCTTATTCTTATTGGTTAATACTCTGAAGAAATGACTCTTGAAACATCTCACTCAGAAACTGAGCAGATCTGCCTGAGGAAAATCTTAGCAGATGAAGAGGGAGGGATCAATAAAAATCAAAGTGTGATACACTTCAAAAAGAACAAAGTACCTCGCAATGAGTGAGTTCTCTTTGGAGGTGGGGTGGGTTTGGCTTCTAAAAGGCTGCTATAGCCTTGTCTTACCTTATTTCAGTGATCAAAGGAGTAGATAAAAAGGATGTTAGTTGTTGTTTTGAATATGATAAATATTTTATATTTGGTATCATTAGCATGCTGTTACACCATGTATCTCAAATACATCTGCATAGTTCTTTTATAAGGAAGCAAGAAGGAAAAGAGTGGTACTAATTTAATTCAGAATTGCTGAGTCACTAGCTTCTCTCTGATGAGCTTTGAAAGGGTAAGTTCACCACTTCTACTGTCATCTAAAGGAATCAGACATGGGTGGATTCCTTTGAGGATTATATGTTAATTCTATACTTGCCATTCCAATTCTTTTACTCTGGAAGAGTTGGCTATGCCAATAATTTAAGATTTTAAAAATGATCAAAGACCTAATTAAATAGAACAATCTCTGTCTAATATCACAAAAATTAAAAATGTATGAAGGATGTGTTTTAGAGGTCTTTGATGTTTGCCAATTTTTGGTTTGTTCAGTTTACACATAAATTCACATTTTCATGTCATAAGCACAGGATTATGTCTTTACCTAAAACTATGCTTAATTACTCCCACCTCAATTCAGAGATCAACCATGGCAAGTGCATTAAATGAAGATTAATGTGTCTATCATTAGATACACACACAGAATATGTAGCATGTATATATATTCACACATACATATTACTTATGCTTTCAAGGGCTAGATACCTAATGATATAAATATCTTCATAAAAAGCTATAAAACAACATTTCCTCAGTCATGCTATATCTCTGGTGACTATAAAAATTCTAAGAGGACAACATAACTAATAGTCAACTGTGCAAATGTGTACATTTCAGGGACAATATGAAAAGCAGAAAATAATAGCCTATGCTTCACTAACCAGGAGCCTTAGGCTTGCTTGAGATCCTGTTTTTGTGGTTTATCTTGACAAAAGGTCTAGTATTGCTAAATCAAATCTACATTTCATTGTACAACCTGACATGGTTTACTTGTATAGGTTCCCTTGAACTTATAACATCTCACAAAACATTAATGAAATAGTTGTGTGTTTGTGTGTGTGTGTATTCTTGTTGACTCCTTTTGAAGAGCCCTTATACAAGTCTCTGATATAAAGAGGGTATGAAGAAGATGCAAATGAGGTCACACCTGATGGTGTATCAGCCTAAGACCTAAATTGAAGACCTAAAATTCTCTGTTCTATACTTGTTTTATATGTTTTTAACTCATATAGCAGAGCAAACATATCTTAATCCTCTAGGGAACAAAAAATAGATTGAAAACATTTCTTAAAATATGAGTATTGGAAAGGACAATAAGAATACATTAGCTCAACTTTTACCACCAACAAAAAGTATTCTAGTCAAGGTCACCTATAGATTATAATAACCTTAGGTGATTACAGAAATTCATGAACAAAGCTTTGCCACCACTGCACTGCCCATATCCACTGGGTAAATTTCTTAAGGTTCTATACAAGTGAATGCATCATCTTTCATAAATGCCAGTGTAAGTTTCTAGTTTTATAGAGCTTCCATCTTGGAACCTCGTAAGAGTTTTGAAACATTAGCAACATTTAAACCTTCTATTGATGTGTGGTTACTATATTGCTGACACAATTTTGTTGTCTAATTTATTTTTTTGCAGAATAAAATTGGGCCACATAATCAAGAAGAGCAAATAAAGAAATCCAATGACTTCCAAGTCCATCTTTACCTGAGGTTTAGATTTAAATAGAGGGCAAGAGGTATGTGGAAGCAAACAGTCCCAGACAATGTGTGCTATGCCCATCACTATTCATTCTTGCAAGATGGACTGACAAATTTCCAGAACAATGTGTGATCTCTTCTGAGGGGCCAAGTTGTTCCTCTTTTGAGTGACACCAGGGCTTCAACTTTTTCCTTCTTGAGTATGACATTCCTAAGGAAATCTTAATTCCTTGAGATCCCTTATTTCAATAGTCTGGTAATCAAAGACAAAGGAACAAGTGTGTCTCTTTAGAACATCTTTGTCCTGCTCGGATGCTTACACTGTGTATGTACAGTGAAGAGTTTTTTTGGTGACAGTAGAGCATAGAGATACTGAAAAAAGATGACTTTCTAAGTTGGATACCATGGTGAAGGATCTTAAATGAAGAATCATTAGCAAAAGAATGTGAAAGGTGGGGGCAGGAAAATGTAGCAAATGTTAGGAAGAGATAAGGTTTCAAAAGATGCAATTTCAAAACGCAGAAGATAAATATAGAAGACTGATGTCTTTAAAGTCATGTTCAGGTGACCAAGCATCCTTGAGCATGGGCCTTTGCAGGGCTACAAAAGAAAAGACAGTTGATTCTTTAACACTAAATCAACTAGAACCCATAGAATACTTACTGGGTGTGGCATCTGATGAGGGCAAAGAAATGGCATGATAATTCAAAGCAAGGGCTATAAGATGCTTTCTGAACATCAATTTTATTTATACTTTCTTTTAAAGACAAAAATAAAAAGTGACTTTAGTCCTTATCACTCATTGATCTACTTGCAAATAATTCATCACATACATTTAACTGGTGCTTCTAAAAACTGTTCTTCTTTAAGGAAAACTATCATGGCTCATTAGTTCATAAAATCAGTTGAAAGAACTCTGGACATCCTCATAATAAAGGGGAATTTAATTATTTTATGCAAAGTATTGCCTTTTAGTTCAAACAGATAAACTTTAATATTACTGTGATTTGTCAAAAAAGCATCCATGTAAAACCACTGAAATGAAAAATATCCTAAAACCACTTTTATTTACTTTTTCTCATTTATCATGTCAAGCATTAATACACACAATTAACATTTATGAAAGCCCATTCAAATACATAGCAAAAATGTCCTTATTTTCCCCCAGGAAGAATTTCATTTTGTATCATTCAAACAAAGCTCACTGTGTCCTTCATCAAATAATTCACTGTTGTTTCAGTTTCATTGTCTGTATCTGGAGTGCAAACGGATTCACATTAATGAACAATCTATTCGTATTATATCTACAAGCCTCAGAAATTAATGAGTTGTAGTGGGACTACTTAGTGACTTAAGTGTTCCTAAGCACAGACATGTTGACTTAGTTTAAAGACAACAGACAAGTATGAGCAGTGTCTGAAGCTTGATAACAGGTCAAGAGTTCTCATGACAATAGTATCTTTATTGTGTAGCTCAGAACTCAAGGTAAGGCTTCCCTGAGATGTCCTGGCAGACAAGAATTCCAACCAATTCAAGAAATCTGCCCAGTTTTACTATCTTTGCTTGTAGATGGTCCATGGTACAGAATGTTCTGGTTTAGTTGTGGAATGTAAATCTAGAGCTTTCTGTGGTGATGAATGATTCATGATAGTTAGAAGACATGAGCTGTGCTCTTAAAAATTCACTCTTTGTATTTTACCATAAATATTTGTGGCTGTCACATTTTCACACAGTCTAAAGGGCCAACTTAGTGAAACAACGTGATGTGCTAAATCTAAAAGAGGAAATGTCTCTAGTCTCCCAAATCTTTCAAATCATGTCCCTACTTTTGTTTTCATACCTTTTATTTCAGAATCTTTCATTTCCTATCTTGTTTTAGGCATAGTCATTTGAGGTTCTGCTTTTGAGAAAGTTGGCCAAAGAAAGAGCAACTTACGTGGTCAAAAGAGAGACCAACAAAGGTAAAAAATAGAGAATTTGTGAGTCTGTATGGATTCAAGCCAAATTTTATTGATCACTGGGAGTCAAAACACATTTTTCTAAAAAAGAGTGAATATAGGAAAAAGATCTAGACCACAAAAAGAGAGTGACTTCCCTCTGTCTACTATTAAATGTCAGACCTTTGATTAATTATTGATCAATAATTCCTGAAGCCACACTGTAAAGTTTTGAAAACTGCATACAATCAGTCCTGTTCTCTCTACTCCTGGAGTTTTGTTTTCTTGTTAACAAACTTTTCTTTAAGAAAAAGGAAGCAGAACTGTGTTTGATATATGTTTCAAAACTCTCACTTAGCCATTGAAGAATTTATTCTTACCTTTCAGTCTTCTGCCAATAACATTGCATTTTAATAAATCATCTCATTCAAAAAAATTACCCAAGATGAGACATAACAAAGCACACACTTTTTAGTGAATCATGAATCATAAAATTCAAAGAAGGTTAAAGAAGGAGATTATTGTGTTGTATTCACTTGTGAATTTGAAAAGCATTTATTCAATGTTTACCATGTGTTAAGTGAAAACGAACACCAGAGAATAAAGTTGTGATGAAGAAGCCAATTATGCTAAGTACCTTATATTAAAGCAAGTTTGTGACTGATAATCATTAAAGTAGTCAGTGAGCAATATCACACCAATTTATGATAAGTGGTCATAGAGTAAGTATATCAGAAAGAAGATTCTTAAAGTGGTAGGAAAAACTTTTAATGAATTTTGGAGAAAGACAGAGAAGGCAACTCCTCAGTGAAGAAAAGCATCAAGGATACAAATATACAAAGAATGGGAGAGACGTTTCCACTTCTTGTCATTAGTGAGCATGCCTTGAGCTGCATGAGCCAGGAGTGTGACTGATGAAGATGAAATCAGGGTTTGCCATTGCCACATAGCAAACAGCAGCATCAGGGACTGTTTTCAGGTCATGCTCAGCTGGCAGTTGTGGATTTTGCTCCCCAAATTACTGAGGCTATCTACAAAGTCACTAGAGAAAAATGATGCAAAGAGCAGGAAACTGAGTACAGCTGACTTCCAGACTAAGAAAAAGATGTCATTTTCAAAAGGGGATCATAGACAGGGCTCATATGTTCCAGTGATTAATAAACTACAGCTTTCATTATAACACCCTTAGGAGGGACTTTTAATGGTGATGAGAAACATGTTATGGAGCCATGTGTGCAAAGGGCTAAGTCTCTACTCCGTCAAGGGTTAAAGTGGATTACTCAATAGGGACAATGGACAGCTTGCAATAATGTTGGGTGTAGGGCTACACTCTCAGATTCGCAACATTCAGGATGCTGAGGCAGGAAGATAGCAAGGTCAAGGCTTATCTGAGATACACAGTTAAGATGCTTCCTCCAGCAAACAAGAACCTACAGAAATTTGGATATGATGGTTTCCGGCTGGAAGCCCCTTTTCCATCAACACCCAAATGTGGTAACTCAAACGGCAATCACCTCAATAACAGATTCTCTTTCTGTGGGGACCTTTTCCTAAGATCTGCAGTGTAGGAGGACTTTCTTTCATTGGTTCATGAGTGAGTTTGAAAACTTTAGCCTGCTCTTTCCTCCCTTGACTAACTGCTGCACATTGCCTTTAGGCCTGTATTTATTCTGCTACTGACAACAGTCATGGATACAGATTGAAACTCTGTCATGAACCACAAAGTGCCATCAGCATAAGTAAGTCTTACTGAAATTGTTTAGAAAAAAAACAGCAGACGGATACTTTTCCTGGAAATTTATCAGTCATTCCCTTATAAAAGGAATTTTATTGCCACAGCTCCTGGAAGTCCAGGCGTCTTGCCTGATATATTTTTTTGTCAGTATTTTACTCTAAATTATCGTCGTCGTCATCATCATCATCATTGTCATCTCTGTCACTGTCTCTGTCGTTCTCTCTCTCTCTCTCTCTCTTTCTCTCTCTCTCTCTCACACACACACACACACGCACACAGCCTTCAGGCACCATTGGCAAGCTGCAAAATTCCTAATATTTGTTGTCAGTATAATATAATTTTTATCTACCCACCCCCAATTTAGATCAAACCAGAAAGTACTTCACAGAAGCAAGGAATCAAAATGATCTTCTCAGAATCCGTAATTGAACCATTCAAAGAACAAAAACATATCTATGAAATTTCTCACTATTAGAAATATTTTCATGAAATTTTATATTTATGTATGCTTTTCCTATGAATACAACTTACTTTAAAGTTTAATGTATAAAATAAATTGATTGTTATCAAATAGCAAAGAAAAGAAATATTTTCATGAACTCTATTTGCTACTTAGTCTTATCTTATGTCTAGGGTCTGAATTTGATATCATCTAAAAGAAAGACAACATTTGACAGGATTTTGCTTTTGCTTTCCTTTTTAAAAAAATATTTTCAAACACATCATGGCATCAATTTTAGGAAGTATAGAATTTATTGTTTAGTGATTGAGGGTGGTAAGATCTGAAAAGACAAGTTTTGGAAAATGAACTAGGTTCCTTTCATAAACTTCAGGGAGACAAAGAAATATGAACAAGCTAATGCACATATTGATATATCAAGTTCAGCTAACTCAGTGAGAGATGAACTCCTTCTCCAGAAAACCTTGTCCACAGTCCAGCTGACATGAGCACTGCACACCACTCAGGGGAAGTAGGGTTTGAGTTCTGTTCTGCAGGTGCACTCATCTTCCATGAGGACCAGAGGTCTTTTCCCATGAACACAAATTAATTAATCCCAGCTGAGAATAAGCAGGTCAATAAAGCTGTTTTGGTTCAGGATCCAAGAATAGGGCAGCAAATAAAGGCATTTAGTAGGGGAACTAGGGTGTCTGGTATCTGCTTTGGGGCCACTGTTACTGTGACAGTTCCTGCCTCATCCAAGTGCTCTGAAGTTTAAATGAGTGACTACAATCAAAGAATTTTGCACATGTACAAGCATTAACATTTTTCTTTTAGAAATTATTTAACTGAAGCTTATTTATCATGATGATTTTCATGTGTAGTTGAATTGCTTAGCTGTCCTCCTCTCTGTCAAAAAAGAATTTGGGTTTAATAAGCAAAATGAATTACTTAGATCAGAAAAATGCAAATTGGTTTAAACTGAGAGCTTCCTACAGTTGGAATATATTTGCTGTCTTCAAAGCACAGGTTTATAAAAGCAATAGGAATAGTTTTAACTACAGGATCCTGAGTTATTATCCATATTTTCTCTAAACACACAACTGTCCTATAAATATTTTAGAAATTCTGCAGGAAAACTTGTAGCAACACAAAAGGTGAAGGGTTTTCCTTGAGTCCTCCTTTCTGTGTATACAATAAATGGTTGTAAAGTTGGCTTTCATCAAAATGAAAGGGGAATTATTAATGAACTTGTGAAAACACACATAAGGTGAACTAAGCCCTTGTTCGTATTTCTCATCTGGGCTCAAAGAGACATCATTTGGTCACAGCTTGCACACAGCCTTCCACTCCACCCCAGAAAGAAATTACCTATTTCATTTTAGTGTTGCTCACCAGAGATAAGAAAATACATAAAAGTCTAAAGATGCTATCTGTTTGAGTAGGTCTATGGAAAGAAATTGCTATAAATATAGAGGCATATGTGTGTGTATGTGTGTGTCTGTATGTTCTTAGCTTTATAAGATTGTATAAATATTATGACGAATGTGTTTCATAAGCATGAATTTTACATACTGAGATTTCTATAAATACTTTTTAATAAATTTCAGGGAAGAAATGCAAGATTTTTTAATTTTAAACTTTTCCTTTTTTAAAATTTAAATTAGAAACAAGCTTCTTTTACATGTCAATCTAATTTCCTCTCCCTCCTCTCCTCCCTTGCTCTCCACAGACTCCCTATCCAATCCCCTTTCTGCTCCCCAGAGAGGGTGAGGCCTTTTATGGGGATCTTCAAAGTCTGTCATATCATTTGGAGCAGGGCTTAGACCCTCCCCCACGTGTCTAGGCCGAGAGAGTATCCCTCTATGTGGATTGGACTCCCAAGTCCATTTGTGTACTAGGGATAAATACTGATCCACTACTAGAGGCCTGATAGATTAACCAGACCTCCAAACTAACATCCTCAATTAGAGGTCTGGAACAGTCCTACGCTGGTTTCCTGGAAATACAATTTTAAATAAAACATTATTATTAATTCTTAAGAATTTCATATCACATACTTTGATCATATTCATTCTCCACACTTTCCCCTTTCTCCTCCAAGATCCATTACTGTTTCACCATCCCCTAATTCATCTTATTTTTAATGTATATAAATATATATGTCCATATGTATATTTGGATATGTAGATATACATATATGTTGTGGAATGTTAGTTGAATATATATTTGTTTATGCTGTGGAATATTCATTTAATGATGCAAAGATGTATTATATTCTTTTATGTAGCATTTGCTTAAGTCTGTGACTCTGTGTTACTTTGCCTGCCTAAAACACCTAGGTGGAATAAAGCGCTGAATGACAAATATCTAAGCAAGAGAGGGATAAGCAGGGTTGCCAGGAAGAGAGAATAAATAGGAGGAGAAAAGGAGATGGAGGAGGAATGAAAAAAGGGAAAGAGAGGAGGACATCAGTAGTCATCCACCCAGCAACATAGTCAGCTATGAAGTGAAAAGTAAAGAAAGGTATATATGATAGAGAAAGATAAGCCCAGAGACAAAGGTTAGAGGGGATGATTAAAGTTAAGAAAAGCTGGCTAGAAATAAGCCAAGCTTAGGTCAGGCATTCATAAGAAAGAATAATTGTGCGTGTACTTATTTGGGAGCTGGGTGGTGGATCTCCCATAGAGTAAAAAACAGTATAAAAATAACCAAATATATATATTATATATACATATATGCATGAGTATATATTTGTATAGGAGTATATGTGAATAAGTGTATATATATGCATATATATATATGAGAATGAGAATGGGATATATATATATATACATCAATTTCAGTTTTTGTGCCTATCTACCCCTGAGTGCGGGGCCATCCACTGGAGCAGGGCCACACCATTAAAGAAAATTGAGTCTCCCACTCAAGAAGCCATTAATTTTCCATAGCTCCTTTTTTTTAATGAGGATATGGTGAACCCCTTGCAACTCCATGAAAGAATATTGACTCGCTCTATCTAGTTCAGGTCTTATGCAGGTAATAAAGTTGCCATGAGCTTGGCAGGCCTATCATATGCAGAAGACAAGACAACTGCTGTGATCCAGGCCCCTCATCATCTGGATCTTACCAGTAGTTCTCCTTCTTTTTCTGAGATGGTTCCTAGAATTTGGGTAGAGGGAGATGGTATAGTTGTTTCCTTTTTGGTTCATCAGTCAACTGACATCCTCTGCAGTTAGATGAGTTGTGAGTTTTTTGTGTTAACCACTGTCTACTGCATAAAGACATGTCTCTCATGAATTCTGATAGCTTTGATAACTTATGAGTAGAAAGACAAATTTAGAAGGTTGTTTGATGCTATGTCCATTTAGAAAACTAATAGTAGGAGATGCTCCCCTGGGGTCTGTAAACTAAACCAAGGGTTTGTGTCCAGATTTACAGGATCAGGCATGCATTTACTCTTGTAGAGCTGCCTTGTAGCCAATCAGAAAGCTGTTTGGTACCCCTGCAATATCCTCGCCTCTCTTGTACCCATTAGCATATCTTGTCAAGCAATGATGAGAAGGGAGGTTTAAGTGGAGCAATAGATAAGAGAGTAGGGCAGTGGAAAGAGTGAGGGAAGGGATAATTAATAGTAAGAATATTTTTAAAAGCTGTATGGAGACCTACTGCTTCATAAGCTCCCTATTTATACATTCATATAAAATTGTTTGATTAGAGTTATCTTTACACTGGGGATACTACTCTTCCCAGAAGCCTTATGTTTAAAAAAAAAACACAGCGACAGGTATGAGATACTTCCCCTCAAGTTATTTGTCAGATGTGTCTGGGAGACCTCCAAATAATGCAAACTATTAATGTTGCTCTGAGTTTTCCAGCAGAACTGAAGAAGCATATACATTGGTCACAGAATATGAAGAAATCAAGTTGGTACAGAAAGTTATCAACAGTCTTATTTAGCTATGAACTTTGTAAACTATAATAATGATAATGTAATTTAAAAGAAAAATAATGAAGCTCTACATTTCATAAGTAATAAGTGATTTTTACATGTGGTTTTAAAATAAGGATGAGGCTCAACTCTGTTTAACAATATTGTGAAAATAATTATTCAGGTATTGAGACAAAGCAATATAAGATCCTAAGTTGATCACAATGCTGTCTCTGAAATTATTTCCTCTGCCTTGATTTCTCAGGGTTCCAGCCAGGACAGCAAGGTAATAATAACAAGAACAAACTGCTCTCAGACAGGTGAGCTAGATTGCTGCTAGTGGTTAGCAAAGAGGCCATTGTTGCTACCCTTGCTAAAAGTCATCTGCTTCCAGAGTTGGCTTTCACTCCTGCTCATCACTGTCACTCAGCCTGTGATATAGGAAATGCCATTGTCTGCACTGTTTCTGAATGTCAAACCCAGATATTGACTGTGCAATCACTTACACTAGAAATGGAATAACAGAAGAATGCATCACACAAATGATATAATGTATACCTCAGCATCCAAATGAGTACTAAGTTGGAGTGTTGAGTGTAATTGCTGACTGCCATATTTGAGAAAATTCTTGTCTGAAACACTTCATATACATGTATATTCTTTGATAAATTTTTACATATATACAATGAAATAGTTTCACACCCAACCCCTTTCACTCCAACTTCCCTAGGATATATGCTCAAGAGGTTCTCTCGACTTCATATATTCTTCTTTTGTTTTTTAATAACCTACTAAATACAATTAGTGCTGTCCTTTTGTGTATGTGTGTATGGAGTCATTAATTGGAGCAAGGGTAACCTTTCAGTGGCTCCACTTCCTAAGAGAAATGATTGTTCCTTCTCCAGTGGATATCATTACCATTGGCTGTATTGAGTTAGAGGTGAGAACTTCATAGGCTCCTCCCCATTCTCTGCTGGAACATTAGATGTATTGATCTTGTGCAGGCACCATCTAATGCTTACAGCTCAAGAGTCCAACACATGCTAAATTTAGAACAACATTTAATAGCACTGCTTCCCAAGTTTGGCAAAAGTACTATAGTTTAATCGTTGCAGAGTTAAATAAAGTCTGAACTCTATAAAGTCGAAGAAGATGTTGTTGGGTGAATAGGGTTGATCCCAATTGGAGAGGGACTTAGAATCAAACATAAGAGGTTTGAAATGATGATGTAGAAAGTAAGGAAGTTCAAATGGATCTTAATAGAGCAGATGTTAACAGAGAAACCAACATGTGAATCCACTGAAGTGTTTGTGCATTCATATTTTACACATATGTATTTAAGGAAAAAATATTAGGGATACCAATACACAAAAGAATTGTTAGGATTTTTTGGTGATGCCCATAATCTCTCAATTTGCATTACCATAAAGATTGACAACACAGTCTCCATAGTTGTCCTTAAAGTCAGCCACTTACTAATTTTAAGACAAGGGATGTTTTATAGCACATGTCTTTCAGTGCCTACCTTTTTTTGTTTGGCATAATTTTCCCTAGATTCATTTGTGTTGTTGTCTAAGACAAAATATTCTTTATAGTGTTTGAAAGAATTATGTGTATATAAGGCATTTTAATCATTTTGTCTAGATATATCCTCTGAATGGTAATGTAGTAACATGAAAGTCCTCTTTTCTAAATAGTGATTCCATTCATTAGCATATAAACTCAGGAGTGGGATTGCTGAATCTGTGAGAGTTCTACTGTCACGTCTGCTGCGCGGCCTGTGTCCGAGAACGTGTGGAGGGTGTCGGGTATTGAAAAGACAGAGACTCGTTCAATGATATAAAGAGAACTTTAAACAGGCTCCAAAAAGGTTCAAGAAAACCTCCTAAGAAAAGCTCCCACCAGAGAAACTTCTGCTCTCTCCTCTACCCTCGCTGGTTCTGCTCTGACCCCAGAGGTGGATGTGTGTGGGTTTTTGAAGGTGCGGTTAGTCTTTGGACAAGGTCGAGGTCAGGGCGGTTTCTGTGGGAAGGCCTTTCCCAGGAACTTATTGTATCATTTTTAGTAAACATGTTTTTACTAAAGATTGTCTTACAGCTGCCTACTCCCAGGCAGAAGGGGAAGTGGGTCTCTGCTCAAGGTCTGGTGTTCCCACAATTCACCCCTTTTTATTTTCAAATGAGGCACTCCTGGCTTAGGTCAAGTAGGGTCACCCTCCCTTTCCCGTCTTTGGGGGACCTTGAACCCCTGTTTTAGGTGGGAGGGGTCTTCCCCACAGGTTGCCCGTCATCGGAGATACCCCAACCTTAAATCATCTGTAACCAACCTTCATGGCTATCGGAATTGCCATGGGCTAAGCTAAGCAATACTTGGTTACGGATCTCTTGTCTCTGGAACAAGGCACGTTTGAGCTTGGCATAAAGCCAGAATGCCTACCGCCACTGCCACCATTTCCAGGACCCCCATTGACATAGCGCCTCTCCATCACCATACCCATCACCAGATCTGGGCCATAACATTCTACGAGCCTTCATCTGTTACAAGGGTAACCCGCATGTGATTTACATTTACAATTTGATAAAGTTTCCAATCGTTTCAAGATCTGCTCAGGAAAGCATTTAGAAAGTGCACTTGCACAGATACATTAGGTACAATCATTGATGTTACACATGTAGCATTACGAAAAATATGAACAATAGTTGTCGCATTAGGACAAGTTGCATTTCTCCAGAAAAATACACTGGCCTAGTCGTGATTCCAGAAATAGGAACCATCAAGTCTGATATTTCAAGTGACCATGTCCTGTTCAAATACTGAAAAGAGGCTTTTGCCACTCATCATAGTCCATACCAATGTCCAAATGCTTTAAATGGGTCCTTTTTTCTCTGTTGGCTTTACGATGAAAACTCATGGGTCCAGAAGGTTGATGCAGCAGGTCTGTTGAGAAATTGGAAATCTCGAACCGACTGTTTTCTCTCTTTCTTGGGCTGTAGATTCGATGACATCAAGAATCAGGAACACTGATTTAGGAGATCTCACTCAAACTGGCTTAGGTAGGCTCCCATGGTCTCAGGTCCAGTTTTTCTCTGCTCCATGCATCTCACTAAATGGTCTGACAGTTGCTGAAGCTCTATTCCTTTCCTGCAAGAAAACACAAACATGCCCTCGACCCCAAATTAGGGTCTTCTCCACTGTCTAGTGTATGGATGTCTCCATTTGATCTGAGCAATGGTTGCTCAAGTTCTATCATGCCAGAATCTGTCTGAAGCTCACTGGCATTCACATTATAAAATTTTTAAATGAAGAGTGTATTATTTGATGAGTCATGTGGGGACTGGGGACATTATTCCCCCTTTTTTATTTTCTAAAAAAATTTTCTTTTTGAACTGTTGAAGCTGGACCATAACAGTAGAAGGATTTGTCTACCCTCCTTGGTTAACTATCTAGGTAAATTGGGCTTACTAAATAACTTTTGAAAATTATTTGAAGTCTGTGAGCAGTCTTTCCCAATCTAACCTGTAGAACTCTCACTAGCTGACAAGGCCTCATTTGTATCTTAAATTTTTCTGTTAAAACATTAACAGACTGGCTGGATGTTCCTTTTGGCTATATTTAACACAATCTAGGTAGCTTCTTAACTATTTTTGAAGGGATTTAAGTATCCTTTTAATCATATAATCAGTTCACACTCACGCATTCACAATCACATTTCATACATACCGGTGTGGCCACACCATACATTCAGAACATACATGCATCTTTTAGTCATCCTTTTTCCCTAGGTCATGATTAGTCTGTTGCAATGAAGTTTCCTTAATTGAAATCTATGTAAAAGAACAACTCCAGCCAATCCTTGAACTAAAAAGGTTAAAAAGTCCTGTATGTTCTTTATCATTCCTCCATTTGAGCTACAGTCATGGGGTACAGCTGTACCTACTCCTTGTAACTCTGTAGATGCAAGGTAGAGAGGCCAGGCTTTTGGCCAAAAGTTTTTAGAGATGACTCACAAAATAGAACTTAAATGTAAACAAAATTTTCCATTCCATATACCTTTGTCTTTGTCTTTTTCTTTAATTAATACCAGTACCAATTTTTTTTTTGAGTCAGGGTTTCTCTGTATTGTTTGGAGGCTGTCCTGGGACTTGCATAAAGGTGTGTTGGGATTAAAAGCGTATGCCGCTGGGAATCTCTTGGATTCCCCTACTTCCTGACCCTGGTATCAGGCTTAGGAGGGGAAACTCAGAATGTCTAGTTTCTGACTTTTTAATCTCATTGGCAGCAGCCGCTTCAATGTATTATTGGTGTTATAAAAATTGATGAACAGGGAGCTGGAATGACTAACTGGCATCAACATGGGGAGAATCCTCACCAACGCCCATATTTCACTTACCTGAGTGTTCAGCAATGGTTGGATCTTTATCATGGTGAGCATTCCTAGTATCCGGAGTAGTATTGGGGTCGACATGCCTGATGCACCGTTCGGGGACCCAAATGGGCTTCTCACTTCCTGGAGGAAAACACAAACAGCCCCTCGGACCCTAGCTAGTAGGGGAGTGGGTGGCTGCCATTTTCCTGTAATCAAATCCTTCCATCTGACCCATCCCAAGGACTGGGAGGGTTTGTTCCAATGTCTCTCCATAGCAGACAAATTATTACGGTCTACGGTCAAAAAATTTAAAATGTAAAGTATGGTGGATAACTGAATATTGGGGGAGGTAACATACTCCCCTTTTTTATTTTCTTAAAATACTGTTTGAGAGTGGCATGGGTGCGCTCCACAATAGCCTGTCCCGTGGGGTTGTGAGGAATACCAAAAGAATGGACAATGTGATGTTCCCTGCAAAAGGCAGCAAAGCGATTGCTGGCATAGGCAGGGCCATTGTCCGTTTTCAGGGCATCGGGTACGCCCATGTAGGCAAAGGCCTGCAGGCAATGAGAAATAACATCTTTAATCTTCTCTCCTGAGTGGAGATAGGCAAAAATCAGTTTAGAATACGTATCCACAGAGACATGCATATATTTTAATTTCCCTGCCTGCGGCAGGTGAGTGACATCCATTTGCCAGAGATGGTTGGCCCTGAGGCCCGGGGATTTACCCCTCATTGGGAGAATTATGATAAGGGGCACAATCAGGGCACTGAGAGGTAATCTGTGTAGCTATGGATAAGGGGCACCCAGTGTGAAATTTAATGGAGCGGGCATTTAGATGATACCTCTCATGGAGCTGGTGGGCCAGCTGCTCCTGAGTAAATAAGACCCTAGGGCGGGTCAAGGAGTCAGCAATTTCATTGCCCTGGGCAAGGGTCCTGGAAGGTTAGTATGTGCACGAATAAATCCCACATAAGCAGGGTGGATGCGCTGCCAAATAAGATGTTGGAGCTGAACTAATAAGGAACGAACCTGGGAGGTTGGAAGAACATATGGAGAAGTTTCTAAAGGTCTAACAATGTTGGCAACATAAACACTATCAGTATATAAATTAAAGGGCTCTCCCTCAAACATTTGGAAAGCCATCAAGCATGCAAACAACTCGGCAGCTTGTGCTGACATCTGCCCTATGGGTACCCTCTTCTGCACCTGAGAAGAAACCACCACTGCGAAACCCTTGGAGGAGCCATCTGTAAAGACTGAGCGAGCTCCAACTAGAGGGTTCTCCTTTAAAATCTTGGGAAAGATCACAGGGTGTTGTTTGAAAAAAGACATCAAGGGGCTGTTGGGATATTGGTTATCAAACTGTGCGCCTGTAGATGTAATAAACTGGGTCCACCCATCATGGAAGATCTGTAGATGTTCCACCTCCTCCTTACCATAAGGAAGGATAATTTTATCAGGACTCTTTCCAAAGGTTTGAATGCTAAACTTGTGTGCCTTCCACAACAATTGTAAAATGAGATCATAGTAAGGGGTCACTACCTTCTTAGGGAGGCTGACAAATGTACCCAATAAATAGGACCAGTCTGCCAAAACACGGCAGTGGGCGAAAAGCTAGATGAAAGTACAACCAGAACAAGGGGCTGCCCATAATCTATACGCCAAAGGTGGGCTTGCTCTATACTTCTTAACAACAATTGTAGGGCTTCCCTGGCCTCTGGGGTAATCTGTCTAGGGAAGTTGGAGCAGGGTCCCCAGGAAGAATATCATAAAGCGCTTTAAGAGCCCCTGTTTTAATAGAAAGAGAAGGGCGAAACCATTGCACCTCTCCCAAGAATCTCTGCCAATCATGAAGTGTTTTTAAATTTGAACAATCGGTTTGGAGTCTTTGTGGCCGGAGGCCAGTTTGTTGAATTTGATGACCCAAATAAGTATAAAGGGGTCTCTTTTGGATCTTTTCAGGAGCCAAAATAAATCCTCGGGCCTCCAGAAGCTCCTGTAGCTCTGCAAAGGCTATGTAACATTGTCTTTCTTCGGCCGCAGCCAAAAGAATATCATCCATGTAGTGGATAATGTAAAGATCAGGGAACTTACGTCTGAGGGGATCTAAACAGGCAGCTACATAAATCTGGCATATAGTTGGACTATTAGCCATCCCTTGGGGGAGCACCACCCATTGGAAGCGAAGGGCAGGCTCCCTAAAGTTAATCGCAGGAAGGCTAAACGCAAACCGAGGACTATCTTGAGAATGCAAGGGAATAGAAAAGAAGCAATCCTTCAAATCAATGACAATCAAATGCCAGTCTTTAGGAATGGCCACAGGCACGGGCAAGCCAGGCTGCAGAGCCCCCATAGGCTGCATGGTCGCATTCACTGCCCTCAAGTCTTGTAGTAACCTCCATTTCCCTGAAGATTTTTTTATTACAAATATAGGGGTATTCCAAGGGGACATGGAAGGAACCAAATGACCTGCCTCCAATTGTTCTTGAACTAGCTGGTGAGCCGCCCTTAGTTTCTCCGCTGGTAAGGGCCACTGTTCCACCCATACCGGATCATCTGATAGCCATGTGATGGGTATGGGGGCTGGCGGCGCAACAGTGACCCTCATCAAAAATGGCCAAAACCCTTCCTATCCCCTGGGGCCCTGGTCTCCAAAGGGAGGGATGCCACAGGGCAAACTTCTCCCTGTTCTAGTTTACCTAGTTCCCTCCCCGGGCTCCAGCCCCTCCCTTGCATCATCTGGGGGCCCCTGCTTTTGGACTTGGGTGCCTGAGTGGTGAGGACCACTCCCATTTCTTGCATGAGGTCCCGTCCCCAGAGGTTAATAGGGAGGCCAGGCAAAACATATGGCTGGAAAAGCCCTGTGTGGCCCTCAGAGTCTTGCCACTTTAGGATTCTGAGGCTTTTTGGGGCACAGCCTGTCCTATTCCCTGGAGGGTCACTGTCCCTTCCTCTTTCGGCCAGGCGGGGGCCAGAATTTATCTGAGAGGACAGAGAAATCTGCCCCAGAATCTAAGACGCCCTAAAGGACTTGCCTTCTATCTTTAATGTAAGCTGGGGCGGTTCTCCATAGTGGCTACCCAAAATGCTGCCGGGCCGGTACTTCCAAAACCTTGGTTGCCCCTTTTCTCTTTAATTTTTCTAGCCTCACAAGGAGCTGTAGGGAGAAGGAGTATCTGAGCAATCCGTTCTCCTGCAGGGATGGCAACAACCCCACTGCCCACTGATGTCATTATTTTAATCTCCCCCTCACTATCCTGGTCTATAACACCGGGATGTACCTGGATGCCTCGAAGAATAGTACTGGACCGTCCCAAAAGTAGTCCGACCGTGCCTGGGGGCAATGGCCCATGCACCCCAGTAGGGAGGGCCTGGATCCCCATTTCCGGTGTTAGGATTGCCCGGGCAGAGGGAGCGAGGTCCAATCCTGCACTCCCTGAGGTGGCTCTAAGGAGGTCTGAGATATGAAGGGGTTGCTCTGGGGAGAAAATGAGTCCTGCCACTGCCCAGAGCAGGGGTCATTGCCCCGTACACATTGGTTTTGGGGCCCTGGGGCGGGGCCCTCCTCCCGTTTCCCTGATTATTATTAGCAGAAAGGAAATTTCCCTCCCTGTCAGTTTTAGAGTAGCAGTTATTGGCCCAATGATATCCCCTTCGACAACGGGGCATAAACCAGGTCTCTTGAGACCCGTAGTACTATTTTGAGGGCACTCTCTACGGAAGTGTCCCTCCCTACCGCAGCTAAAACATGTTTTTCTCCTTCCCAGAGTAGGTCTTTCTTTCCCCACTTGGGGCCGAATAGCAGCAGCTAACACTTGGCCCTGGATGAAGTTCCCATCAATGTCCCTACAGATCCGGATATAGTCATTTAGACTTTTATTGCGATAGGGGCGAAGGGCTTCCTTACAATATTTATTTGCATTTTCAAATGCCATCTGCTTTATGACTGGCATCGCAGGCCCAATGCCCCCAAATATTCTTTCTGCTACCTGACTGAGACGGTCTCACGAAGTCTTGAAAAGGTTCGGAAGGTCCTTGAAGGACTTTGGACAGATGATCCCCTCCTTCCTTGGAAGGCAATGCTTTCAAGCCCCTTGGGCTGCTGCTGCCACTTGGGCATAGACTGCGATGTCATATTGCATTTGTTGCTGAATGGTGGCATATTGACCACTTCCTGTAAGCATCTCCACATTTCTCTGGGGCTGTCCGGCCTGTGCATTTCTTTGGGCTGTCTGGCTGCATCTTTCCTGAAACTCACCTCTCCAAATCAAATAATCTCCCCCCGACAGAGCTGCTCTGCAAAGCTGCTGCCAATCGCCAGGTGTCAAATTAAGAGACGCAAAAGATTCCATTAAGGAAAGTGTAAAGGGAGCCTGTGCGCCATAATTTAAAGTTGCCTCTTTAAGTTGTTTTATATCCTTAAAATTTAAAGGGTTATGACGCCTAATGACCTGTCCAGAATTGTTCAGATCTGGAACTTCCATTACTGGGGCCACCACCGGGCAGCATTGGACCCCTCCTCTGGGTCTTCCCTCCAGGTCTGAGAAGGACTGGGTTATCTCATAGGAGGAGTCCCTTTTTCAGAGTATGGGGAAGGGTTTCTCTCCCTGTCCTGTCTTTCCTTAATTAGAATCTTTTTTAGTTCTTTTTTAAGGGCCGTGATCTCAGCAAGTAATCGTTCCTTTTCAGACTGTGACGAGTCTGAGTCTGAGCTACTTCCATTTTCTAGGTCTGATAGAGAAGGATATAACCGATTCTGACCGGAGTCCTTCTTTTTGGGTCGTGCCCGGAGATGTCTACCCGTTTTTTTGTTGTTACTAAGAGACTCCTCCTCATCCTCACTAACAATGGAGCCTCTAGTTTCAATCACGGTCTCTTCATCATCACTCTCTGCCCCTGAACTCAAGGAGGCTTGAGTCTCAGTCTCTTGTAACTCTAAAAAAGCCTCTTTTGTGTCCTGAACTACCTGGCGGTGACGAACCTTATCTGTCAAAAGTGCTCCCCTCACTAATCTCCATAAGGAGAATGTCGTAGGGGGCAAGGACTCAGATCCCTCTTTTCGTAAAAGTCTATGAAGATCACGGCGAACCTCCTCCCAATCTGGAATATTTAAGCTTCCCCCAGTAATGAACCATGGACTGGCTCGTTCGATCGATTTTAGAAAGCCTTCTAGGGTTTTAGACTTGACTGCAGTCCCATGTTCTTTAAGTAACTTTTTTAGTTGATACTGCAATGATTCTAGCTTCCCGGAACTATTCCCCATAGTTTCTTAACCCCGTCCACTTACCTCACTTTCACGATCTCGGTGGGACCTCCAATTGTCACGTCTGCTGCGCGGCCTGTGTCCGAGAACGTGTGGAGGGTGTCGGGTATTGAAAAGACAGAGACTCGTTCAATGATATAAAGAGAACTTTAAACAGGCTCCAAAAAGGTTCAAGAAAACCTCCTAAGAAAAGCTCCCACCAGAGAAACTTCTGCTCTCTCCTCTACCCTCGCTGGTTCTGCTCTGACCCCAGAGGTGGATGTGTGTGGGTTTTTGAAGGTGCGGTTAGTCTTTGGACAAGGTCGAGGTCAGGGCGGTTTCTGTGGGAAGGCCTTTCCCAGGAACTTATTGTATCATTTTTAGTAAACATGTTTTTACTAAACATTGTCTTACAGCTGCCTACTCCCAGGCAGAAGGGGAAGTGGGTCTCTGCTCAAGGTCTGGTGTTCCCACATTCTACTGTCAAATTTTTGGGCAGCTGTGTTTGTTTGCCATGGTGGATGTATGAATTCACATTCCCATCCCCAGTTAGAAAGGGTTGCTTTTTCTGCATATCTGATTCAACACTTTTCTTTTATTATTAAAACCCAGTCTTCTGTGTTTTTAACTTACAGTTATAAATTTTTTCTGCAACTGCTTCCACCTTCATGTCTCCTTTTTTTCAGTCATGTGCTTTACATTTCATTTCTTATGCCCATCTCATGCAAGAAAAGTAGATAAGTGACTTAAATGTACGTCCTGAAACCATAAAAATTACTATAAGAAAACTGGGCAGGGGGAATACAATGGCACTGATCTGAATGATGATACTATTAAAGATGAATTTTAAAATATAAACAAAAGAAAGACAGGCAGGATGTGTCATTCGTAATAATTTCGCACCTCTAAGGAAATAAATAATGAATCTAGAATACAGGTCAAAGAATGTAAGAAATTATGTACAAATAGCACAACTCAAAAGAAACTGCAATCCAAAATGTATAAGAACTCAATCAGCTTACGAATAAGAAAACAAATTATCTGATTACTGTTTTTCTCAAATGAAGCCATTCTTCATTCTGGGAATCTGACATATACCATGTACCAAAAAAACAAACCTATTTCTTTATTGTAAGCCTGGGGTTCTAATGGTATTACAAAATCAGAAGGAGTTGATATAAGGCTTAGGAAAACATGTCATTTAGGTAAGGCTGTGGCAGAACCAGTTGCTGAGCATGGGGTACCAAGCAAAGTATGTTTATGGATGCTGGACCAAATGCAGGGTTATAAGGAACAGAGAAGAAAGTCACTAAATACTTTGTGAGACACACAAGGAAAAGAACATTTTCCTTTTGCTGTGAGTTCTTGATCACTCAAGTATTTGCTAAAAGGCAAAATATAAGACAAGTCATTGTCTAGAAACTGTGATTTAAATCTATACTAATAAACTTTTTGTTTTGTTTTGGTTTTTGAGACATTGTTTCTCTGTGTTGCCATAGAATGCACTCTGTAGACCAGACTAACCTCAAACCCTTATCAAAATTTTGAAAACAGTAAATTGTTATCCTTTTCCTGAAGGACAGCTTAAGAATAAGCAATAACTGGAAGACACATTATAAAAAATATCATCAGCTACAAGGTGAGTTATCTATTTATTATATTACTACGTATAAATAGATATACTCATTTTTCACACAGTTGTTTAAGCTCACATTTATTATGGAATATTAGTTAAAGATGTGTACTTTTGTTTATGCTCTGCAGCATTTGTTTAATGGTGCAAGCATATGCTGCATTCTTTCATGCTATATTTGTCTAAGTTTGTGAAGCTGTGTTACTTTGCCTGCCTAAAGCATCTAATTCGTCTAATAAAGAAGCTGAATGGCCAATAGCAAGGCAGGAACAAGGATAGGTGGGGCTGAAAGGCAGAGAGAACAAGGAGAAGGAGAAATCTGGGAAGGAAAGATTGAGGAGGAGCAAGAGAAGGAAGAGGAATCCAGGGGCCAGCCTAGGATAAAGATAAAAGCCCAGAGGCAAAAAGTAGACAGGATAATTTAAGTTACAAAACATGCTAGATATAAGACAAACTAAGGCTGAGCATTTATAAGTAAGAATAAGCCTCTGTGTACTTGGAAACTGGGTGGGGGGGCCCATAAGAGCCAAAAGAGTAAAAGCAACCATCTACACACATTAATAGTTTACTTTTATAATGATGATTAATATTTCATGAATCACAATAAATACTAATGAGGATAATTTGTTTACTGAGATTTCTATTATTCTCATGTTAGAGACAACAGCTAGCATTCTTTTATAAAATCAAGGCAAAAATACTTGAAGTAGTTGAGATTATTTGGTACTTTAGTGCTCATTCTAAAAGGCATATTTAAAAATTAAAGGCCACTGATATGCAGAGTGAGAATAAAAATAGACCTCTCATTGTTAGTATGGAAAGTTTCTATAATTGAGTTTTAATTAAGCTATTTTAAATGGATATTTCAAAGCCTGCGTGGGTGTTTTAATCATGCACTAATACATGCAGATGACAATGTCTTTTCTCCTCTTGCATTATCAGTGAGTTTAAACTTTGATCAGATTTTCCTCCTGTCACTTTTTTCTATGATTTTTTTATGTCTTTTGTCTCTAGCACAAGCATTGTGCTGGCCACTTTGATAAAATCAGTAACCATGAACAAAATCTGTAAAGCTATATTGTGCGACCTCAATCAAGCCACCCTCCATTGTGGCTCTTTTCACATTCGGTCTCCATTTTTCTAGGATGCTAAATATTGTTAATGTTTCAAAAAGCAGAAGATTGCAATATAACTTCTGAAACAAAAGACGTTTATAAGAAGTCAGGTTCCCTTGTTTAACATACAATCTACAGAAAACACAGCAGAGGAGAAAAATGACCTTGTGAATTCCAAACATTCTGCTCTTCGGCAGAAGTGCAGTCCCTAAATGATCTCATCCTTCTTTTTTACTGGGTATCATATAGTTTCATGGTGGTATGTATTCCAGATGTCTGAAGATGAGATCTGGATGAACAAAAGAGATTCCTCAGTGCTGCTGTAAGCACTGATTTCATAACAGTGTCCTTTTCTAGGAACATTTGCATGGCTATCCCATAAACTGGACCTCCAAACTATGTTTAAGATATAAGTGGCTGGCTTCAGTTCTCATGACTGCCTCTTGCAATCTGAGGTAGCTGTAGCAAATCTCCATTTCACTTTTCTATTCTAACTCAAAGCTTCTTGGTTTGTTTCTACACTCACTTTGTATGTAAGCCATCTTTAACATTCAACCTTTTTCTCTTTATGGCTCTACTACACATCACATATTTTATATTCATTCTGTCTAAAATTGGGGTGCACTCAAAAAACAGTAAAACACTTGTGAGTTGGTTGTGGATCAATATTGCCATTCTCTGGTACCTTAAAACACTGTCATGGAGGGATAGTGAAGAACGTGGCTACAGTTTTCTTCATCCTGCTGCTCATCTTAGGGTTCTTCAACGTAACACAATCATGTTGTCATACCTAGATGCTACATTGGCATTGTGATAAAAATACATTATTTGTAGGAGGAGGTTAGATATATGGCTTCAAAACATAAGAAAAATGTGTGTGGTATCATAAATCTAAGCTTCAGACTCCAGACCAGTATATGTTATTCCAACAGAAAAATTTATAGTGTTACTTGGTAGGATAAGGTTATTAAGGGAAAGAAACCAAAATCATGCTACCCAGGTCTTAAGTTAGTTTTTATTTGGTGTGTGTGACATTGGACAAATTTCAAATGCTTTCCCAAGTCTCATTTTCCTAGGTATTATATGATATTCCTGATTTATTAACAAAAAGGCTGTATTTTGTGAGTCATGATATTGGAAAGCACTCGGGAAGTTCTACCTGTCAGTATTATTGATTATTGAGTCAAACAATCCATATCATACAAGTTGGCATGAGACACTACCCGTAAGTAACTTTGATTCAATTAATTGCAAGTAAAATGCATGTTATGAAGTCACGTTATCTTTAGAAAAGATAAGTCTGAAAACTGTATTCCATATACAGGTCATGAATGGAAGAGTTAGACAATAAACTGCAAACACATCTATGCAATGCTACTCAATAAGTTTTTATTGTCTGGATATTTCAATCATTCCTCTTTAGGATTCATTTTTTATGTTAAAATATTTTATTCTTATATAGTGAAGAAAAAATTATACGTCTTGAAACATACTACATTTTTCTCCTATTTTGATTCCAGGTAAGTTTCTTTGTAAAACATTTGCCAGAAGGAAATGAGCTAATTTAATCTTCTCATTCTCATCCTCCATTTGACTTCATTCCAGCAGTGTCCTCTTAGTGAAACCAGTAAGGTTTGTACTTAATAGTTTAAACTGATTGCAAATATTAATTAATAAGAAAGTAATGACTCAAAAAAGCAAAAAAGATAAAGAAACTGAAATAATGATATAATTAGTATATACTTACTACCCACACACAAACGACTCTCCTGTCCTTAAGCTATCTGAACATTCGGTTCTACAATTTTTATTCATTTGCTTGTATGATTATATGCATTACTCATACCATAGAAAATTTATACCCAGTTCATGCTGTTTAGGCTTCCTGATCTTGTCACCATTCTATTTGAGCCAGTTTATTTTAACACAAACATGGGTTTCTGTAACAAAAGCTTTCTAGCACAGCTGGACCCACTGCCCTTCTCTGGCCCAAAGAAAAACACTGATGTTGTATTAATTATGAAACTGTTGCCCACTGGCTATGGCTTCTTATTAATTATTAACCCATTTCTATAAATCCTCAATGGTCTCATCTTACCAGGGAAAGAGTACAGACCTGTCACTCCTCTCATGTCCTACATGGTGACTGTTACTAAATGTCTCTGCAGAAAAGAGAAGAGAGCAATTTCCTGTTTGTCCCTGACTATATTCTGATTCTGCCTAGATATGTCACTTCCTGCCTGGCCAATCAGCCAATAAGTGTTTTATTCTTTAACGAATAGGAGAAACACATACACAAAAGGACATTCCCCATCATCTCCTCTTTTCTGTTTAAATAAAAAGAAAGGTTTTAACTTTAACATAGTAAAATATATTATGAAACAATTATTAAGCAAGAAATACAGTTACAATATTTAGTTCATTGACATTTAGTAAGATTTAAAGAAAATGTTCTATTATCTATCCTATCTTTGTGAGTCTAAAGTCTTATATGTAACTTATCTTTAATCCTAACTAAGGAAAACTATAACCATAACTATCTGTCTTAAACTCCATCAAAGACCACAGAAGGATAATATATAGAATTGACAGAGACATCTTACTACCTGGACAGTCACCCAGAGTTCCTCTGTAATGTTGTGACATCCACCTTCAGCCTGCACGTCATAGTGCATCTGGCGGACTTCTCAGCAACGCTGGAAATTTTAAACTGTCTATCTGCATTGGTAATTTGTCAGTCATTATTCTGTGTCCTGCAGAATGTCTGGCAGACTCTTCCATGGAGCAGGAACCCTTCAGGACTGTTCATCTTCTTTTGCAAGTTCTGCCGTCATTTTCCTGTGGGTCTTGCATGTCCAGTTTATACAGCAACAGTCAAACAGTCTAAGCAAGAGTGCTTTCTTGCCCAAATGGCTAGTCTCACCATATTGAAAGCACACTCTATAATGAGTTTCTTCGATGCCCATCTTCCTCTCAGACATAATTGGTTTGCTAGGAGCAGTTGTGCTAACTGTCAAGAATACTCTAAATCATTTCAAATGCCATATTCTTTTTTTATGTATTTCTTTTTTTAATTTTTATTTTTAAATTTAAATTTAAATTAGAAACAAGGTTCCTTCACATGCCAATTCCAGGTCCCTCTTCTTTTCTCTCCCCTCCTCCCATGCCCTCCCACCAACCCCTCCAATATCCCCTCATTTCCCCAGGGAGGGTGAGGCCCTCCCTGGGGGTGTCCATAATCTGTCATTTCATCCAGGGCAGGGCCTAGACCCTCTCCTGGGAGTCCAGGGTGGGAGTGCAACTCTCATTGTTGGATGGGTGCCCAAAGTCCATTTGTATGCCCGGGATAAATACTGATCTACTACCCAAGGCTCAATAGATTACCTAGGCCCTCACTGACACCCACATTCAGGGGTTCTTGATCAGTCCCATGCTGGATTCCTAGCTATCAGTCTGGGATTCAAGAGCTAACCCTTGTCAGGTCAGCTGTTTCTGGGGGTTAAACCAGCCCAGTCTTAACCCCTTTACTCATCAGTCCTCCCTCTCGGTCACTGGACTCCTTGAGTTCAGCTCAGTGTTTAGCTGTGGGAGTCTGCCTCTGCTTCCATCAGCCATTGGATGAAGGTTCTGTTTCCCAGACTCTCTGGCCATAGGTTTGTAGGCTGGCACTCCCCAGATCTATGTGTAAAATCCATATATGAGATAGTACATGCCATGTTTCTCTTTTTGTGACTGGGTTACCTCACTCAGGATGGTTTCTTCTAGTGCCATCCATTTGCCTGCAAATTTCAGGATTCCATTGTTAAATGCCATATTCTGAAGGTCTTTGAAAGGTATGAAGAATATTCATCTCAAGTATATCTCTGCATATCTAGAAAACCTAACTAACCTAACTGTAAGTTTTGAGTATTATAGGTAACTATATACAATATGTATTTAATTACACTTTACATTTTAAAAGATCTGCATAAGCGCAATACCAAAACAAGAGGAGAAATATACATATAACAAATTTATCTAATAAACCAAATGTATCAGTAAACCAAAATCCATACCAATAAAAAGTATTCATTTCTATATCATATTCCCTTTTTTTCCTTTTAGAAAGAGATTGGTTGTGATCCTTAACCATTTATAACAAACCAAATTTAAATGAAAACAAACATTTATAAACAATATATGGGATTTGGGGCATCATCCTTGAAGGGACTAGACCCTCATTCAGCCCCCGGCTTTAGCAGCCATGACAAGCTACAGAAAAGACATGTAGGCCTCTGACTCAGCACATGACACAAAAAACTCCAGACCCCCCTTAGCCTCCTAGATACTTGGCTCCTGGGGACTGTTTGGCCACCAAAGAAACTCCAGAAGAGACCAAAACCTTTCCTGTAGTCTCCAGGACAGAGTTCTGAAAACTATACAGGCAACCTGCACGTAACAAGAGAAAGCCATAGAAACCAAAGAATGTTCTCTCTCATCACTGACCAATGAAAATAATTGGCACACAGGTATTTCATGCCAAAATATGACTTTGAGAAATTCTTCTAATTGTTCCAAAATATCAACCAATCAGAAACCAACCAGTACCTACTGATGTAACCCAGTAACTTTTGTATTTAAAACCTAGCAGAAGACAGGGAGTTTCACTCCCTCTGGAGGCTGCTGTATCAGCTTGCTAGAAGGGGTCCCTATCATGAGTGGATGAACAATAAAACTTTGCTTTTACAGTGCAGTGGGTCTGTCTCCCTGGTGGTCTTTGGGGGTCTTCCCAACTTGGGCACAACATTTCTCTCCAAAGTACTTCCTGCTGTTAGGAGTCCCTGTCTTGGGGATCCTAAGAAGACCGAGAAATTCTGATGGTAGTTGTTTGCTAGGCTGCCTTGCCCAAGCTGTTTTGAATGTTGGATCAAATGGGCCATTGTTTCAGGGGGGTCTTGCTTCATCAAACAATAAGAGTCTAGAAGGAATCCATAGCCTTTCATTTTCTGTGGAAACACGGGAAAAAAAATCTCTTTTCCAAAGTAACATGCTCTTAAATTTAAATTTCGAAGTCAAAACATTAAAAAAAATCTATAATCAAGTGTATTTTAGCAGTTGTTGTTCCTTCCTTATCAACTGAACAATTCAAAGACAACACAATAGCATACAGTATCCAGATTCACTGTGTATTTTCCATCTTTATGTGACTCGTTTATTTATTTATTAATTTCTCTGTTTCTTTTACTTTTATTTTTTCCTTTTGTGAAACATGGTTTCTTTGTCTATTTTTGCCTGCCCAGGAATGGAATTCAGTCTGTAAACCATGCTGACCTTGAAATCACTGAGATCTGCCTGCATCTGCCCCCCAAGTGCTGAGATAAAGATGTGTGCCACCACACCCAGCTTCTCTATTTCTTTCTTTCTTTTTTTAAATTACTTTATCTTGTTTCTTTTCACTTACTAGGCTATGTTTTTCTTCATCTGAATCTGTCTTTACTATAAATCTTTGCCTTTTTCTGGCCACGTGTCTTTTATCTGCTAGACAACATTGCTAAAATTAAAGTGGCGGCTTTTTTCACTGTTGGCTTTCCAACATGGTGGGCATAAGTTTACCACCAGCTCCGGGAGCTGTCCTCACTGCCTTGGACTATGCCATCATCAAGCAGCCTGCTGCTGGCTTGGCGATGTGGTCACTGCCACTGTCAGCTGCTCATACTCACCATTCAATTGTTTGCAGGGCCTGTAAAAAGAGCCTCACAGTTTTTTTTTTCTGCCTACTCTGAGTCAGGAAGACTCCCTTAAAGGAGCCATGCCAGTCTCTGCTTGTCTCTAGCAAAACAGAGCCCACGTGAGAAAATGCTGCTACTAGGAAGCCATGTTTGTCTCTGCTCTTTTGTTTGTAAAACCCCTATGTAAACTTTTGTCTGATTGAACTTCATGATGCACGTTGAGGTGCCATTTTGTATTGAAAGCTTTCTAGCCAGGCTGGTCCTGCCACCTTTCTCTGCCCCAAAGATACACACTGATGCTATACTAATTATGAAACTGTTGGCTGCTGTCTATGACTTCTTATTTATTATTAACCCATTTCTATTAATTTAAGTATTTTCTTGATGGTTTTATCTTACTGGGGCAAGGGTCCAGACTTACTACTCCTCTTGTGTCCTACATGGTGACTATTCCTAAATGTCTCCACAGAAAAGAGAAGAGCTCCTCTTTAGGACCCTTCTTTACTAATTTTACAAAGGACCCTAGATTTTCAAGCTTTCTACATGTTCCAAGGCTATAATGCCTATCCACCCTGTGTTAATCTGTTAGAGTTCACTTGCTCACTTTCTTCTTATGTCTTTCTAGGCTTGTGGAAATTAATATCTCTATTTACTCAAATCAAATGTTTCATTATCCTTATAAAACTTTCCTGATTAATCTATATTATCATATGACCATGTTTTGCTTTTCAAGATGGCTCAGTGGTTTAAAAAAAAGTGCTTGCTGTTCAAGCCTGACAACCTGAGATCAACCGTAGGATCCCATAGTACAAGGAGAGAGCTAATCCTCCTGGCTTGTCCTACATCTTCCACATACATGTCATGGCACAGATATGCCCATACAGACACCACACACACACACCAATAAAAACAAGGCCAGGTTTAGCTCAGCGATTGAAAAGGTATTTAATTCTAGCACAAAGCCCAGAATAGACAAAAGTATATGTAGCAGGTTTAGAATTCAGAAACAGAAATTACTACATATGAGTAACCACTTAATTACAAAATCAAGTTCCCAAATTATTTGACAAAGATTTGTTTTAGTTTTTCGAGACAGGGTTTCTCTGTATTGTTTTGGAGGCTGTCAGGAACTTGCTCTGTAGACCAGGCTGGCCTCGAACTCACAGAGATCCACCTGCCTCTGCCACCCCAGTTCTGGGATTAAAGGCATGTGCCACCAATGTCTGCCTTTTGACAAAGATTTCAGTTAGACATGGTTGACATTAGAACGTGTCCTGAAGAATCTACAGATATTTATTACTTAAGGTTTAACAACATTTTTATAGCCACTCAGGATACCTGACCGAAAAATCCACATGTGTATGCATGGGCTGATATCTCTGGTTTCTTGATCAAAACCATGGAGTATAGGCTGGGGTTGTGTCTCAAAGAGAACATGATTGTTTAATATGCATAAAACCTTGGGTGTGATCCCCAACACTATAAGCAGACTCCAACAATCAACAGGTTACATCTTTAAGAGAAAAACAGGTGATGGCACAGTCATCTTTCTACCTCCACCTTCAAGGATCCATGTCTTCTCTCTAGGCTAGCCTTTCCTCCCTAATTTGCCTTTATACTATCATTTTGATGCTTATTATGTCTGGTAAAAATCAAGTTACTCACAAGATACCACACACATTCAAAAGGAAAGTTACAATATGAATGTTGTTTACCAGAATAATTTCCTCCTAAAAATAAATATGTAAGTACTTGGGAGGTAGCTCCATTGGTAATGTGTTTGCCTTACCAAGACGAGTTCAATGCCCAGAATCCATGTCAAGGAATAACATTCAAGATATTTGTCTGGTCTCCATGTATAGATGCACACACACACACACACACACACACACACACACCTCACACATACATACAAACATGAAAATGTGTACATCTATAACAAGTATGTAACTACAAAATGACTACTTGGGCTAATATTCCCAGACGTCCATTAAAAACACTATAGGCTGGGTGTCATAATTTTTCTTAAATATCTGAAGCCTGAAAATTCTACACAAATGTTCGTGGTTAGAAGACAGTGGTTTATAAATGATGCCCTTTATCAGTAACTTTACATGGTCTGTCTTTTGTCTGTTCATATAGAGAGAAAGGGATACATCTCTCAGTCTTCCTCTCTTCTAAGATCACTGATCCTATAAGACTCAAGCTTATAACTTCACCTAAATTTAATATCTACCAAAAGGCCCCACATTCCAATATAATCATATTGGAGACTAGGACTTCAACATATAGATTTGGGAAATATGTAAATCCATAACATCTGACAATATTAATACCATTATTTATTGATTATATATTATTTTATTATACATATGTACATTAATATATGATAAACAATTCTTACATCGTTATCCTTACTTTTAATCTCCATCAGACATCCTTTCTTTCCTTCTAACCCTATGTCAATAAACATATGAGAATTTTTGAAATTTTTTTCGTCTGGCTGGTTTAGTTCCCACACATTGGTTGCCACATGATATGATATGACTCCATTATTTTTACCTGCCTATTCATTTCTTTCCTGTGTGTGCCTGTTCTATTTTATGAGTTGTAAGATTTCTACTTTTGCTATTCAGTCTGTCTTCTCACACACCTAAATATTACACTAAGATTACCAAGCCTGCTTTTTTCCCTCTCAAATAAGAGAAGGAAGCTATGTCATGGGTGCTATTAAGAATAGTGTGGTTTTACTTGAAATATTTTTGCTAAGCTGAAATTGGCTTTCTCTTCCTAATCATAGCTTGTCTGATCTCTCAGCCATAGCTGAAAGTGGTCAACAGAGATTCCTGAACTGGTCAACAAGGTTAGCTTTCTCAAGAATTTAGAGTTAAGACTGGGTTGGGTCAGTCATTCTGTCTTCTCTTTACTTAAAAAGAGATCCCACATCTGACAGAGGGCTGATCTCCAAAATTTACAGAGAACTTAAGAAGTAAGTTTCCAAAACACTAAAGGATCCAATTAAAAAATTGGGTACAGGCCAAGCGTTGGTGGCACACGCCTTTAATCCCAGCACTCGGGAGGCAGAGGCAGGTGGATCTCTGTGAGTTCGAGACCAGCCTGGACTACCAAGTGAGTTCCAGGACAACCTCCAAAGCCACAGAGAAACCCTGTCTCGAAACCCCCCCCAAAATGGGGTACAGAACTAAATAGAGAATTCTCAATAGAGGAGACTAAAATGGCTGAGAGACACTTGAGAAAGTGCTCAACATCCCTAGCCCTCTGGGAAATGCAAATCAAAACAACTCTGAGATACCATCTCACTCCTGTCAGAATGGCTAAAATAAAAAACAGTTTATACTGGAGAGGATGTGGAGAAAGGGGACACTCCTACACTGCTGGTGGGAGTGCCGACTTGTACAGCCACTTTGGAAATCACTATGGAGATTCCTCAGGAAAATGGGAATCAGTCTACCACAAGACCCAGAAATTCCACTCTTAGGCATATATCCAAAAGATGCACATTCATGCAGCAACTATGTCTGCTCCACTATGTTCATAGCAGCATTATTTGTAATAACCAGAACCTGGAAGCAACCTAGATTGCCATCAACTGAAGAGTGGATAGAGAAAACATGGTACATTTACACAATGGAGTACTGTTCAGCAGAAAAAAAAAACATTGAAATCTTGAAATTTGCAGGCAAATGGGTGGCACTAGAAGAAACAATCCTGAGTGTGGTAACCCAGTAACAAAAAGAGAACCATTGTATGTACTCACTCATATACGGATTTTAGACATGAATCAGGGGAGTGCCAGCATACAATCCCACTGTCAGAGAGTCTAGGAAACAGAACCTTCATCCAGAGACTGATGAAAGCAGAGGCAGATACCCACAGACAAACACTGAACTTAACTCCTGGAATCCAGTGTCAGAAAGAGAGAACTGATGGGCAAAGGAGTTAAGAGTGGGCTGGTTTAACCCACAGAAACAGTTGACCTGAAGAAGTGGGAGCACTTAGACCTTAGACTGGTGGCTGTGTGGAAAGCATGGGACTGACCCAGACCTTCTGAATGTGGTTGTCAGTGAGGAGGCCCAGGTAGTCTATGGGGCCTTGGGTAGTATTTATCCCTGGCATACAAATAGACTTTGAGTGTCCATGCCCCAATATGGGTGGCTCTCTCAGCCAGGACTCTTGGGGGGAGGGCCTAGGCCCTGCCCTGAATGAAATGACAGTTACTGGAGATCCACCATGGAGTGCCTCACCCTCCTTGGGGATTGGAGTGGAGATTGGGTGGGGGACTCAGGGACCTGGTGGGGAGGGCAGGGGAGGGAGAGGGAGTTGGGATTAACATGTGAAACAAGATTGTTTCTAACCTAAACAAAAATAAATAATTAAAAAAAGAGACAAGTTTCTAGACCTAAGGCCTTTAAGTATCCATTTTGGTCATCAGAGACATAGGCTTCAGAGAAACTGGCCTAAGCAGTAGAACAGACAAAAGCAAACAGCCTGAGGATATGCATGATCTAACCGGAGAAAGTGAACAAAGGAACACTTGCTTCCAAGGACTGTAGGTTTCACAGTGATCACTAAAAGACATCCATTCCAAATCACAGAATATGACTTTACTTGGAATACAATCTTTTTCTTTGCAGATATAATTACTGCAAAAATACAAGGGCAGGTCAAGATCAAGAAGGAGGGAAGAAGAGTGGGAAGAAGTGATGCTTGGACAAGACACGGACTGCCAAGGAAGACTGGGCATCCTTAGAAGTTTAGCGCACAGACTAGGATTCTTGGGTAGCTAGGATAGAAAGAAGCAACAGGGCCCTGCTGGCCCTGTGATTTTGGATATCTGGCTTCTAGAACTGTAAGAGAATGTTGGCGCTACCTACTTTGTGGTGATTTGTTATAATAGCTCCAGGAAACAAAAATGTTTCCTAAGTCTTTCCACCCACTCTTGCCTGAACTAGCATAAATGATGTTTAGTGTTTTCTAATAAACAGAATGTATTTCACTAAGGCAGCAGTTATTTATACATAAGGTATTTTACTGGAACAACATAATAATCATTACATTTAATGTAAGAAAATCAAATGTATTATTGTAATCAATGTGAAACACTTAATAAGGTACAATCTTAGCAAGGAGATAATATATAATGACACAAAAGCCTCTTCATAAGTGTATGTATGACTGTTTGCCATAAACTCAACATTCAGTCTGAACATTTTCTTACTATCCTCAAAGAGAAAGCTTCTTATGTGGACAGAATATTTTGAAGTTTTATTTCTAATATCCATGTTAGTTAGACTTCTCTCACTGTGAAAAAAAGTGTGAGATAAATTGAAGGAGGATACGTTTGTGTAATTCATGGCATCATAAAGTTTAGCCCATGGTTAATGGCTCCACTGTTTTGAGTTTATAGTAAGAAAGAATTCTGCCATGGTAGGAATTATGTAGCAGAAAAAATAAAACCTGTTCAGTTCATTAAACTGGATAGGAGCGAGAAGAGAAAGACAGACAGACAGTGTCATAGACACAGAGACAGAAAAAGAGAAACTGAGAGAGGTAACCTCACACCCTCCCTGGGGAAAGGAGTGGGGATTGGGGTAGGGGAGATGGGGGCTTGGTGGAAGAGCATAGGAGGAGGGAAGGGAGAAGGAAAGGGAACTGGGATTGACATGTAAAAAAAATAAAAATAAAAACTTGGCTTGAATTATTTTCAACCAAGTACTCTGGACACCACAGTGAGGGTAGATGGAATAATCAAATGTTGGATGAGAGTATACATAGTCTATAAATCAGTTAATTCATTACACTCTGATCTATTAACACTAGCAAGGGTTATCTGATTAGTGGGTCCCACAATTAGTGTTATTTGATCCATAACCATCAAACAATATGCCTTTTTGCTCCATTTTATATTTTACAACCTACCCACTGCCTAGCACACTGTAGACAAAAAGTACTTTTTTGTTGTTGTTGAATGAATAAAGAAAATGCATTCATTGAAAAAAGAAAGAAAGATACACAGACAGACAGGGAACACACTAGGGTCTCAATCCCCTGTCTAAATCACCCATTCTACCACCTCTGATTACTTCTACAGACTGGCAATCAACCCTTTAACGTATGAATCTTTGAGGAAACAATTAAAATATAAACTGTCAGTCCCACACTCAATACAAACAATCACTTTTTCCTAACATCCAAGTCAAAATGCAACAGAAATATATAGATGCTAAATATACTGCCACACAACACCAAAAAGCCATGTGGTAAGAGAGTGGTATAAGCTGGAATCATTGTACCGTCTATTATTAATACTAATATGCTCCTTGGATATGGTTGCTAAGTAGCTGCCTACTGGTATGTTGAGATATACTAAGAAACTTTTGCCTTCCCGTGAGGGGACATAGTATAGACCTAGCAAAAAGACCAAACACAGGAGTAGGAAACTTTTAAATCCAACTCTCTCTGTATACAGGCAAAAGGGAAGCCTCAGAAAGGGGACATGGATTCCTACAGCTGCTCAGTATATACGGAACCACGAAGGTACTTAAGTTTAGGAATAAAGAGTGGGCCTTGGCTACTTAGGAATCCACAATCACGTGGAAGACAAGGGTGAACAAAGAAATCAAAACAACAAAATCAAAACACTGTAAGACTTTAAAACACAATTTTGTCGTCGCTGGAGGATATTCTCATTTCTGCCTTCAGTTCAGTATCCCCAGCCCCAAAGTGGAGAAGAAACAGAATCCCATGTTTCCTTTGAATGGTGTGTTTTCTGTTCAATAAAATCAGGATAATCAGAAAATGAGCTCTGGCTCTGCCCTTGTCTGTAGTTTTCAGTTGGGTCTCTATTTCCAAGCAATGTCACACATCTGCAAGTAAATTAATTCAAACACAAATAATATGGGATTTATCTAAAGTTCAAGGCATTTCCTGAGCACAAGCATTTGGTCTGATGGGTCACTGATTCCATTTTCAGAACGCAGATAACAAAATTCATATATTTAAACATTTAAAAAATGGTAAGGGAAACCTTGTCTTTATTTTTTCTTCCCCCATGGCATTTCTAGAGGGTGTAGGCATTTGGCCTCTAATTTTATTTTCACTTTGCTGCTTTGACAGCTGAGCTGCATAGCTTGGCATTAAAAAGAAAGTACAATGAGTGGTTGAAATATATTTATTTGTTTAGGGAAGCCTACAAACACTGGTTCCTCACTGCCCAGCTATCCCTTTTGGTCGCACTGACAGGAAAACTCTCTGTGAAGAGGTATCCATTTTAAAAGAGAGGGAATATAATTATCTGAACTCAGAGTCCAGTGGTGTAGACCAACCAGACAGACTAGCTCTAAAGAGTTCTGTCTACTTCCTCATACTAGCACAGAAATGACAGTAGACTGACACTGCTCATTTAATATTCTTGATATTAAAAGTGAAGACTATCTTTCTCCTTAAGCATGGACACTATGTTTTCTGTATTTTTTTGTAACAGATTACTTCTAATAACCTCTCTAATGGAATGAATGTTCACATTATCTAGGAATGCGTTCCTCCACATCAGACAATGATTTTTATCAGCTTTCTGACTGCTGCTATGTCTGGAATGTGTTCCTCCAAAAAGCATGTCTTGGAACTTAGTCACCAATGGAATAGTGTTAGGAAGTAGCTCTTTTGGAGGGCATGAATTCAGAAGACCATCTAATGCCCTCATAAAAGAAACCTAAGACTGTTTGGAAATAGCACCACATGTGATACTTTCTTATAGCAGTAGATTAAGATAGATGGTGCTTTCTCAGGCCACTTATTCAGTGAGTCAGGACAAAGTGCTGCTTACCTGTGATATGTTTACAAATAATTTTCCAGTGAGATGTTTAGGTTGCAAGTCTAACGACGGCTTCCTCCTACCTCCTGTAGCTGTGTCTGTGCTTTCTGGTATTTCTCACAGAGAAACAGTCACCTAGACTGAAATCCAATCCAGGACTTCTTAAGATCATATTGAGTATTGGCAAAATCTTTACTTACCTTTGGGGAAAGAAACAGGACCCTGACGAATTTAAAATCCAAGAAGAATCTGCTGTATGGCTATGTTCATAACCATGTTTGAAAAGAGAGCATCAATATCTCCCAGAAGCATCTGTATATGCTGAGCCCATAAACTGTGAATGAACTGTAATTTTGTTGGAAAAAGATAATGAAATCTTTGAATATATTTCCCTCAAAATAAGCAGAAACTAAAGTGAATGAGAGTTGACATAATCTTTTATTTTTCCTACAAGACCTTGTCAGAGATATGCTACTAGCTGTGTAGGCTTTGACTGCAGGTGTGACTCAAATGGTCACAAACAATGATGTGAATGGTTCTCCCTTGTGCCTTGTGCAAGGACTATACCAAGTATTTGAAAGCCATTTGCTGAAGGAGTCATATGGGAGACAACTTCATTTTTAACTTAAACTCTCAAATGCTAGAAAACACGCCAAGCATCCACAGGGCTAGAACACACACACACACACACACACACACACACACACACACACACACCCATGCACGCACGCACGCACGCACGCACGCACGCACGCACTGGAATCTGGGACCTAGATACTGATTGCTATTTATCTCCAGCTACTCAGTATATTCTGCTTTGAATTATACTTACTACACATACATTTAGGATTCCTTGAACTTATAGCATAGAAACATGGTTATCTCGATTGTTTACCTCTTTTCTCCATCATTGTACAATGTCTATCTAGCTGAGTACTGTCATCTTGGGGGTTCTATTGAAATGTAAAACTGGCTTCAAAAATGTCAAACAGCATAATAGAAATGGTGAAAGGAGAGAGACAAATCAGCTCTAGCGAACTCTATAGCTCCCTGTTCTACATGTCAGATGTGAGTTGTTTTCTTTACACAGGGTTCTTTTGTGGGGATGTGGAAACGTCGCTATTTAAAATGCACACTCACACACACATAAACACACACAGAAACTTATCAGCTTGTGACAGAGGTAGAAGACCATCAAGTGAACTGTGAGTTTACTGAATTAATTCTGTGTTTAATACCATCTCAATTTCAAACCAAGGAAGGGCAATATATTGTAGTGAGTGATGATGGTCAGTATCACCCAACCTAAATTCAATCAGATGGTGTATCTTTAAGTCAGCAGAGAAAAGAAAAAGAAGCCAAAGTTGAATTAAAGCAACAAAGTAGAAAGATAATGCTTTCATCAAAAAGGAACACCAGCGGGCATAGGATTACATTTCAAATACAACTTGAGATAATATGGGGGAAAAAACCCTTTTACATGCTAAAGAAATGTGGAGCCTTTAGTTTTCTAACTAACTTAAGGGAATACATAAATTTCTCAGCATTGGGGTATTCCTTTGGTTGCTGTGTGAAAAGGAGTCTAGTTATGAGCAACTCCCAAAGTCTCTGTGACACATATTCAGATTGAAAAACATCAGAGAAAGGCCAAAGACCTGATTGTGAGACCTGTGCTGATTACTTGAGTAGTAATTTTTTTCAGGTCTAGCTAAGTTTACAATTGATAGAGTGCTTGTGGGGGATGTGGAAATGTCACCATTTAAGATATACATCCACACACACACACATACACAGAAACAGAGACATATCCATTTGTGACAGAGGTAAAAGACCACCAATTAAGCTACTTCTCATTCCCAATTTCTTTTTCACGTGTGCCTCCTCTCCCTCTGCAATATCATCAGAAATTCATGGAAGGAGTGCTGTAAAGCTACCTCTCAGTAAGGAAATAGAGGCGTAGAAACATGGAAGGGCTCAAAATGGCATGGTCCAGCCTTTTCTCAAGCTTTCCACATCTAATACTATATTTATTCCCCCAATCAAACTGCCTCTTCAAAGTAGAAGAAAAAAATAAAATGGCTTTTAAATAACAGTAACGTATCTTCAATGCATCGAGATAAACGTCAACAAACCTGGAAAGCAAAAACAAAACAAAAAAAACCTGAAAACAGACAGGACCTTGAAAAAGTCAAAATATTATCTATAGAAATCTCTCCTCTTTGAATAAGTGTGCACGAGGAAGAGCTGTCGTGAATACTCATATATTATGTGTATACTCTGGCTTAGGTAACCACCTAGAGACGGACTTCGAATTAAAGCTTGTGTGCTGCAGGTGCACTGGGGATTGTCACAGGAACTACTTGGTAAGGGAGTGGAAGCAGCAGGATCTAACAGAGGGCAAACCACAATGTGGGAACTGGGAGCTAATGTCCTCTACAGAGTCATATTTAATAGAGACTTGGGGGTGGGGTTTGTATGGACACGTTGAACTGCAGGGCTTGTGCACTTGGACATATATAGCAATGACTGAGTGCCTCCTATATGCTAATGGAAATTTCCATACTAAAGGACCCCATTATACTATGGTGGTACCCCAATACTTTGTCCAGTACACATTCCATCTTCTGATTATGTGTAATCCCTTTTCACTTAGCCACCAGGACTCTAAAAGGTGTGTGTGTGTGTGTGTGTGTGTGTGTGTGTGTGTGTGTGTGTGTGTATGATGTACTGAGCTGTCAGATTGATGAACTAAGGTTGTGTTTAGTACCATAGCACTTGCTATCTCCGTAAGAACCAGAAGACCCTGCGGTTGTTCAAGCCAAGATACTACACACTCTAACTAGACTTATTAATTCCCTCCTCCATCCTCAAATGAGATATTCTTTATGCATTGTTATGATCTGAATCTTAAATAGTTCTCACAGGCTCATGCTGGCTCCCCAGTCTCTGGCATTAATTTGAAAGCCATGGGACCTTTAGGAAGAGGACCCTGGGTAGTGGAAGCAGGACACAAAGGACAGGTCTTTGGAAGCCACCGTTGCCTTTGATTCAGGCCTGCTTTCTTCTTCCTGGATGCCTCCATGTGAAGATCCCATACTGTACATTCCCATTGCTGGGGATGGACATCCTCCACTTTGCCTGACATACTGTGATAGGCAGAAGCTGTGAGCAAACCCCCCCTCCAAGTGACACCTGCCAGATATTTTATCACTGAAACAAGAAAAGTAAAGAATGTATAGGTATTCTGGAAATCAATTGCTCCTCTGTTTGTAAAACACAGAGAATTAACTGGGATTTTTTTACCCAATATATGCGGATAATATATAGAGAGAATCAAAGAGCTGAGCAGTAGCACTATATGGTATTGTAGAAGACATGACTTCCGAATGCAACATACTCTAGATTGAGTTTACTCCCATGAGCCTCTCCGATCAGTTTCTTTATCTTTCTTATCAAAAATTAGCTATATACAAGTCACCCAGTCAATAGTTAAATATTTATTAAAAACACACTATAATTTAATGACCCCCTGATGGAATAAAAAATAAATTTCAGTCCTTATTTTGCCCTATTCTTGTATACCTGTCTCCTAGACAATGTACAAAGTGACTACAACATACAGGGTGAGATACCAAGGGAGTTGTTAAAGATAGGAATTGCATGGTATCATGGTACATTTTGAGTGTCGCCTTGACTAGACTGAGGGATTCTTAGAAAATTAGTAAAGTTTACTTCAAGAAATGTCTGTGAGGTTGTTTTTGGAGGAGTATAGTGAGTGTGTCAGTAATCAAATGGGAAAGGTACATGCTAAATATGAGTGTCACTATCATAACCATATCTAAAAGGCTGGAGGCCAGATGGGAGGAAAGAGCAACAGAAGAAAACTCACTTCCTGACTCTTAGTCAAAATCAGCCACTCTTCAGCCTGGAGATGCAATCTTACACCTGCCTTACTCCAGGGTGCCTCCCAGCCATGGGACTTGGACAAAGTCTGTATCATCAATTCCCCTCTTTTTCTGGGGCTTCTTGGCATGAATAGCCACAGGCTTTTCTGCTTCTGCATTTTACAGAGAGCCATTGCGGAACTTTTCAGCTTTTGGGACTCTGTGAGCCAGTGTCATAAATTCTCCCTTGCACACAGTCTTTCATTCCATGTTTCTGGGGACCCTTGCATAGTACTGACTATATAATGGAAAAATAAAACATGAGTCACTTAGCCATGGTATAACATACAGATTGCATGAGGAAGAGTAAGAGAAATGACAATAGCTTTAAAGGGAGATTATATGGCAAGATTTTAGAAGACTTTAAATGCTGAGCTAATAAATGAGGAAATTGATGCCCAACGAGGCATGTCAGAAGCGTGCAAAATGGACTGAATTAATAGGAGCACTCAAGGGTTTGAAAATAGTACTCTGCATCCAAGGGCAGGTTGCCTTTCTTACTCATCAACTTGACAGGTGTGAATAATCAGATTGTTATGGTAAGAGCATAGGAAAAAATTGAAATATGAAAATAATAATATCTGTATATATTTTTATTTCCACAGGATATTATTTGTAATGTCTTTGAAATAAATGAAACTTTTGATATATGCTTTCTTTATATAAAAAAGACTAGCAATTACCTCATGTCTAAACCCACATTGTTCATGAATTTCCCAAAAAGGAAATCTTTCTTGTGAGCTTTCATGAAAAATAAAACACTCGGCATAGATTTACCAAGACTATTTAAAGGGTTTCTTAATATTTCTAAGACATGCTACCTTTGTTTAACTTCTATTCATTCTGACAATTTTACATCTTGCTGGAAATCTAAACATGTCCTTCCTTTCAAGAAATGTGTTCAATTGCAAAAACATCATATCCAGAGTCTGAACAAGACAAAACAAACCAACCTAAAGATATTCATGAACTTCAAATCACTTGAAACCCACAAATCTGTATGTATTAAGCTTCAGGAATTTTAGCAGCATGTGAAATGTAACATGCTGTCTGCCTCACATCTAGACAAAATAAATACAAAATAGTAGTGGTTTTATAAAAATCTTAATATATGTGGGCATGATAAGATGCTTTAGGTGGGAAGAATACTGCAATGTTATAACAGCATCCTAAAAATGGCTTTGGCTTTAAAGATCCTGACCTAAATACCTGGTGATACTCATTGTCATAACCTTAGCAATCCAAGCATGCACCAACAACAGTGTCCAGCAATGGGAAATGTTAACATAATTTTGTTTTAGTCACTGCCATTTCCCATTTACTTATAGATCTATGCATGAGCTTCTTTCTCCACCCATTTCTTAAATTCTGAAATTTTTGAAATTTCTTACAACTAGGTTCTAAGAATTAGTTCAACATACATGTACGTGTGTGTGCCTGTGTTTGTGCCCATGCTTGCGTTCATGCGTGTGTGTGTGTGTGTGTGTGTGTGTGTGTGAGAGAGAGAGAGAGAGAGAGAGAGAGAGAGAGAGAGAGAGAGTGAGTGTGTGTGTGTGTTGTAGTGGTCACACATGCCAAGAATGTAGATATCATCTATAATCTGATAAATCTTGCTAATGATTTCGTTAGTCCAAACATTCATGCTAGATCCAGGCTTATTTGCAACTGACTATGTGAAAGCTAGGTTAGATCAAATAGTTTGACCCATGTCAATAAACTTAAGATGCATTGTTTGACTCTTTCAGACATGTTAGGGTTTGAGTCGTCCACATATCAGTCCATGATACCATTATCTGCTTAAGATACCAGACAAGAAGCAAAATGTCTCTAAGCCATTTTCATTTCCTCCCTACCTACTCTCAGCAGATTCTTTTTTCCTCCATTTAAATCTAGTAAACCTTTACAAACACACACACACACACACACACTCATACACACACATACATAACCTACAGAAATACATGCACATACACATACACCACAAACATATAATCGCACAAATGTCAGTCAAATCTCATAAGGAAGACACTTCCAAAGAAGGTGCAGGCACTGTAGGGCCTTGCCTTTGCCTTCCTTTCTAGTCATTCTGGTCACTGGGTCACTGTACCAGTCATCCACCAAATTTGCATTGTCAGGGTCTTGAAGTTTTCTTCAGATGACTAATTTTTTTCTTGTCCTGTGTATTTCTGCTGACACCTACCCTCAAAGAGGGATCCATACCCCATCCATATACAGGCTTTCTCTGTTTCAAAGGTAAAAATACAAAAATGTGAAAACCTACTTTCTTTATAAAATAAGGCAAATCCACACTCTAGATTTTTTTGTTTCTTATGAGTATTTGTTTATCTTCTCCAGTGAGAATATAACTTGAGAGTCAGTATTTGTTCAGATTATTTTCCTGTGCCCATCACAGAGTAGATAAGCCAAAAATACTTGCAGTGAAAGAATGCAGGGGTGACTGAACTATTGAATCTCATTTGGAAATGGGAACAGTACTAAAATTAAAATTAAAAATTATACTTTAGTTCTTTTTTGGAGCACTAAGTTCAATAACAGAACTACCAAAGAGCCACTACTGTCTCAGAACTAAGCTGTCATAATGACAAAAAAGCATATATTATAAAGTAACTCCATGGATAAAGGAGAACAATTTGTAGTCAAGGGGGAAAATATATATGGGATAAAATACCTCCATGTAAAAGAAAGACCATTTGTAGTCCACTTACCACTTAATCTGACTATTTTTAATGAACTACACCTCCCGCTTTCAAATATCCAAAGATTTCAAATAGGGTGGTGGTGGTGGGTATCTCAAGCATCACATTTGGCAAAACTAAAAAAAGACAATTTTTCAAATGTGGCTTCAACTCCATTTGGGCTTGAGCTGGGTCATTAGTCCTTTTCTTTTTCAAGTGTGGTACGATTTACAAGTTTAAGAAAATTAGTTCTTCACTGCTAAAATTGAGTTCTAATTTAATAATTCTTACATTTAATAAGGTGTGAATTAATAGCACTCTAAAGTGATGTCATAAGTTGGAAATTTATGAAATACTCCTGTTTTATTAAAATTTGCTACAAAAATCAGCATTGCAATTAAATCTTGAGACATCACTAAACTTGGCATTTCAACAGAGGACTAAGTAGTGGGGCATATTTTGAATATTAAAATAAATGTATAAAATTTGATGGTGCCTTTTGTAATTTTAGAATTAAAGCTCAGTTTCTCCTCAAAGGAAGGAATTTCTTCCGAGCTCTAATGCAAACTTATTCTCTAGGGTGCCCAATTCACTGCCAAACTCCAGTCCCGATTCACATTAAAAATGACGCCCTTTGCTTGCTAGAGCAGAGCTATGTGTCTGCACAAGAAGACCATTTCCCAGCACTGCTGACAGATAGGGTCAGGACCCTTGACTAAATCTGTGCAAAGTGCATGTGATTCATGTTATTCCCAGGCTCAATCCTCTGATATATTCCCAAAGATGTCATGAGCAGCTATTTGGAATAGTACCTTCCTCCATTTTGACTACTGAGCACTGTCACCATTGGACTTTTATAGGTACATGAATTAATTAAACCTCTATTTAGTTAAAGACCTGATATTGTAGGTATATTCTACATTAACTACAATATAGATAGACAAATCACTAAAAGGAAGTTGCTGCTTAAATGAAACTTATGGTAATTTATGATTCTGTTATATGCTTCTGTTAAGAAGCACCCTAGCCATATCATCTTATTTACATCGATGGAGAAATTCTTTAACCATCCTCTTTGCCAGTCAGTTATATTTTTCACTGTCTTAGTTGGAAGAACATAGTTTTTAAAGTTGAACAAGCATAGGTTAAATTCTATTTCTGTTGCTGTATCTGGTACTATAGAGGTGAGGTTAGCTATATAAAAAATGCCTTTTAATATTTGCAATATAGAGCTGTTGATTCCTTGGTTCTTAGGAGGAATAAATAGAATTTAATCCAAAACTGTTGTATAAGATCAACATGTCAGATCTTAGTAACTTAGAAATATGTGAGAGCGTGCATCGTGCAAGGCAATGAGTTTTATTCCTTGAAGTATTTGCAAATTATATGAAAAAAGTGTGAATAAGAAAAAAATGGCACATGACCTTTTCATTTGTTTTATTTTTGCAATGCCAGGCATCTTCTAGATGAAAACCCCACCAGTGAACTACAGCCTTGGCCCTGTATGAATTTTAAAAAGCTATTTTTTATCAGTTTATTGCTGTATCTGCAAAATCTTTTCATTGAAAGAACTTTCTAGTCCCATTATAATGGAGAACCCTGATATACAAACAAGAACCATACTATTTGAATCTTGCTATGTTTTACATTTGCACACTAAATATGTTAGGACCAGCAGCAGACACAGATCACCCAGAAGTCATTATTTTATTGAGAATTTCTATAAGGAAAATCAAAGATTTAGTGACGTGTTAGGAGAGAACAGACAAGGAGGATGGCAAGTCATAAGAGTGAAATGAATTAGATATAAAATCACAGCAGAAAAATAAGAAATAAGTTCTTTAGCTATGAAAATTTACATACTCTGGGGACTTCAGCTGATTTCTCTAAAGAGTAACTTTAACACATATACTACACATATTCCCAAAAGCCTAAGATGAAATTGTGATATCTAGGCATGGTAGCAGGAAGATGTAGAATTCTAGGTGTACTTCTGGAGCCTGAGGCTACAGGAGACTCTATGTCAATAAACAAAAACTAAGCAAAACCTAAAAGTAAAGAAACTAAAGCTCTTCAGAGAAAGTTTTCATTCTCTAAATCTCTGCAGATCATTTGAATATTTGGTTTAACGTCATTAGAACACCCTGAGTCATGCATCCCTTCTTACAGTTCACTTGTCCAATTAGTCCAGAGCACTCATCATAGGCACTTTCATTGACTTCTTTGAGAAACTTACCTAATGTGCATTTGTGCATTGAAGATTCCTTTTCATCTTATAAAAAAATCACATGTAAATTTCTTAATTAAATCTTAATAATCTCATTAGTTCTATAATATTCTGTGATCAAAAGGAATTTCCTTTCTCCCTCTCCCCACCCTCTGCTTCCTTCCACCTTTCTCTCTAGTGCATATTTTCCAACTATTATTAATTATGTGTGTCGTCAAGAACACTTGTGTTTCCAATGAAGTTCTCATAAAGAGCTTTAGGGATTGGGGTTCCAACAGTAAATAGCCACTGCTATCATAACTAATTACATTCCTGAATTGAATTTAAAATTTCCCACTTTATTTTAGTGTAGTTAGTGAGAGGTTGCCACAATCTTCTAACCGTAGCTCAGAGTAAGAAAAACTAACCTGGAAAGTCAATACCAATCATTTTCCTGGAGCAGTAGCTGTTCACCTTCAGCCATAATTGCCATGCAATTCTGCCCCATGACTCTGGAACACTAATTCCAGAGTCATAAATAAACAAATTTCTTTTGTCTTAAGGTAGATTTCCAAGGGAGCTCTCATCAGTTTCTGTTTCTGCAGTATCTCGTGAATCACCCTGTCTCTTGAATTAAAATTGTTTCTAAAATAGAACTATTCCTGAAAAACCAACCTGTCTGTGCAATCCACCACCCTACAGATTCCAATGAAAACGTCTATCAGAGACGTATATATATATATATATATAGAGAGAGAGAGAGAGAGAGAGACTCATTCTGTAAATTCTGTGACTCTAGAGAATGCTACTGTCACTGTTTAGGAACTAAAAATGGAGCTGTGTAAGCATTACAAGTCACCACAGAAAGTCGGTTCTGCATGGCACACAGAACTGGTCAATGTCTCCAGAATAGAACAACACATATTCACAGGGATGAACATCTGAGAGATGGATAGCTCAAGAGAGACCTGAAGAATAAATAGGAAGTTAGGAGAAAAAATGGGTTACATCACAGAATCTGCCTTAGGTACCTTCGTTTTGGACTTGCTGGCTTCCAAACTGTAAAATGAATGGATGGATGAATAAATAAGCAAATAAATAAATAAATAAATGTAAATAGTTTTTGTTGCCAAGTCTCTGAGTCTAGAATGGGCTTGTTATTGCAGTTCAAAATGAAGTCGCTAGTACTCAGAGTAGTGCAGGAAACCTAACCTGAATTCTGCACAAAATCATAAAGTGTCTGTAACCAGTGAGCCATCTCCCTAGCCCACTGTTTGTACTCCTTTAGAAAGATAATACAACAGAGGCCATTGAGATGATTCAGTGGGTAAGGATGCTTGCCACCAAGTCTGCCATCCTGAGTTAGAAGTCTGGAACCCAAGTGGGATAATGAGACTACTATAAATTGTCTTCTGACCACCATGTTCATACTGTAGAATACAGGGACACACAGAGACTCTGTGTGTGTGTGTGTGTGTGTGTGTGTGTGTGTGTGTCTTTCTCTCTCTCTCTGTGTGTCTGTGTGTGTGTGTGTGTGTGTGTCTGTCTGTCTGTCTGTCTCTCTCTCTCTCTCACACACACACACACACATGGTGAGAGAGAGAATACAAAGTTTTACGTTGTACTTATATTGTGTGGTATAAGTAATGCAGTAATATAATTAATGACTTAAAATATAAACATAAATGGTTATATAACTAGGATAGATACAGTCAAAATTATAAGGCTAGTTTATATATATATATATATATATGCGTTATGTGTATAGGGATTTTGATATGCAGACTGTTGAGACCAGCCTGCCACAGACACCCTGAGCACTGAGGGACAACCAGTCTATGAAACCTATGTTCACAGAGATAGTAAGACAACCCCTAATCATCACCTCAACTAGAATGAGAAGTGAGAAAGAATATGCAATAGAAAGCTGCAGAAAGATGAAAGTAGGCCATAGTTTTCTTTTTTAAAAACACATTTTACCTTGCTTTCATAGTCAGTAACAGACAATGAAAGCATCTTTACCCATCAATGGTCTTTGTTATGTTATATTTTTAAAGAAGTGCTAGCAGCTGGCTAGAGAGACGGCTCAGTGGTTACAGGCACTTGCTGATTTTGTAGAGACTTCATGTCCAATTCCCGGCACCCACGTGGCAACACTCACAAGCATCTGTAACTCTAGTTCTGGATCTAGCATCCTCTTCTGCCCTCATTAGGCAATGCATGCATGCAGTAGACATTACACATGCAGGCAAGACAATCATATACATACAATAAATCAAATAATTGAATTAATTAAAATCTCATTTTAAAAGGAGTACTAACAAGATCTGTCTGTATATGTTCAGAACAGACGTAGCCACCAAAAGCCTTACTATGTAGTATACAGGCAAGTGATGGAGAGGGTTGGTGAATGTGCCAAGTGGGAGGAGGTTGCAGCAGCTCTGTCTATCCATCATTTCATTACAACAGATTTATTATTTTTCTCAGAATGTGGAAACTTGTGTTCTGTCTTCTGAAACTCTGAAAATTACAAACCTTTTTGGCCATGGGGTTGGTGAATCAGCCATGGATATGTAAACTATAGTTAAGAAAAGCCAACTGTAATTTGAAATCCATTTTCTGAGACTACAACCTCAATTTAACTACTTTGGCCTTAAAGAATCAGAATGTATTTTCATGCGAATACACACGTGCCAGAAATGTTACAGGTCTATTCTTAGCTTGCTAATGTAGTAACTAAATATAGCACTTGGTGGGATTTCACCCATTGTATAAAAGAATAAAATATTTTTAAGCGCATGCATACCATAGTTACAACTTTCTCAACTCTGGTTTTGAAGAAACCAAGCATAAAATTGATATGAACAAAATAAATATTTTATGACTAAAGCTAAGAATGGCCTAACTTAGTTTGGTTACATTTTTTCTTATAAATATTTGTAACTAAGGAGATGAAGGTAGTCTGACAGTGAGGACGTTCTTGAGCGACCATCAGTGTATCTTGCCTGTGAATGAGGCACTGTGAATACTCTCTAACTTAATGAGTTACCTAAGTACCGTTGTCACATGATTCCTTCGAAGAACATTTTGTGTTCGTTCAGAGCGATGGCCACACTTTAGATATTTGGGGCTTTCTAGAATGGAAATGTCTAAACCATTTTGCTCCAACTTCAGTCAAATGAACAGAGTTCCTTGCCTAGTTTAAAACACTTTAGAAATATAAGATTCTCACTGGCATTCATATTCAAAGAAGAGGAGTCAATGCATCAGTCATACAGGAGACTGGCATGGTTTAAGAGAGGCTGTTGAGAGCACATTGGTTTCTAGCCTTTGGCTTCAAGGGGGAAGTTTATGGACAAGACCCTCTTTGACACAGGTTCCCCAGTGGAGAGACACTTGCAGGCTGAGTGTCACTAAGCTGCTACTCTTTCTGAGATGCTCCGACATGCCAGAAGTGGCTTGGCACATAGCATCCACAGCAGCTCTGTCCTGCTCAGAACCTAAAGTAAATTCCAAGACTGCTACTTCATTTCCTTTGAACTCAGAATCTCTGGGTTTGGAGTGAGGAAACCTGTGATGACCAAGACATCACAAACACAGCTTGGCCTCAGAAGGACCCAGAGAAAGTGTGACAAATTCGGTTTGAGCCTGCTTGCTTTTAACCCAACACAGAACACTGGCAGTGTTAAGAATCTAAAAATATGTGTTGAAGGAATCCCATACTGTTTGTCTTACCAAGTATCAGGATTTGCAAAGATGAAGTCTCCTGACAACCACTGACTTGCCTATGATAGCTTTTTCTACCTTTGAATTTCATTTGAATCATTGAAAAATCTATTTGAATCATTGAAAATTGTTTAATCTCTACAGAAAAATCAGATGTATCTTTTGTTGCTCTTTACCAAAAGATCTGGGGTTTTACACATACACACCTATTCTAAAACAAACAAACAAATAAAATGATAATTTCAAAACAAAAAAGAAAATACAAATATACTACCAAAAACCTAAAAATATCTAGATATTCACCACTCAAATTCAATACTTCTTAATATTTTCCTTTTATATTAATGTAGATTTATACCCTCTATATGTTTACATTGCTGTATATGCACATATTTTGGAGAATACTTTAAGTAATTTACAGATATCATGACATTTTCTCCTCATTTCTTCAGTACAAAATTAATATATTCACATATGATCATAATGATATCGTACCTACCGTCAATGTTATACAAACCTGGAAAGAAGGAACCTCAGCTGAGGAATTATCTTCACAAAACTTTTCTGTAGTCATGTCTGTATTGCTTTCTTAAGTGCTTAGTGATGTAGGTGAACCCAGCCCACTGAGGGCAGCACCCTCCCTAGACATGTGAACCTAGGTTACAGAAGAAGGCTGAGAAAACCAGTAAGCAGATTTCCTGTATTGTCTCTGCTTTAGTTCCTGGCTCTGGGTTTATGCTTTGAGATGCTGCCTTGGCCTGTCTCGATGATGGATTGTAACCTGAAAGCCAAGCAGCAATGCTTTCCTATCTGACATATTTTGGTCATGCTAGTCACAGCAACAGAAAGAGACGCAGAATGCCTCAGAAGAGGTAGAACAGTTCCCAAATACCTGCAGAGTCTTGGTTCAAACTCAAACTTCCTAATTATCTGTCATAACCCCTCAACTTAAAAAAGATCAAGATCTTAACTAAAATCCCATTCCATTTATTTCTCTGTTACATCTCTTAAGACCTTTTTTTCTCAAAAATTCTTATTTTTATTTTCCCAAAGCTAGTGTTTTTATTGTTGGGATTATAATAGAATTACATTTCTCTCTTCTCTTTTCTCCCTCCAAACCTTCCCATATACACCTCCACACTCTGCTTGCAAAATCATTTCAAATTCTTGGCCTTTGTCCCCATTGCTGTCTCACACACACACACACACACACACACACACTGTCAAATATAATTTACTCAGTATTTGTATATTTGTTTTCAGGGAATAACAATTTGATATTGGATAATCAGTTGGTATGCTTTCTTATACTATAGAAAATCACAACCAATCAAGATGCAGAGTTGTGGAGTCCCATCCCAATGGATACATCTACAAAATACTCCCACACCTAAGGCTCAGGGAACATTTAAGAGGATACAGAAAGATTGCAAAAGCCAGAGAATCAGGGAGTTTGCTAAAAGAACGTTAACTTTTTAAAGACATTACCACAGATGTCTGTTGCTGGAATTTTCTTGACCTGTCAGGTTCTGCTGCTTCAGCACCAAATGAATACACAGGCATTTTATTACTTGTAAAACTGTTGGCTGATGGCTAAGTCTTTGTATTGGCAAGTGTTGTCTTAATTATTAACCTATTTCTTTTTTTATTTATTTAAGTTAGAAACAAGCTTGTTTCACATGTCAATCCCAGCTCCCTCTCCCTTCCCACAAGGCCCCTCAGTCCCACACCTAATCTCCACTCCAGTCCTCAGGGAGGGTGAGGCCCTCCATGGTTCATCTCCAGATTCTGCCATTTCATCTAGGGAAGGGCTTAGGCCCTCCCACAAGAGTCCACGCTGAGAGAGCCTCCCATTGTGGAATGGGCACTCAAAGTCTATTTGTAAGCCAGGGATAAATACTACCCAAGGTCCCATGGATTACCTAGGCCTCCTCACTGACATCCATATTCAGGGGGTCTGGATCAGTCCCATGCTTTCCACACAGCCATCAATCTGAGGTCCAAGAGCTCCCCCCTTGTTCAGGTCAACTGTTTCGGTGGGTTTAGCCTATTTCTATTAACCTATGCATTTCCACATGGTCTTCGCTTACTGGAGAATGCTGTTTCTCTATTGGCAGCTACATGATATCCTCCACCCCCACGGTGCCTCTCTGCCAATCTTTCCCAGAATTCTCCTTGTCTCCTAGTCCCACTTATCTCCCTGACTCTTTTGGCCAAACAGTGTTTCTTTCATCAACCAATAAGAGAAACATATACAGAAGGACATCCTCCATCAAATGTCATGGTGAATTCCTACATTCTGCCTCACTGTGTTTGCATAATTGTTTCTATGGATCTTCCTTCCTTCTGTCCATCTGTCTGTCTGTCCTTCCTTCCTTCCTTCCTTCCTTCCTTCCTTCCTTCCTTTCTGTCTTTTTTCTGGATTGCTTGTGTGTTTCCTGTTCTGTATATATTGCATAAAATAGAAATTAAAAATTAATTCATGCCTATACACAGACTAAATCCTTTAGGCAAAAAACAAAAACAAAAAAACTAAAAAGGTCATAGAGAAAATTCAGCATTTCTTGTCCTATTGTTTTAGCACACTGAGTTTTGCTATTAATGAACAGGTAGTTCTGGGCTAATTTTGAGACAAGTAGTACATTACTCTATAAAAGTAGGGTCCTGCTTTTGCAATTTCCAAGTAATCTAAGTAATCTATTGAGTCTTAAGTGGATACTGTGTCTCAATGTTTTGCCAGGAGAAGTTAGTTTCCATAGCAGTTCCTTCTGAGTGTTTTACTATGGTTAGCTAAATGTATTTATAATTTCATTTTCCCTTTTACATTTATAGTTCTAGTATACAAAAATAATTTATTTACTAATTATAATCACTTTCTAGACATTGTGACTGAAGTTCTTCTTAAAATAAGCCTAGGAATACTTTGTTCTCATGTTAATTGCTAACTTTCAAAAGAAGAACTTGATAAATTGTTTGTTCAATACAACTGTTGACTCAATGATAAGTATATTTTCCTTATTCACTTTATATTATTGTGTTGCTATTGATACTTTAGTATTCTTAGGTTAGCTATATTATGTATCTTTTAAACAGAATTCCATAAATTCTTAAGCACTTTTTATATAACTGAGCTAACCTAACACCTATTTTCACCTCCATATTTGTGTTGTTTTAGACAGGGTTTCTTTGTGTAGCTTTGGATCCTATCCTGGCACTCACTCTGCAGAAAAGACTGGTCTCCAACTCACAAAAATCTACCTGCCTCTGCCTTGAAAGTGCTTGGATTAAAGGCGTATGCCACCCCTGACTGGCTACTTTCACCTCCATGTTTCCTTACTTATATTTAATTATTTCCTATCTGTTTCTGTGCCTTTACACGTGAACTAATAACTAGGAAACAAATTCTTGGTTTGAAGAACATCGAGTCTCACAAGGAACATTAGCATTTCTTTTTTGTTTTGTTTTGTTTTTTCAGTAAAAATGCAAGAAAGCGTCCCTCCAAAATTATAAGTTTATTTTACACTATTTAATAATTCATAATACCTTAAGCTTTCATGGTAGGATTTGATCCTACTTGATCCTATGCTTATATCTGTTTTTAATTGTCTTGTCACTTGATTCTTTAAAATATTTATTCATTATACAGCATAATACATTACATAAAGGTATCTCCATTCAAGTCTATCATGTAATTTGACCACGGTTGCTCCTTGTTACCACCTTTGGTCCCCCTCCTTAACACCAGGCACCTCCTTTTCTCAAAATGTGCCACTAATATTTTCATGTCATGTACATAAACATATGTTCATGCATACACACATACACAGACACATATAATACAGATTTGACACGTGTGAAATTCAATTCTTGATCAAAAAATGAATACCATTAGAGCAGTGAAGTATTTTTAGATCCTCCTATATTTTTGAATTTTATACCATATATCGCAAAAAATAAAGTAAGTATTATGTTGATGTTAACATTTATATTATGATAGGCTGTGAGCATAAGTGAGGGTGGCTAATTTAAAAAAAAAATCATTCCTCTTCTCTATTCCCAGATTCTAGTACACAAATACATTTCAATTGTTTGCTTTACAAAAAATAAGTTGATATACACAAAAAAAACTTGCTTAAGTGTCATGGACTGTTACTTTTATATACCTAGGCTTCTGAGGATCTAGACAAAGAGGAGAAAAGCAATGCCTTCTGCAGCTACATGGGCGTCTACTGTTTAACACCTTTGACTCATCCTCCTGCATTTATAACGAGTGCCCTAGCACTCACATTAAGTGCAAAGTACTTTGGTGATGTCAGTACTTTCGGCTAATTCTTTGACCATGTGTCATCCCTCATAATTTGTCTTGAAATTTCTTCTTCATCGTTTCGGTAGAGACCTTCCAGACGCTTCCCGTTACTATTAATACAATGTCAGAATTTGACTCTCTCTCAACCTTTGATTCCACATAACTGTAATCTCTTTCTGCTATTAGAATGAGACCTCTGGCTCCAATGAAAGAACGTCTTCATCCTCTGCCCTTCCATCCATACACCTACTCACTTTATTCTTTCCTGACCTTTCAGAACTGACCCAAGATCTTCCTGCAGTATTAACATGATCTTTTCTGGTAAGACCAGCATTTATCTGTTTTGACAGATGATCTATTATAGTTTTAAGTTCCTTGACATTGTTGCTCTGATAAGAGAGGCAGAGGTCATTCTGTACCTATCACTCCCTAACATGAAGACCCCCCCTCATAAAATACTAAGTTATGGACATAATCCAGTTGATGTGAAGGAAAATCTTTGAGTTGACCAAGTTATTTTGACAACTCAAGGGGAAAAAATAACTAAAGAACATCACTACTATGGAAAAAGTGAGGAGTTTGGCCAACATTTTACAAAGTGACTGTTTAATTTGTCCAAACCCTCAATATAACAGGTGGATTTAAATTTCTATTTCTTTCTATTTGACTCCATGGATATTTTTTAAATTGTTGAAAACTCATGGCAAATAATCCCATACATATGCATTTGTACATTTCATTATTTCCTAGGACTCTACCCATAGTCTTGTCCTTGTAAGAAGTCTGAATTCAATGGTGCCTGATGCTGTCTTGTAACGAGATGAAATGATACTTAAATTGGTTTTCATTTATTTCAGAATATTACCAAAGTATACTGGTTTACCAAGCACTGCATTTAAAATGAAATAAAGTTGATTACATATTTTAGACATCAATATTAATGAAGCTTGTAGTGTACAGACCCTTTCAAATCTTGTAAAACAATACTATAAAATATTAGTGTATTGTCTCTTTTCCAACATTCAACTGTTCTATTTTATCTTGTATCAAAACAAATACTTTTGATCTCACTTGGAATAGATAATACCAAATTTAAAAAGTTAATAGATGTAAGTCTGAAATAAAATAGAGACACATAGAAATTAAGTTCATACAAAGTCTTAAATCCCATATATGTATTTTGGTTTTAGCACTATTATTTTACCTGTGAAAATGTTAAATATATCTGATTTTAAAGGAAACAGAACTGTAAGAGAAAATGAGAAACCTTCACTCTTCAATATTCTGAAGTCTGACCTTGGAGAATGTCTTACTAGTACTGAATGGAATGAGTACTCAGTTTTAGTTCCACATTACGAATAAGGTAAGTAAGGAATCTAAATCCATCCCTTTAGAAGCTTCAGTTAGAAACTCTTATTATTGATAGACAGGAATGATTAGTGAGTCAGAAGAGGCTAAAGATCGCCTGTTATGGTGTATTTGAAAAACAGCCTTTAAGGGCATACAGGTAAAAAAAGGAAAAATGAATTAAATTCATAACTAGTATATTGTTATTCAACAACTGAAGAACATACCCAATGACATTTGCGGCCATGGACATCTTAAATAAGAGCATCTGTGTTTGTGACAGCTGTGGCAGTCAGATAAGGAAAAGCATTGTGAAACTGTAGAGAAGTAATTTTCCTGCAACTTATTTATAGTGGCCACAGCTATAAATGGAGTAAGGGAGGGGTGGAAGACACAGAAAATCCAATCCCAGCCCAGCATTCAAGAGGAAAAAGGGCTGTATTTATTTTGTAACCATTATACATCGAAACAGCGATACTGTTATTCAACTTTATGCACCATACTTTTGAGATATAAATCGGCCCATGGAAGAGGTCCCACTGCTGCCAAAAAGCATGTCTTCATAGATGTCAAATACTGTAAGACAGCTGTAAAGCTGCTAAGACTCAAGTAGTTTGAGCTGATTCTGTTGATGATTGTGTTGACAGAATAATATTCATGGCACATACCTGGACTCAGTAGGAGTCTTTCCTGGAGATCTTGTAACCTTCTAGCCTGACATGAATGCCTATTTGATCTCCCTGAAGAAGTCAACAAGAGCTATTTGAAACAGTATACTGAGACATACTGTCCCCTGTTTCTGATTTCCACTGGGCATTGAGCCAAGATGTTGGTTCAGTTACAACATATGACACATTTCAAATGAAGGGGGGGTTCCATTGATCAGTGAGCTATTGGATCATCTCTATAGGTTTTCTCTTCCCCAAGACCACCTGGTACAACTACAAGAACATGTAGATTGAGAAACAAGTTTTCTTCCTTTCTATAGGGAAAGACTATGAAATCATAGGGGAACATTTTTTTCTGACAAAACACACAATATAATCTCTTTAAAATGCTGTTTTATACTGATTGTTCCAACTGTGAAAATAATAATGTTTTAAAAACTGTACAACATGTCTTTCTGGAATTACATCTCAAAACATATTAGTTGTGATCCCCCAGGTGAATTAGCTCACTTGCTCCAAGGGAAAGAATAATTCTGTGTATTACTATTCCTAGTAGGACCTGAACCTAAACCAAAATATGCACTACACCAAGGAACAAGAATTATCCAACCAGAGGGGCCCTAGAGTCAAACCGACAGCCACCAAGGATCACAGTTGCATGTCCGCTCACACCCTCTTGTTTGAGAAAAGCAGGAGCTCTGTTGTCAGGTCCAGTGCTGGTCATGTTCAAGGTAAGTATCCACACAACTAAAGGAATATTCAAGAAACTCAGGAACAGAAAGAGTAGAGACTAAATCGAGAAAAATATACTAGTGGAAAGAAAACCATTCAATATTGAATATATGTGATCAAATATAGAAAATTTGTGAAAAAATAGTTTCTTTATAATTATCACTATGAAACACATTCTTTTTTTCCTACTAATTCCTTTGTTTGATCTTAAGTCCTCCTTTGTCATTTTTCTACATGTATAATGCTGGTAATACAGCTTAAGTAAAGATATCTTCCATCAGACTCAGTTCCCCTTGCCTGAGGCATTTTTGCTTTATTTTCCCCTTTCATCAGGGAGGTGCCACACTATTTAACTGCCTGGTTTTATGGACTTGTCTGTGTCTGTCCCAATTCCCTTAATAAGGCATAAAATTCTTGACCACAGGATCTTGTCTTATTCAAACATCTTCGTTCAGAAGGCAACAGATCCTTAAGGAGATCCAAATTTGGTAAGATAAATTGTATTCATAAAAGCTTAGGCAGGCTCAAACAAATCCTCATCGCAGACATGCCCTTCTTCATCCCTTTGGCATATATTAACAACTATTTACATAGGAAGACTGCGAGTATTGTGGTAGGAACTTGAATTAGAATAGCAGTAAGAATGGATTCCTTTTTAATCCAAAACACATTTCAACATTTTTATATAATTTTACTGTTTATTCTTAAAATTGTATATTTAGCCTAAATTAGCAGAGTGTCAACTCACCCACAATTATGCATATTTGCAAACAAAATGTTACTTTATTGATAACACATCCTAACCTTTCTCCCAGGTGTCATTTGACTAGATGACTAGACTTTAATTGTCCCTTGTGAAAGTTAATCTTAGAGTTAGAGTTAACTGGGATAAAGTATACTACACTAATAGGTAGAATTTGTTTCTGAGTGTTTCTCTGAAGATATTCTACAGCTAACTAAAAATCATCTCCTTTTCCTGGTGTGGGCAGGTGGGATACAATCTAATTAAGGTCTAGCAGCAAAATGGAAGACGAAAAGAGAAATTTTCCTCCTTCTTCTAGTATGTCCTCTAATTCTTGTATATTTTGTTTCTGTCTCTCCAACCTTCAGACTCACATACTTTTACCAGTATGCCTCTGACTCAAGTTCTCAGACCCAAATTTCATCAAAGACTCTTACTAGTTCACAGGTTTTTGGATTCTATCTGGGTTGTGCTACTTGATTTTCTGGTTGTCCAGCTTGCAGACTTTACTGTGGGACTTCTCAGCCTCTACCATTATATAGACCAATTCTCATAATAAGTTTCTCATATGTCTATACATCCTTGGGTTCTCTTTTTCTAGAGACCTTGGATTAATACATTGAATAATAATGCAAGTCATTACTTTAGTATATAACCAACAATTGTTCATTAACTCCACCTGTTACAGATAAAGGCTGTCTGTATTTTCATCTTCAGCTCTAATTACCTCCCCACAAGCACATATACAACACATGTGCATAGACTTATGCACAGGCACACACACCCTCATGTTTTTTACATGGAAATATACTCAACTCATCCAAAAGATGTATGTAGTTAAATAACAGAGTTCTTAATTAAATCTGGTTCCTTGTCAGCCAAAGAGGAACAAAGTCTTAAGTCAGTAAGCTGACATCGTTATATCTTCATCATTTGTTATTAAATACCTAGTTAGAACTGATACTTGTCCCATCCTTTCAGTTAAGGATCATGGCTTCACTTTGGTCTTTTGCATTAGAGATGATGCTGAGTGTCCACTTCATCCAAGATTGGGACACCCTGAGGATGCTTCACCAAGCAGTGTGTCTCTCATCATGGTGAATCTGTGACAAACTTGTTGACCCTTAGTTGAGAAACCTTCTGCTTCTGAACTGTTTTCAGAGTCCACAGACAAAGATGCAACTCAGGCCTCCTTTGGTTTAATTATGTCTTGTTATTTGTGAAAACCAGTGCTTTCCCCAGTGAGCATACTGTGATTACGCTGGCGGCAGCCATCTTGCAGTCATCATTATTAGTATGGGGATTTCTTACAGAATTTGGGTTAGGAGAAAACCACAGACTCCTGTGAAATCAGTTTTCCTTCTTAAGTTTTCATTTGAGAAAGGCAAATTGGGAAACAAGTACTCTGTTCTTTCATCCTTTTCTCTCCCTTATTATTACTAAGGCTTTGGACCATTCCTTTTCTCCCATTGTGTGTAGATTTCTCACATATCATATTCACTTTCTCACCACACCCATTTATTTTTTCATGCATCTTATTTCTTGGAGTCTCCAGGGTGGATGAGGTACACAGATGGACTGGACAGCTTTGCAAACATGTTATCCAATTATACATCACAACAGGGGACTTTGCCACAAAATCCAAAAAAGAAAACACTTGGTAGAACTGAATTGACTTTTTAACCATAGGGACATCAAAAAGCATAGCAGACTCTGATGTATCTAGTGTCAGCTGATCCCTATACTGAAACAATTCACCCATGGGGGTTGTTTTAAATAAGCTACCAAGACAAGATGCTTCCAACCACAAATAATGCTTTCTTCAAAATATTGTATTGGTTTATATTACATAAAAGCTATTCATTTGACACTGTCTCGAATGTTCAAGAGTACCACTAAAAAATAACATTACAGTATTAACTAAAAACAATTGCTAAATTTTAGAGTCAGGAAAGAATTTAGTTTGAATTGTGTCCAATTGTAGTATCATCAGAAAAGTATTTGCACATTGAAAAAAAGAAAAACGCTGTAATGCAGCCTAACAAACCCAACAAGTGGATATTTTCAAATTTTCATATGTCCCTTGATTTAAGATCTGGAAAACACAGCAAGTAAGAAGAAATTGTGAAATTTAAAAATCAAAACTGGCTTCTTTTGTCCCATTCCAGTTAGCTAGCACCCTCAGCATTATTTGTGTGCTTTTTCCCAGATCCATACCTTCTGCAGATACAAGTCCACTGATTCCAGACTACATATGGAAAGTGAGGTAGACAACACAGGTCCAACAGTAGCTGATCCTGTATGTCTTTAATTGATCAGTTAAGAGAGAAATGCACAATTGCTGGTAAGTCAGAATCTGAAAAGTCATGCATCCCAAGAATAATTCAAAGCTTTTTGGAGGGATTAAATCATGTTTTCTAAGGCTGCTAGGCAAAATTAATGAACAGACATTTTCTTTCTTTCTTTTTTCCTTTTCTTTTTTTTGGGGGGCAGGAGACTAAAACATCCATGATTGATTTTTATTTTTGGCTCTTGTACAATAATGAGTTCCTGTGAATGTGTTCTTAGCTTATCCAGAATTAAGCAAATTTAGGCTTTCAGATGTTAGAAATTTGTTTACTATACATAATCTCATAAAATAATAAATAGAAACTCTTCAAAGAAAATGAGGTGAATCCAAGGATAAGTTAAAGGACACAGGAAGTCAGCTTTAAGCCTCCAAATTGTCAAAAAGGAGATCAATAAGGAGGCTTTATTTCCCCCGCATAAGTGCCAACTAAAATGCATTTCATCTGTCTATAGCATCTATTTTTCCCTCAAATGAATCCTCATAATTTATTTTAACCTGTGTTATTTCAAAGTCATGGTGTATGTGTAGAACTCATATGTCCCCATAAGATTTTTATGGTGTGATACCTTGCTCAGCCTTGATATGGGGGGAGGGCAATGGCCCTGCTTCAACTTGGTATGCCAGACTTTGTTAACTCCCCAAGAAGGCCTTACCTCCCCTGAGGAGTGGATAGGGGTGGGAAGGGAGGCTGTGGAGGGGGCGGAAGAAGGGGAAAGAGGGGGAACTGGGGTTGGTATATAAAATGAAAATGATTTTTAAATAAAAGATAATTTTTAAGGAAATGAATCCGGAGTGACCTATGAAGAACTATGTAGATTTCTCTGCAAGAAAGGGAAAAAATGATTCAATGCTATTAGACTCAAGTAACAGACCCTTAAGCAGGCTCCATTTCCCTCTGATGTTCTTATTCTCAAAGATTCAAGATGCAGACAGCATCACTTTGTTAGTACTATGCAACACATATCTCCTTTTCAGTATGCAGTGTTGTGACATACATTACATAAGGCACAGTGGAACAGCCAAACCAAGACAGTCAGTCTGATGACACACATGACTACTATGTGAGCAGCATAAACAGTATACCCAAGACAGATAAAAGGAGGACTCCCTTCTAGGTGAAATGGTTGTGGAGAATGAAACATTTCATCATGATACTCAGAACCATTCACAATTTACAACAATTAAATTGCTTATTTCTAGGCTTTTCATTCTGATAGTTTTAGGTCACAGCTTACCATAGTTAACTGATACTGAATAAGTAAATATTCAATAAGAGGAAGAGCTAGTGGGCACACCATATATACATGTATGCATATATTTGTCCATATACATAATTGCCACATACATATTTATACAGAAAGAGGTATAAGTAAGATGGGTTGGAAAAGAGACAAAGAAAATAAACCTCAAGGTAAATGAGTTTTGAAACTGAAGACTAAAGTGTAGACGCTGCAGGAAGAGAGAATACACAAAGCCATAAAAGCTTTAGGCAAGAGCTCGGGATATTACAAATAGCATGGGGGTTCAATATGATGTGAGTATAGGGTTGGGAGAACAAATGAGTAAGAACAGAGAAATGGAAAGATAAAAGTGCACAACTTCATTCTCCTTATAGGTGGCAACAATTCATTTGTTTCTGCATATCTCACTAGCTCTGTTCCAGAAAGGCACTCTGGCCACTTCATACCCCATGGCACATTTGAATTAGTTGGGGGATCTCCCCAACAGGACCGTGATGCATGTCTTCTGTGTTGGAGTGTGTGAATGCAGAGCCAAAAGAGGAGACTTCTAACAGAGAAGAATCTTGGAAAATTGCCTTTCAGAAACAGAGCATACATATTTCGAAGACTTAATGTTCACCTAGAGAAAGTGGGTCAGTGTGAGTATAGGAGACACAGCAGATGCTATGTGCCTAACTCTGAAGGTTGTGGCAAAACCAGCCCGACTGGTAAGAGACCTTAGAGACAGGTATTTGACAAAGAGAAAAAGGAAATTCTAGATCATCCAGGAAGATTGGTCTAGCAGAAATTTTTTAAGAAAACAATAGAAGAGAGAAGCTAGATAGAACTCGTCAACAAAGTATGTCCATTTCTGTACTCAGTTATTTTTCAGTTCTTTTAAAACAGGTTCAGAATTATGATTATTAAGTGATAATTAAAATGAAAATATACTCAGCAATGACTTGACTTACTGGGTGATTATAAATTTGAAAGCCTTGCAGTCCATAAATGAGAGTCATTTCTATTTTATAGAAGACCAACCTAGGCTAATGTATATTCCTTAATTGATTAAAATTTTCAGCATATACATGATTAATGCATTTCTTTTTCCATAAATATAATCATTAGTTCACCCTCAGTTATGTAATAAAAACACCAAAGCCTTCTTAAAATTTGTTATAAAGTCATGTTTTGAGAGAAAACTAAATCGAGCTACGTGCTAGCAAACATATGAGGAAAAGGTGCTGATGTAGGCTTAGGAATGGCCTCCCTGGGAGGTTTAAACAAGATTAAAATAATTATAGAGACTTTATTAAAATAAGATCAATTCTAACCTTGCACTAGCAAGTACTGTAGACACTCTCATATTAAAACCCCGATAACAATGGGACAGACAATCTGGAAAAACTGAGCTCTGCTTTTGGACTCCTTCCACCTTGGGACACTTGGAACCAGCCTGGAAACCATCTTCCATGTTCTGCAACCATCCCCAGCATTGCTCTGTACTCTACCTTATTACACTGTGTTTCTGGGTTCAATCCCTCATCTCCAGGAGGCCATTCCACCACAGCTGCATATGCAAAAAGAGGGAGCTCTAATCTCCTACAGTGACATCATGGCCAGTATCACAGCAAGAATGAAGTGCTACTTTTTGTTCAAGTGGACCACACCCCAAACACATTTTTGGAAAACATTTGCCCTGTGTGTGGGGTGGGGGCTAGAAGACCATGCCTCAATTGTCCTGAAAATTCTCCAGTTTTGAGTTAACATTTTGCTTTACAAGTATGTTTGTTTGCAGGAAACAATGCAACTGAACTTACTAATGGGCCAAGAAAAGATGATACACCAATCAGAGCCCTTGGGCTATTTGCCAGATAGGATATGGAGAAACACAACACGTTTTCCTGCTGTGGTTATGAAATGCACGTGCAGGCATTTTCTATCTATTACTCCCTCTTCCACACTCCCTCTGGGTCATGACAATTAATGGCCTACTATGTATGGCAGACTGCAGCAGGTTCTGTGATAATGATTGGCTACCTATCTTGAAGTCAGAATTGCTTCTCGGAATTTTCCCTTTCAGCCTAAGAAAGACTCCAGACAGAAACTTAATCTCTGTCTGCCACCTTCTTCCTTTATACCTGTATGGAATGACAGTGGGAGCCACAGATTAGCAGCTTTTTCAAAACTGGTGCATAGAAAATAAAAATTGGAGGCAGTCTGAAAGTCCTCTTATATAAATAATAGACTTGAAAAAAAGTGAAAAGCTTTTTAGAACTATAGTATTGAGTAACGATGACTTTTGTCTGGTTTATCCATGACTAAAGTGATCTGTGGATTAAGTCTATAACTCAATCTGAATGTTTGCCTTGTATTTCAAAAACAAATGAAATGTTGAGTGGTTGTTAGGTGTTATCCTGATCTTTATTGTAACTCTTTGCAAAGATTATGAGGATTATGCTGAGCACTTGAAGTAAGATTTGGAAAGTGATAAATGGTAGGGTACCATTGTCTGGTTTCAGCATCAATCAGAGAAGCATTAAATGATCAAATACTATCTTCTAGGCCCCCACAAAGTAAATAAATTCCCCATTCCAGCTCACACATGCTTCTACTGATAAGGAAACTGAAAGATCTATTAAAATAAAAAACAAGAAACAGCGTATGTGCATCTAGTCACAGATCCTGAACTCAGTAAACATGAAGAATAAAGTCTCCGGTTGAGTCCCAGTGCCACAAACCATTAGACAAATGGAAAGTGTCTGTTGGGTGAGCATTCCTTCTGGCTTGTAAATTCACCATGGATCTCCATGCTTGATGCCAGTGATTATTTAATAACTGTCATCACTCTTTGCAGTCACCTTCAAGAACAGAAATGAAATTATTGTAGAATTGTCACCTTGAGATGCTAATCCAGTCTTCAGGACTGACATTCAAAGCTAGTAAATTCACTTAATGAATAGGAAAATACATGGTGACAGGGTTCTTCTGTGGGAGAGATCATCCTTTACTATATCTATACTATGCCACATGACACTCTTGGGCTGTGCTTATGACTAGGAGACACTCAGAACAGTTAACGAGACCTGGGCTCTCACTTTCCACTTCCACCAGTGATGTGAGTGCTCATGGGAGTTTTCACTGAGAATTGAGAACTGTCTGTGCCAAGATATCAGCATGTCTATTTTAGTATGTACTTGCTGGTGAGCATGGGTGGCTTTGCTGTCCTCCCTGCCTCCCTTGCATTTCTGTTCGGTGTATGGTGACAACATGACAGATGGTTTCTTCCTACTCGTCCACTTTTCTCTGCAATTTGGTTTCCATCTCCCTGAATTTTACTTAGCCCCGTGATTGCTACAGTTCCTCCACTGCCATATATACCCCGCACTTTACAGAACGTGATGACCCTCGTCACACCCCACACCCTCATTCTTAGATTCCTTCTTGAACTCGCTTTGTGTTCTAAAACTAAATCCTTGACTTCAAGTTTGTTAGGGACAGTTGAGGTTATTTATGAAACAATTCTGAAACCCAGAGGAATTTCAGTGTGATATTACTTAAAGTGATATCAGTACTTCAAAGGCAAAAATCAGTCAATGTACCATGCAACTTTCCTCTACCCTGCATTCTAAGATTCACATGATCTTTTCTGAAGCCATAAAAATTATAAAATAGAACTCCCCTTTCTTGGTGATTGCCTGGTCTGTAATACCATTGACTTTGGGTTGTTTTGATATCACCTGGAGACTTTCTTTCACACAAGTGCTGCACTGGATATTCCCTCTTCACTCGACTCATTTTCAGAACAACAACAAAATGTATCTCAGCTCTTTTCTAGGTCTGTACCTCTCTTCTCAGCATCTTTGGTTCTCTCTCTCTCTCCTCTTCAGGTGGATTTCCGTCCTTTCTGCTCCATTGAAATGACTGAAGTAAAAGTCATCAATGATTTTTATATTACCAACTTCCCTAATAACTTCTGTTCAGCTTCTGATGTGGTATACTATTTCTTTCCAAGACAGTTTTTCTTTGAGATACTCTCATAACCATATTCCAGAGAGATATGTGTCTCGTGTGTGGCCTTCTTTCCTTGTCTATCTGCTACAGACTTAATTTTATAGACAGTAGCTAATCCTTACTATCTCATCCATAGCAGAGACTGTCAGTGCCCAGGAAGATCTCTGTTAAGGATTCTTTAGCCTTGACCTCTGCTCTAATATTCTTATTCACATGTATTTCTTTGAATGCCATCTCTGTCTGGTAAAATTCAAACTTGACAAGACCTCCTCCACATCACCTCTGCCTTATTTTTCATCCTCTCTGTAAATGTCACCATGGACCACTGTAGCTCAAAGTCAGTCAGCATCACAGATTTATTTCACTTCCCATCTATCAGCATGCCCTCTGCTTCCTACATCTGAACTGTATTCAGAATGCAAACCATTCTCTGCCTATTTACTACTATATGTTCAATGCAGGTCACCACACCATTTGATTTATAACAACGTGTCAATCTGCTAGTCTCCTGGCTTTTATTTTGCTTTGGCCTCCATCAGTGCAATACCTATAAAGCTAAACACAAACCAGGTTGTTCCTGGCAAGGTAGTACTTTAGGTAGTACTTTATTATATCTCTCCAATGTGGGCAAACATATATATTTTTGCCAGGGTGATACTCTTGATATTTATTTAATGAATGCCTGCTTCTCCATCTTCATCTTCAATTTTACAGGCTATTGCTATTTTTCAAGCATGATGGGCTTATTTCTACAAGTTTTATGGAGATGTTATTATCTCAAGGTTTAAGCTTTCTCTGATTCTAATTTTCTTACTTCAATCCTGTCATTTGCATTTGAACTTAAATGCATATTTAATGACTTATTTGTTATTTTCGGAGGCTTCCACAAAAATGTATGCTTCAGGGATGTGACCACCTCTGTGTGTTTTTCATATTTTTTTAGGATTTCTTTTATTGCTTCTGGTTTTAATTTTAGGTAGATTAAAGAAGGTCTAAAAGAACATCCAATATTCAGAAGACGTCTTTGTAAAATGAAGCACGAAGCTTCATCATAGGATGTTTGAACATGTAGCCTTGAGTACTGCTGTGAATAGGGAATTATTTGAGATTATGTGAAAAGGTAAAGAAATGAACAAGGAAATAATTCTGTATCCAGACTAGTCACGGTGTAATGGATAAAATAAGACAAATATAATTTAAATGTAAAGTTAATTTTGTTCAGCATAGTAGAAACTGTAACTACATAGAGAATTTTAGGAAACTTTTGACATATTCTAGTAAGTTTATTTGGCATTGCAAAGAAAATTAAATTTCATCCCTAAATAAAACACAAGATAAAGGTTGTGGTGAAGAACAGCAAAGAGAATTTTAAAAGCTGTGCATGATTATGGGTGGACAGAGGGAAGAAAACTCAAAAGTAAGTTGGCTATACATTTGATAAGGCTGAAGGATTTAGATTTTATTTAAGGGAAATGATGAGTTGTGAACGTCTCTTGAATAGAGGAATCACATAATCATAGAAATGCATTAGAAAAATTTTCACATCTTTAGTTATGTGTTATGTGGCAATCTCTATTTCACCAGGACTTTGAGTAATATTTGCTCTTTTTTGCATTTAGATGACTTAAAATTTATCGATTAATTTGTATTATTGCCTTCTTTTCTCCCACTCAATGTATTGTCATGAGTAGTTGAAATACTTCAGACAATGAGTCTTTCTGACTATGTCATTGTTCCACTAAGGGTATGTGGGATTTGCCTAAGTGGGATTGGTGACACTTAGGCAAAAGGGAACCTTTGAGAAGTGAAACTCTGTGGGTGGTCTAAGTCTCTCATGGTTAGACACAGTTCTCAAGAGACTGCTTACTAGCTCCCTGGAATAGGTTACAAAAGGAGCAAATCTAGTCTGCCCTTCCTCTCTCATCCCCCTCTCTACCTCTCCTCTGGTTCAAGATAAAATTCTCCCACAAGCCATCTCTGATGGCATCAAATCCTACCATGCCATGCTGACTTTCGGTTTCTGCAATATGGTTTATGTTATCATGGGTATTTCACTCAGTAATAAAAAACTGACACACCCAAATCAAAAACAAAATAATGACAAGTCCAAAGGGATAGACAATGGCAAGGAAAATTCATTCATTTCCCTCAAATTCCCTGACTCTTCTCTTCACGTGTGTGTGTGTGTGTGTGTGTGTGTCTGTGTGTATGTGTGCGTTTGTGTGTTTCAATTTTCTTTTATCTTCTTTTTTATATATTTTGGAGATCTTTCTGTATCAGTAGTTATAGAATATTAAAATATGATTTGGATAGTGATAACAATTCCTTTTACCAATTCCATGGTTTGGAGCTGTAAGAATAGACTTTACTAAAGCAAAAAAAAATCAGAAAATATCCATATACATGCAAAATAACATTGACTACAAAGTGTAAAATTGGCCAGGCAAATTGAATGAGTACTTCAGATTGTTCTATTTCTTACTAACATATCTTGAAAAGATATTACAGAAAATTTTAGTTTTTCTATAAGACTATTCCATCTAATGTTTCATATTACTTGCCTAGCACCTTATATAACTGTAGTTTTAAAATTGTGACAACTTAAAAATAGAATCCTGCTTTGCTTTTCAAAGATGGCAAAGTTGTAAGAAAATTTATTTACCTATCAACATCTTTGTTCATATTCTTTAGATTTTATTTATTGGGTTCATATAGATTTTAATACATTGTTTTTTAATTATTAAATTATAAACTTGTGCCAAGTCACTCATAAGGTTAAATAAAATCTGTAATTTTCTTAGATGTAAAAAGTTCTACAAATGACATAAGGAAGCATAAATAATAAATGAGGAAAATAATCATGAAATACTATTTTAAAAAAACATAGGTTGTCAAAATATTTTAGACATTGTGTATCGCTTGATCATTTGACAGCAAGTTTTATGTTTATCTTCAAATAATAATTTTTCCATTAAAGTAACTGTCCCAGAAGTAGAAAGATAAGAAGCCACTCCAACTCTATTCAAGCTTGTATAAACCTGTTATTAAGGCACCTCCAGTTCTAAGCTTGACTCAATGGGGAGCACTGTGTTTGTCTTTTTGTTACAATTTTAAAGCAGGAAATAAACATGAAGAAGTTTTCTTTAAGCACCAACAGGATGCAGAGTCAGTTTCATCTCCAAATAAAAGTAAATACACAGTTAGCTGTATATCTTCCCTAACTATGAGCAGATGCTTAAACCATGATTCAGAAAGAGCATAGTGCAGCCACCCCGAAGAGCTGAGGAGTTAGGAAGAGCATTTCTAGACAGAGGTTTGACCAAAGGAGAGACATCAGCTAAGTGGGTTTCTGTATAGACAGATGCTCAATGGGGATTCCATATAGACCCTTGTCTAAAAGCTAAGTTCTAAGTAACAGGCAAAGCTCTGTGAGCCCCCAAGAGTAGCTCCATGGCCATCATTATTGGATGGAGATGCCCAGGTGCTAAGATTCTGCATTGATCACTTCTCATTTGAAGGAGTAAAGACTTTGTTGGGATCCTTGGTCATTCAAGCTGAGATTTAGTAAATCCACATAGTACCGGGGAAATAATTTCAACTTACAAAAATATCTCACGCAATATTTCTCATGGTACATATACATATATGTATGTGCCAAAGACAACAAAAAAGGAATTTGAAAACTGAGGGTTTGGAGGTAGGGAAGGGAAGGGAGAAGTGGTATAATTATACTATAATCTCAATAAATAAAAGGAATACTTTTTCAAACTCTACATAAAACCAAAAATAAAACATTTAAAAAGCAGAAAACTATGCTCATAATAATTAATCAAGACAAAATAGTCAATAAAAATTATAAAAGGTTTACATTATATCAAAAAGTAAGTATTTTATTAAAATATTACTTTGCCCTGTCTTTGATTCCTGAAGCTCCTCCAGGGATCTCTCCCTCCAACTTTTTCCATCTTCTCCTCTTCAGTCTCAAACTGACAGCTTAATATTCCCTAATTATTGTTGTTACATATTTGTGCTTTAGTGAGTTTAAGTGGTAAAAGAAAAAGATTGACCTAAATGAAGACAAGAAGCTTTATATGCCAACTAAACCTACTGTAAAAAAAATCAAAAAGATGGGCTGGAGAGATGGCTCAGAGGTTAAGAGCACTGACAGTTCTTCCAAAGGTCCTGAGTTCAATTCCCAGCAACCACATGGTACCTCATGACCATCTGTAATGAGGTCTGGTGCCCTCTTCTGGCCTGCAGACATGTAGGCAGAATACCATATGCTAAATAAATAAATCTTTAAAAAAATAAAAAAGATGTGCAGAACTTAATATTGCACTACCATTCGTCACTTAAATTTCAAATAACTCTGAAAGACTTGTGTGTTGAAAGCTTGATTGCCAAGCTCATGGCACCAATGCAAAGGGATTGAAACTTAAGGGGCAAAATCTGGCTATAAGAAGGCATCTGATGGTTTGCTTTTGAAGGCATATCTATCCCCCCCCCTCTCCTTTTCTGTCTTTCCCATTTCTCCATTTCTTGACCACCATAACGTAAGCAGCCTCCCCTGCCATGTACTCCAGAGGCCTTAAAGTGATGACGCCAACTATACACAAACTGAACCATCTAAATTAGGCACCCAAGGAAATCTCCCCTGTATTAAATTGTTTTTCTTGGGCATTTTCTCACAGTAATAGAAAATAAACTAATATACTATTAAGTAAAAATTCATTAGATGGATTTGGTATCAGATTGGATACCAGTGAAAAGACAGTAATAATATTATAGAAGTTATTATTTTATTAAGTATTAAAATTTAATACAATGATGATTTTAATAAAATGGTAGAAATTATACAATCAGAAGAATGGAGGGTAGACCATTTATAAAATACTATAAAAAGAGCCTTCACCATTAAGCAATCTAAAATACAATGTTTAGAAAACTACTGGAAAAGTAATGATGGGTATCATCTACTAATATAGCTGAGCAAGATAACTGAAATTGCAGACATATCATCATCAAACCAATGAAAACTAAAGTTTGTAAAAGCAAGTAGACATAAGGATGCTTCTAGAAGGTAAAAGTAACTTGAAAATGAGTTGGCATTGAATCAAGACAATCACTTTGGAAGACAATTACTCAGAATTTCCATTAAAAGTATATTATTCTTCTTTGTGGTGGTGGTACACACCTTTAATACCAGCATTCAAGAGGCAGAGGCAAGCAGATTTCTATAAGTTCAAGACCAGCCTGGTTTGCAGAGCAAGTTCCATGACAGACAGGGCTACACAGACTCTGAAAAAAAATAAAAAGTATAATCTTCTTTTATAAGCAAAACCCTTCAAGCTGTGAGTCAGATAATGACAATTTCAAATAAACACAAGCAAATCTGTTGCCTGCATACTTGCACTCAGATAAATAGAAAAAGAACTACACAGGATGAAGGGAAACTATCTTTAGGAATACAAATGTGTACTAGGAAAGATAAGTGTGACAAGAAAAAGGAGTTCAGACAAATTTATGTTTTAAGTTGACAGCTTACTTTTGTAATTTGCTCAGATCTATTATGTACCTGGGGTCTGTCTCATGCAGAGAGCTGAAAAACACCACAAGGGAACAAACCACAATGTGCTGTGATTTCTTTCACTACATAATTCCAAGGCTGGCCATTATCCATGGTGTCCAAAGAACTGTGAGTATCTATGGTATTTCGTTGGATGTTGATGCCATCTATGTCTATGAGGAAATCCATATGTGTATACTTGATGCTTCCTCTATGGTTTGAAGAATATGCTTGAGGTGTCATGTAACACCACTGTAGGTTCCATTTAGCACATATAATATTTTGTCTATGTTCTGTGTATTTATGCCTTTTCATTTCCACATAAATATCAGAATTTTCTTATACATCACCTTAAAATCCTATTAGCATTTTAACTATGGTCACATTGGATCTAGAACATGGACATGTTAGCAAAACTGAGTCTTCCAACTCTCTCTTATTTAACTTATTTCCTGTGTTGTGAATTTACAGAAGTCTTGTGAGCTTTCTATCATGTGTTTCCCAGTGAAAGTGTTATGATTTAGCATGGTGTGATACTGGCACGTGGACACACACTAGTGAAAAGAACAGAAAGGGATAGGGATAACTATTATCATCTGATTGATGGAAGTCAAACATGAAAATACATTTTCAAAAAGAGACATGTCTTAATAATGTATAAATGCAATTATCAGCAGGAAAAAATGAACTTTATCAGTCCCTCTCACAATACAGAAAAAACAGTCTAAAATAAAATATAAGAGGATATCTTCAGAAACTTGGGACCAATAAAGTGAAAAATGCTATAATCATTTTTGCAGTCTTCGAGCTAGGAACACTGTGTCTAGAGTCAACTTTATGCTTTTTCAGTGTTGTGTAATTATCAATATAGAGACACAACTACTGTATAATTTATTCCCCAATACTTACTCTTATGATTATTTTTAAATTTCTACATCTTGAGCAGGGCATTGGTGGCACACACCTTTTATCTCAGCACTTGGGAGGCAGAGACAGGTAGATCTCTGTGAATTCAACCTGGTCTACATAGAGAGTTCCAGAACAGGCTCCAAAGCAATTCAGAGAAACCATGTCTCAAAAAAGCAAAAACATCTGCATTTTTGAAATAAATTTTTACACATTATTTTGTGGCTGATGAACTGGTTTATTAATATTAAAGGATAATGAATTAAATTAATAATTTAAGTTCTCACAGTAGATTAAGAACAATATTAAGATTACATTCTACTTGTAAAAAACTCAATCAAAAGTGCAAATTATCAGAGGTCGTAAAGAGTATGGCAGAGTAATGAGGAATAAGGAAATAAATCATTATTAATAAGACTAGATTAGATTGTAAACCTTTTATTTCTATAAAGATTATGGTCACAGGAAATGTACATATTCCCTAGCTTCATGCATATTAATATCAGGGCTAAATCAAATCTGTTTTAAAATTTAAAATTATGACCAAGTGTAAAAATATCTACTCAAATAAAGAATAGGTTAGCTCTAAAAGGGACCATTGGTTTAGACACCAGTTGGTACTAAAATTTAATGATGGTTATTATATGCAAGATACTCTATAGAGGTTTTTACATATTAATTGATTTCAGAATCATCTATATGTGATTACTTTTTTATTCAAGAGATAATTGAGGTTGGAAAAATTTCTCTGTGTAACAAGGTTCTGAGTGACATGAAAATCTGTAAAAGCAGGCTTGTCAAACTCTCATATTTCTTATTTATATAAAAACATGTATATATTTTTAACCAAAGAGAAAATAGTGTGTGTTAATCACCTATATGTTATACAAATTATCACGTATTATTTATTTGTTGCATATATGTGCTTGTACTTGCACAGCTTGAATTAGTCTATTTTACCTTTTGGGTCCTGAAGACCAAACTCAGGTCATCTTGATGTCCAGTTCCTCAACCCACTGTGCCATCTTATACGCTGTCTCGTGACATACATTTTTGAGAAAGATATGAAGAGGAGTTGAGCACAATCTTCAGAACTCTAGATGAGGGTAGTACCTAATACAACATTAGAAAATTTCATATTCAGGTTCGATACCCAAAGGCCATTTCCATTTCCAATCCCTGTACCATTTCATGCAATCGGTCTATTTAAGTGGATAAATTCCTTAGCATACAAATATTACAGAACTATTAAACATAAAATTCAAATGTATTATGAAAGCTTAACACAGTGAGATATGCCTGAGTATGCACATGTACTATCAAATATTAAGTAGAGATTTAAGTTTTGAGATTAGATGATAGCTTTGTTTTCTTCCTTCTTAGTTTTGTTTGTTTATGGTGAAAGGGTCTCATTAATTAGCTTCTACTACCCCAGAGCCTCACTCTCCTTTCTGCACTTGCCTAGCAACGTTGGGATTACTGACATGCATGTCCACATCCAGCTGAGTAACTGCTATCTAAAGCTCAGCTTCTACCTTGAGTTCTACTCTATTTCCTGGTATCCTCATATTATCTAAGGACAGAAATGAGGCAAGTCTGTGGTTGTGCACACACTGACAGTTAAATGTGTGTGGACGAGAGAACGTGTGCATATGCTCTGCCAGAAAAGGAAATGTATGACCCAGGCATGACATTTCTAGGACAAGAGAATTGGAACTTTAGTATCCCACTGCCTTCTGGAAAACTTTGAGTATAAAAGTGGCTCACTGTGGATTTCTGGCTAGAGTCCAACTCAATGGATGGTTACATTTCTCAACTGTGCATTTGTAGTCTTATATATCTATCTGTTTATTTTGTAATGCCGCTGGGCTTTTCAGGATTTAAACTCTTAACACTTCTTAAGTGTAATTTGGCAAGGTTATTTATATATTCTCTTTCATGTACAGCAACAGATTGGGCTCAGAAACCCAAGGCAAGGGTATTTTCTATGTCCTAACCCTTAAAGTTAATGACTTCTAATTAGCCCAGCAAGAAGCTAATGACTTGTAATCACTTGCCAATTGATTCTGCATATTTTCTTCATAAATTTAGTTTAGGTAAACTGGGAAGGGTTTGCTGGAGTACATGCAGAGGAAGACCAGGGACTGAAAACCAGGACAATGTGGAGGTGTCCATTTGTGGCAATACCTCTACTTAAAACATGTGAATAGCGCCGGTGGTGGCCCATGCCTTTAATCCCAGCACTCAGGAGGCAGAGGCAGGCGGATCTCTGTGAGTTCGAGGCTGGACTGGACCGATAGCCTCCAAAACAATACAGAGAAACCCTGTCTTGTAAAACAGCAACAACAACAACAACAACAAAGAAACAAAAAAAAACATGTGAATAGCATTCTCCTAGTTCGGTTCCTGTTCCTATGATAAAATATTCTTACCAAACTCCACTTCTGGAGGGAAAGGTTTACTTGGTTTATAAGTTAAAGTCCTTCATCATGAGAAGTCAAGGCCAAACTTAGAGGCAGGAATTGAAACAGTCACCATGAATGACAGCTGCTTCCTTGCCAAGGGGTGGTAATACCTACAGTGGACTAGTGCTATAACATCAACAATCAAGAAATTGTCCCACAGACATGTCCACAGGCCAATTTGATGTAGACAAATTCTGAAGTTGAGGTTGCTAGTATGTATACTTGATGAACCAGATTAGCCGTCAGAGGCATTAAAAGTAAAGACAAAAGGATTGGTGATTATATAATGAAAATCGTTAGCCAATGGCAACGATTGGTATTCATCATCTGCACCAACTCTGGCATAACTCCAACAGAAGATACAACATTATATATCAAGTGACTGATCTGGCCAGACACATTACTTACAGTTGCATTTATTTTACCTGACTCTAGTTGTACTATTAGAAGAAAGACATATATGATTATAAATCAAACAAACATTTATTAAGAATCTGCACTTAAGCAAGCATTGAGAGACGGTAACTAATCACAATTCTCTCCAGAAGGCCGCATTTTGCAGCTGAGTTTACTCTGCCCCAGATTAAAAAAAAAACAATCACCTATTAGAAAGAGCTGGACAACCAAGGAATAATTCACAGTGGCACTAATATTTATTTACAGTGTAGTCCTCTCAGAGACGTCATGTGATATATGCATGTGTTTCTTTCCCTCTTAACATCTGCTTTGTATAAGCTGCATTGCTTTCAGAGATGGGGCAGTTATTCTCACTTTGATGAGGTTTTGATGGACAGTGGTGAATTGGAATTTCATCCAATATTATAGGCTCTAGAATCTAAAGGATTTAAAAAACAACTCTTATAACATCAGCCACGGAATAGCACATAATTTTGTCATTATTCAAAAGCACTATGCACTAACAAGACTGATTTCTGAAAGCACTATTGGCTGTAGCATTGTGATAAGCAACTGAAAAAGTGCCCTTGCTATGTAATTATACTGAACAGTAAGAAAATACACAGAAGCCTGGGATTATGAAACATTGCACATACTTGTATTTCACAGTTACTAATAGGAATTTTGATGTAATACTTTTTTAATTCTTTGAGAATTTCATATATGTACATAGTATGTTTTTAGCATTTGCAACCCACTTCTCTTCTAATTCCACCCATATCTCCCCATCTCACCACCCCAACCTAATTTCCTCTTTTTAAGAAGTAATTCAAGTCCATTTTGTGTTGCCTCTCTCTCTCTCTCTCTCTCTCTCTCTCTCTCTCTCTCTCTCTCTCTCTCTCTCTCTCTCACACACACACACACACACAAACACACACGGATGTGGGGCCATCTACTGGAGTATGGTTGACCTACCAGAGGCCACACCCTTGAAGAAAGCTGATTCTTCCTCCCCCAGGTGCCATCAACTGTCAACATCACTTTAGTTAGGTGTGGGAGCTCATAAGCTTCTCCTCCTCCCATGCCAAATGCTGACTCACTTGACCTTATGGAGATCTTGTATGTGTGACTTCTGGTATCATGAGATCATAAGTGAAATGATCCTGTCATCTCCAAAAGACAGTATTTCACATCAGTTCTCTCTTTCTTTGTCTTCTACAGTCTTTTTACCTCCTTGTCTGCAATGATCCCCAAGCCTTGAGAGAAGGGTGATAAAGATGTCCTACCTGTAGCTGAGCAGTCCATTAATACATATTCTCTGCATTTTGACTAGTTGTAATCTTTTGCATTAGCCATCATTCATCACAGAAAGAGACTTTTTTGATGAGGTCTCATTACTGTAGTAATCTATAGGCACTTAGATAAGCATATAGAAGGCAATTTGATTTAACAGAACAATAGTAATAAGTTCACTTCTGGAGTTTATGATCACCTAATCACTGGTTCCTGTCAGATTTACAGTATTACGAAAATCTCCTGAGAAGTAGACCGTAACTCCAATCAGAAAGTGAACCCTATTAGTCAGGGTTCCTTAGAGTGACTTCTGGAATTACTCTCTCTCTCTCTCTCTCTCTCTCTCTCTCTCTCTCTCTCTCTCTCTCTCTCTCTCTGCTTCCCTCCCTCTCCCCTCCCCCTCCCTCCCTCCCTCTCTCCCTCCCTCTCTCTCTTTCTCCAGAGAGTGCATTTATTAGAATGACTTACAGGCTGTGGTTCAGCTAATCCAACAATGGCTGCCTATGAATGGAAGGTCCAAGAATCAGGTAGTTGTTCAGTCCACGAGGCTATCTGCCTCACTTGCTATTCAGCATTCTCTGGAATTATGAAAAAGTAGGCTTTAATGCCAGTGAAGGAATGGGCTTGCTAGGAAGAAGAAAGCAAGCAGGCAAAAAAACAAACTTCCCTCTTCCAAGCCCTCATGTAGGCTTCCAACAGAGGGTGGGACTCAGATTAGAGGTTGACTTTGCAAGTTCAAGTTATCTAGATAAAAGATATGTCTTCCAGACTCAAGATCTACATTAAAGGCATGTCTTCCTACCTCAAAGTCCTGGGTTAGAAGTGAATATTCCTAATTCAAATTAAGCAAAAATCATCTCTCGAAGGTGTGCCCTCCATTTTGTGGTTTTACTTAATTCCAGATGTAGTCAAGTTTACAGCCAAGAAGAGCGATCACACCCTGGTAATGTTCATACTTCTATCACACCCATAGTATAACTCTGTTGTTGAACACATCAAACATCTGGTTGCAGAGAATTCAAATTGATGCTTACCAGGAAGTTTCCTCCTTTGCTAGCTTTTTTCCTAGTTGAAGAAGTGCAGTTATCAACAATCTTACACAGCTATGAACTCTGTGATTTAAAATAATAGAAAAAACAAAATAAGAATTTGTCTTAAAATCCAATAAAGCAAAAACTTCAATGCTTCAGACACTCTTTTCTCTCCTTATAAAATAACTAGAGAGCAGTTTGGCCCTATAATATTTTCCCAACAGACAAACACCAGTTTAGAGTGACCAGCAACATGGTTACTCACTGAGCAACAGTTTGTGCTACCTACAAACATTGTCAATAGCTTATTTTCCCCCAGTCTTATAGAAGAGTCACCCACAGACCATTTCACTTTGATTTAACATTCTTCTTTTTAAGTGTCTGCCAAAATATCCTAATTAAAAGCTATGGCATGAAAAGTGGTCAAATTAGGAGAGCAAAGAAAAAATCAGGCACATTGTTTGTGAAGGCACACTCCATGCTGGCTTGTTTTCCTCAGGGGGAAAACTTAAACTGAATTCACAGCCCAGAGTCTGGATTCCATTCTCATACCATGCACCTTTATGTACAACCCTAGGTAAGCATTTGGTTGCCTTATTTTTCCATTATATGTGAGAAGACCTGTGTGCATGTGTGTGGGTGTGGGTGTGCACATGTGCGCACATATGTGCACACAAGTGCATGTGCATGTGCACATGTGTATGATCTCAAGTTTAAGTGGGCAAATATCTAGATAAAGCTGTTTGTTTAACTTTAGTTTTAGGGGACATTACCCTGATTCTATGTTATCTGATTTGGCAGGCAATTGATCACAGTAATTCACACCCACACCCACACATCCCTATATACATATCTATGTGAGTACATATATGCATGTGTGTGAATGGATATATACATACATATGTAATATATGTAGAATTATGTAATGTACTATAGTAAAACTTATGCAATATATGGCCTAAAAAAGAACAATGCTTTGTAAGCAACCTATTCTTCTGTGTACTTTTTATATGTAGAGGGGCCAGTCTGACAATGCGTGGATCAGTAACCAGCAATGTCTATTCTGAGTGATCGTGGAGCTGTGTCTAAGGACAGAAATGAAATAATAATTTGGCATAACACTGATAATCAGGAATTAAACAAGCTGTGCCATTTTCCTTACAAAACAAGGATTCAGCCAGGACAGGTTTTACTGTTTCAAAACAGAGGCTGGTTTTACTTCTGCTTTTCCTTCTCAGTCAACAAAGCCATTTTTGTGGTGTTGCTCACTCAATGACTCTCTGCCCCACTGATCCCAAGACATCTAGTTTTGAGAATGACTTTTTCTTGGATCCATAAAACACTATATGTTATTCCTACCGATAAATTCAGAGGAGGTCAGTTGTTCTTTCTTCTGAATTGCAGAACACTCTGAGTAAAATTAATAAGAATATAGGCAAAGTACATCTATCTATCTATATGTGTGTGTGTGTGTGTGTGTACATACACACTTATATATGAATATATATGGGTATACAAATGCATATGTGAAAATGTTACAGTAAAATCCATTGTTTAGTATACTAACCAAGACATTAATTTTACAGAGATCTCTCACAGGAAAGAGAAGATGCATGTCCTATTATCTTGGAAAAGTATTTATATAAAGAACTCCTCTACCAACACAGGAAATACAAAGAATAGTAAATCACAGGTACAGGGTCTTTGCCTGTCACTAGACTCTATAAGTTAAAATTTCATCTAGTACACTTTTTCTCATTTCCCATTATTGCTGGTTCAACTCAAAGACCATCTACTGGGAACAGCCATTCCTCATGCTTCCACCTGATAGGGTGAGCCAACCCCTGTCTTTCCATATAATGGCATTTAGCTTTTAAAGCTCTTAGATCTTTATTTATTGCCCTTTTGTTAACTGGATGCTTTCCCCATAAGCCTGTAAGCTGTGTGAGGATCAGCATCTTCCTCCTGCTTCACTACTGTGCTTGAAGTACCAGAATAATTCTTGTCATATAGTAAGCTTTCATGAGTATCTGATCACTGAATGAATAAATAAGAAATAGGTTAATTTTCTTATTTTGAAGAAAAGGGTCAAATGGAAGGAAAGGGACTATCAATTATAAACCAAGACCAAGACTAATTTTGCATGAAAATACTTATTCTTTACTGCATGGTGATTATTGAGCACTTGAATTTCAGACCTCAGGCTGTTAATCTCCCTGAAATTTTATGTATAAAAATCACCTGAGAGATGTATAAAGGATATGTAAAGAGGACTACATAAATAACAACAAGTAGAAAGTGTATTGAGAAACGAATCAACAAATCTAAGCTCTCTTAAGTAAAAACTGACTAAAAGTAATTTCTTAGGTAGCTGAATCAGAATCACTTCAATATTTTAATACAATTATAGATTGAGACATACTGGTTCTATCTACTTTACAATCTCTTGGAATAGCATTTATATATTAAAATAAATAAATAAATATCCACAATATATGCCTGGGTGGTTGTGGAAAGAAGATCAGGAGTCCATGACCATCTTCTACTACATACCAGGTTTGAGGCCACTGACCCTATGAAAACAGTGTGGTTCCCTCATAGGTCATTCATAGAAGACCAATCAACCAATACAACACAACATAGCAGGTATGTTTAGTTCAATATCTGTTGTAGCTGTGTTAAGAACTGCTGTGTTAATTTGATTTTGAATTCTCATTTAAAGGAAAAATTTTTGAAAAAAATCGTATTTTCCTTTCCTTATGAATAAAGTTTAAGTTTTGTGATTCTCAAAAGCACATGTCATAACTAATCCTTCTGTAAGAAGACACAATAAGGGCTGCTGCCCAGTGGTGGCACATGCGCAGGACACAGAGGCAAGCGGATGTCTGCGAGTTTGAGGCCAACTGGTCTACAAAATGAGTTCCAGGACAGCCAGAGCTGCATAGGAAAACCATGTTCAATAAATAAATAAATAAAGCCAAACAACAAAATACTCAATAAGCTATCATATAGGTTGGAAGCACAATATATAAAAACAAAATAAATGGAAGGCTTTTTTCAAACCACAGTTCACTAATTATTATCAAAGTGTTTCTTTCCCCTAGCATTTTAGCATAAAATTCACAATACAAAGCAGAACTTTGATACTAGTTGCAGACTCAAAACTTCCAAGTATAATACAGTCAGAGGTAACCTCTTGCTTCCCGGTATAGAAAGACACCATCAGACCTTATGTGCCATGATGGTAAAAGGAGAAGAAAATGATGAATTTTACTACAAATTGTTTGACTTTGCTATTTGGGAAAGCAAAGGTTTAGTGTGAGTAAGATGTGCAATTCTCTCTAAAACTCTGTTATGAAAAAAATGTTAAAATAGCCAGGTAATGGTGGCACACATGTTTATTTCTAGCACCTGAGAGGGAGAGGCTGTTGGATCTCTGAGTCTGAGACCAGCCTGGTCTACAGAGAAAGCTTCAGGACAGCCAGGGCTACACAGAGAAATCCTGTCTCAGGGGGTTGGAATGGAGAAAAAAAATATGATAAAGAAATGTTAGAAACAGACTTTCTGTAGAGCATAGATATATATGAGGCAGTGCCGATTTTCTAAATTTAAGTATGTCATTTTATTTGTAGATGATCCACAGTCACCGTCTTTAATGTGATATACTTTATGACATCTAAGAATGTTAATCCTGGAACATTCAAACAACTAGGCTAGAGTTTCCAATTGACACTAAACCTTTGCTTAAATGTACACACTGGAATAGCTGAAATTTTGGGAAATCAGTTAATCTGCTTAGAGAATAAATGCCAATTTGCAAATAATCAGTAACAGAAATTATGAACTAAGTAGAAAAATTACTAAGGGAACATGAATAGCTGGTGTGAGTCTGGTACAAGCCAGCTGAAGTGATGATAAGCAACCACAGTGTACTAGGCAATTCCAAATACCTTCAAAGATACGTTTTCATTTTTATTATTTTTATTTGGTGTGTGTGTGTGTGTGTGTGTGTGTGTGTGTGTGTGTGTGTGTGTGTGTGTGTACTTGCCAAGGACAGAAAAAGGCATCAGATCCCCTGGAGCTAGAGTTAGGTCAGTGTCCCCCGTCACCCAATGCAGGTGCTGGGAACAAATCCTGCCCCTCTAGAAGAGCATCATTTTCAGGGACACAGAGCCGTTCCTTCTGCCCCAGTTGTAAATGTTTTTACAAGACAGTTGTCAACACTTGAGATTCTCAGTGAGTGAATGAGTCTTTTAGCCACTTGCTCACAGATATTTGCAGCTCACCAATATTCTGTAAGATGATCAATATAAGGTGATGATTGACTGACATCTCAAGGACACCAGGTAAATAAACGCCTTTATCTATCCAGAAGATTTTCTAAGATGCACATGCTCCTATAAGAGATGAAATAAGAACATGTTTATGTTGATTGGGTACTATATCACAGTCCTGTAATCTCAGAATCGAGAAGATGAAAAGGGGCTAAGTGTTTGAGGCCAAGCTGAGCTACACCATGAGTTCAAGGCCACCCTGAGATACACAGTAAGGGTCTATAATACATATGGGAGGAGGAGAAAGTGGATGGAATAAAAAAGTTCCTCTGAGCTTTTATGTAATTCATACAATAAATATACATTCTGAGGAAAGAAAATGTATGTAACAAAGAGAAGGCCATGAACAAAATGGATGCACAGTGTGAAAGAAAGATGGTATTATTTGAGAGTTTCAAATATTTTCATTGTTTAATATTTTTATTTTAAATAGTTTTGAACTCAAGCTATTTCTATCTTCTAAGTTCTTTCAGAATCACTGCTAGAAATAAATTTACTTTCCCTTCATGGAATTCTGTTAAGGATATAGTTGTTTGACTGTCTGAATGTGGCTTGCATTGTTTCAAAAATAAATCTAGAAATTATATTATAGGTCAGAGTTTCATGACACTCTGGCATAATTCCATAAATACTGAAAATATTAGTACCTACAAATAATAAATATCAGTAACAGTTTTTGGACATCAGGTTTCTATGCACATTTGGTGAAGAAAACAAATAAAGTTAAAGGAAATAATATTCTTTAATATTATATTTATTTCATATTTATTTTAGTTTTCCTATTTATCAAGTTAAAGTCAAACTCACTCTTTTCCACCTTTGGCCTTTGATCATTTGTTTTTTTTTTTCTTTCTATAATTGGGACTAACAAATAAAAGCTTCTTCATTTGACATGGTTAAAAAAAACCAAAAAGATGTGTGGTCTTTTAGATCAGCTTAAGAGAGGTTATTTGCTTCAGAAAATCATAGAAGGGGTCTCAGGAATAGCTCAGTGGGTAAAAGCACTTGCCACACAAGTCTGATGACCAAAGTTCAAATCCCCAGAATCCCCAGAAAAAGGCAGATGTGGTAATCCATATCTGTAATCTCAGGGCTGCTCTGACATGAAGTAGATGTGGAGGGAGTAAGTGGAAGAGTTACCCTAATGACCTCTGCTTTAAACACAGTGAAAGGCAGTAACTGACTCCTAAAAGTTGCTGACCTTCCAGTCACTGTAGGACAAGTACCTGAACTTACACTTACATACACTTTGTAAATAAACACATATCAGAACCAAAAGAGAGAGAGGGAGGGAGGGAAGAAGAAAGAAAGAAAGAAAGAAAGAAAGAAAGAAAGAAAGAAAGAAAGAAAAGAAATTAACCAGAGAAGAACAAAGCCTAGAAAATTAGAAACCAACAACATCCCGAAAAACAGCTCTGGAAGTCTGTCCAGACACACCCTCCCTCTTGATGCCTTTTGGCTACATGAGAGGCTGATTTCTTTCACGTAAGCATTTCTAACATTTCTAGTGGGCAGAGTCAGCCAGTTTTCACAGCCAAGAGGAGACACTTTTTGACTTTTTTGGTACATTTGTATTTATCAGTCATTTACAATTCATGACTTTTGTAGCAGAGACTGGTAGTATACACCTTTAATCCCAGCACTTGAGAGGCAAGGCAGTTGGATCTCTGTCTGCCAGCCTGCTCTACAGAGTGAGTTCCAGGACAAAAAGAGCTACATAATGAGACTCTATCTTGAGGGAAAAAAACAGAAATAAAATTAAAATTAAAAAGTAAAATCAATGACTTTTGGGCTCCCTGGAACTAGGGAATTCAAAAGTGTCTATATACAGCAGGAAAGCTAACTCTGAGAGAAGAAATGGGAGTCAGTGTTCCCTTAGTAAGTTTTCATCATTTCCTGACCACCATATGATGGACATAGTAAAGATGCACACTGACTTGTGTGAGCCATTTGCAGCCAGCAATGTAAGACACTGACAGCAAAGATCTAGCATATCTGCCCTACCCTCCTTGGATACACTTGGCAGCCACATCCAGCCTACTCAAAACCTGTTTCTGCTACCCTGAACTATCTGAGAATTCTCCCTAACAGTCTCCTAGGAAATCACTGGCAACTAAGTTGAGATTGTGTGAAAGATAATGTCTGCCTGCCAAACCTGAGTTAGGATAGTAATTATTGTAACTAACAAAATCCTTCCATTCTTTTCTGTGTTATGTAAAATTACACCACAGGTTTAATATGGAAAGAAAAGAATCAATCTCTCTCTCTCTCTCTCTCTCTCTCTCTCTCTCTCTCTCTCTCTCTCTCTCTCTCTCTCTCTGTATTCATGAATGTGCCCTGTGCAAAGAGACCAGAGGTTGACACTTGTCTTTGTCAATCACTCAATCACTCTCTGTTTTTCTACATAGAGTCACTCAAGAAGCCTGGTACTTGCTGATTTCATTAAACGGGTTGTCTAACAAGGGCTCCTGTTGTCATGTTCCCAGAATTGATGTTACAGGCATGCACTGCCCAGCCCAGAGTTTTACATAGGTTCTGAGTGATATAAGCTCAGGTCTTTGTGTTTGCAAGGGAATGTGTTACCCAGTGAACTATTTCTCCAGCCCCAGAAAATTTTACCCATGTATGCCATACTATCATTTTATTCAGGGAGTCACATTGTCCCATGTATGCTCATTTTAATCCTTTACTACAAACATTGGATAAATGGATTTCCTTCTGGTGATAAAGAATTCCAGGCATCTGGGAGCAAATGGAAGAGTTATTTTAGGAAGACTTTTTCCCAGAGCTCTAGTAAGCACACCATGTGTTTGGGGATAATCCACCTTTTTCAGAAGTTACACTGCCTATATTCAACTCATCAGCCTTACTCTACACAGAGAATTTGAAAGAAATTCCAACGGGCTTCATCAAAGTATATATAAGACATAAAGGTAAAGATGACAAAAAGTTTGTTTTATAAATCAGTTCAGAAGTCTATGACATCATATTTCTACCTCCCTAAATATTCCACGTTAAGCAGAAATACATGGTTTTTTCTTTTATCTTAGCCAATGTTTAAAATCAACCAGCTGTTTTGAATATGTGCACTTCTAAATCTTTGCAACAACTGTCAGAAATCTGTCCTCTTATGAATACACACACACACACACACAATTTTTACACACTAAAAAGGCTTTAACTTAATGCACATTCACAATGATAGCAATGTCAAAAGTTAGTGTATATGAAGGCAAACACTGTCACTTTCTTTTTCCTTCTTTCAGCGATATCAAGAACAAGGGAGAGTCTGAGCTTTTATATTTTATGTTGCCTGGAAGCTAGTAAGTTTGCTTGCCAAAGTTTCATGGATTCTGTTACAAGTCATGAAACTCACAGGTCAGAGACAAAGGACTACTGCTCAACACATGGCAGCAGCCAGAATGCTGGTGTCTTCTAGTCGCAGTGCCGCAACCTAATTCCCAAAGGATAACTCAAAGAGACTGATATCAGGACCCTCGCCTCTGCAGCAAGACACAGGAAAGGGAGCTGGAACTTGGGAAGCCCAGATATTTTATGCTTGGCAGTAAGCCTGCCGGTCTGCCATTGCCCTACAGCAGTGCTTCTCAAACTTCTTGATAGTGTGATCCTTTAATACAATTCCTCGTGCTGCGGTGACCCCCCAACCATAAAAGTGTTTCATTGCCACTTCATAGCTGTAACTTTGCTGTTGTTATGAGTCGTAATGTAAATACATGATTTGCAAGATAATATGATAAGTGATGCCTGTAAAAAGCCCTTTAAAACCCTAAAGGGGTCACCACCCACAGGTTGAGAATGATTGCTCTAAAGGAATAATATTTTATCTTACTATTATGATTTAAGGAAAAAAATACCATTTGCGCAGATGAGAGACTCTACATCTTCCAAGTAAATGTGCTATAAAACAAAATTACATGGGGGAAAATTGCCTTGAACAAAAGGATTCAGTCTCTGTGCCTACAAGATGTGAAACAGCATACAGTGTTCAGTGCGCAGGCGCAGGGAGCATCAGCTGCTGGGAGAGATGGTTGACGAATTCTAGCTTGGTAGGCAGCACAGGTGATTTCTACAGAGCCAAAATCTGACTAAACTGATAATCATCAGTCCATTTCATGAGAGATGTTGTCAGCAGGAATTTTCTAAGTACTCTACTGAGTGATTATCTCGTGCAACTTTCAGGGAAATACTGTGGAAAAGTGACATGTTTCAGAAGAAAGTACTTGCCGTTTTATTCCTGTCTCATTCGAAATTAGAGAGTACCCTGAAAGGGGTCAGGGGAGCCTCATCCGTTTAAAGCAATCCCTAAACACACTGTGGCATATATTCACATTGATTTGTCTTGGTGACAAATGTGTTACACATATTTAAATTAAAATACTAAAATTAATCTGTGTGGCCCAGAAACTTGGCTTTACTTTAGATGAAAACATGCAGTTTAATTGAAATAAACATGGAATGTTTATGCTGCAAAACAACAACTCGTTCTGTGTTTTCTAATCTAAATCTATAGCTAAGTCGAACGGTACTGTGAGCAGGAATACGATTTGGCACATGCTATGCTTTGGTATTTAATCAACAAACTGAAGTAACTCTGATACTGTGTCTGTGGCCTGGTCAGGTTTGGAAATGCCACCACACATAACCTAGAGTTCCACAGATCTCTGCTCCCTTTAGTTCAGCCAATGATCTCACTCCCACAATCCTTTCCACCTCTGAATGACTCACTTCTCACCCTGCCCCTACTGATCCCTGCATTCCCCAGTAGCCACAGGGCTGTATTTCTTCTCCACTCCTGCTTTAACAAGGGGTATATTTCTAGGTGTGCTCACAGATTTAATATAAATATTTTAAGTTGTATACCAACTGTGAATCCAGACTGTTTGATCTGAGACCTTTCCTGGTGAGCTGGAGACTAGAGTGAAAATCTTAGGACATATGTGCTCTCAGCTATTATTTATAAAGGCCCCTGTGTTGCCAATCCTTTAAATATTCCACGTGCTGGACGATTCCTTTGGTTTCTGTGCTCTTAAAAGGTCTATCCCTTTATAAATATAAGTTGAAGGAATGATAAACTATCATTATAGTACAATTAAAGACTTTTGTGCAGGCAAAGAGATGAGCAAGCCAGTACTAATACATGCTTGTTCTCTCTCTCTCTCTTTCTGTTCCCCTTGTTTGCAAGCTGCACTGTATGTCTGGGTTTCTGCTCACATTAATATTAAACTTGTCATCAGATCACCATATCATATCCTCACAGTTCCTTCATTCCTCAAACACTACCTATAAATCTTCACCTTGTCCAGATTGCCTCATTTCAAATTACTCCTGTCAAGTGTGGCTTCCTAATCAGCGTGTTGCTACCAGCTTCCCACATGAAGGCAAATCAGCAAGTGGTCCATGCTTGAGAGAGAGTCGATGAGATGGCGTCTTACACATTCAAAAGCACATGCAGCATTCAGGCTACTGATCACACTTGCTTTGCTTTTTTACTCTGTGTTATGCCTGTCCGAGAGGCAAGGAGCACTGGGAAGGCAAGACTGAATGGACCCAGTTAACACTGAGCTGGTTGTATTTTTTCCAAGTGCAAAGTCATAATTACTTCTTTTTTCTGAAAGCAAAACTCAAAATGAAAAGAGATGAATTAGAATGGTCTCTTCAAATAATTATGCAATTAAGACAAAAGTACACTGCTAAGTGAGTTCAAAATCTTTGTGGAAAGTCTTTTCGGTTAAGAATCTTGGATAATAAGCCATGTTTTAACTTTTCAAAATTTTAGTGGGTGTTTATTTTTTCCCTTAACCTTCAGAGACTCAACTGGCTTATTAAACCACAAAAAATGCTTTTGCTTGTATCTAAATTATATTTGGCATGGAAATACCCTAGGAAGGTTTATGATGGAGTTTGAAAATTTTGAATTACCTTGTGAGGATATGTAATAGCTGCCCATGAGTTAACTGAAATTTCTAGACAACAGCTTAAACTGTATGAGTGCCCTCTTTGTAAGAGCTTGCTGTGAGTTAGTTAAGCTTATGGGACACAACAGTAGCTTTATCTGAATATTCAAAATTAATTAACTTGGTGTGACTATTCTTCAAGAAACTAAATTGGTGTTGCCTACACACCAGGCCTGTTTGCTTCCTAATACACCTATTTTTAAGAAATCTTATCGTGTTTTTTCAAAAATTAGCCACCATTGTATTCAAACCTCTCTTTGTGTCACTACCTGTAGTTACAGTCATCCCAAAATGAAGAGGAATTTTGTTTATTCTACATTCATGCCTGTCATTCAGTAACTAGCATCTCTCAAACCAGAATACATTCTAACTTACAATTATTCCCATGCATGCCTTGTGTTCTCCGGACCCTTGTCAGCAGTCAATGCACACAGTACAGGAATATGGAAACACACATTGTTTCAGAAGTGGAGAAAATGGAAAGGAAGTTCAATGGAGAATGGAGAGAGGAAGGAAAAGGTCGAAATGAGAGAGATGGAGAATGGGCTTTCAGATTTCTATTAACCAGTTTAGGCATTTTCCTACAATTACTATGAGTTTAATTAAATAAACCCATCATGGAAAGATTCCACTGAGCAAAACACTTTGTTCTTGGTAGTGAGATCACACGATTATTTCTTTTAAATTATGGATAACTTTCACTTTCAAAAGTTAGATGAAAGCAAATATCTTTTTCTAGTGGATAAATTAAGTGAATGTGACTTTTTTCCCCTCTTTTTAACTTTTTTTTTCTTTTTACTTTGTTCACTTGTTTGAGGCACGTTCTCTTTATGTAGTCGTGGCTGGCTTAGAGCCCTCTATGTAGACCATTTTAGCCTCAAACTCACAGAGATTATGCACCTGCATGTGAGTGCTAGGGCTAAAGGGTATGTACTATCATTCTAAGACACCAGGCCAGGTTTCAAGGTGCTCATACAAACTAGGGTACAAACATACTCACAAATAAAGGTACATATGATCTGCGAATAATGAAAATGCTACTATTATGCAGTGCCTGGTTGTGTCTTTGAAGGTATTTGATATTCCCAAAGTGTGTGTGTGTGTGTGTGAGAGAGAGAGAGAGAGAGAGAGAGAGAGAGAGAGAGAGAGAGAGAGAGAGAGAGAGAGAGAGAGAGAGAGAGAGAGAGAGAGAGAGAGAGGGAGGGACGGAAGGAGGGAGGGAGAGACAGACAGAGGAGGGGAACGGGAGGGGGTAAATTTTATACAAATGTGAAATTGTCCCACATCTACATATAAATTACCTTTTATTTTTTTATTAATGATGATCAAGGTCCATAAGATCTGTGAAATTTACAAGGAATCACCCCTGCTTTGACACTTAAGATTTGGGGTCATTGGATTAAGGACTGTTTTCATCTTCCTCCTAACTTTGAGAGGTTTCTAACTTTATCTTGTAATTTAACCTGAGAAATGGCATCTCCTATTTAATATCAAAATAGTTGTCTCTCTTACCACTTCAATTTATATTTCTTTTATGTTGACGGTGTTTAAATGTTAACCTAGTCATTGATATGTTCAACTGTCTTATCAACATTATAATCCAAAAGTAGTACTATTCCTAAAACTGATTTCAAACTTTCTCTCTTTTTATTTGGTTTTGAGACTATAATTTAAGTATATGCTTCCTTTCCCTTTCCTCCCTTCATACCCTCCCAAATAGCAACTCCTTCACATTGATGACCTACTTGTTCATTAATTGAAATTGCATCATATATGTATTTTATACACACATATTACTAAATATGGCTCATTCAGTCCTCATAATTCCACTTGTATTAATGTTTGGGCTGACCATTTGACACTGGAAACCAATTTGGTGTGCTTTTCCCTAGGGAAGACTACCTCTCCCACTTCCAGATTTACTCGGTTGCCAGTGCTTCTTTGTGTAAAGTAAGGCCTTGTAGGCTTTTCACCTTCCATTTTGGCATGTCCGTTGTTGTCATTCTTGTGCAGCTCAGATTAATCCAAACTGTTTTGTCTTCACTTTTCTGTTTGGATCATTGACACCCATGTCCCCAGTGAGACAAGTCGATAATGATTCTTAACTTCCTTTATTCTTCACTGCCTGAAGGAAGCCATCATGTTCTTTAAATTCTGGAATTTGAATTTTCTTTGGAAAGAACAGGAATCACAGACTGCCAGCTGTGTGAGCTGCAAAAGGGGTATGCATGCATTCCATTTGTTTTAACGATGCTTGATGAAGTCTCTATAAGAAGCAGCACACTTTTCAAAATAAGAGCACAAGAGAGAGTGACATCAGCAAGACAAGAGGTATTTCTAACCTCTGATGCTTGATAAAAACATCAGGTCATTTTGAACAACTCTCACAAAATCCCAATTCTCCCCCAAGAAAGAAGACATTAAGCTGGCTGTTTATATAACACATGAGCAGAACATAGAAATACTAAACCAGGGGCTAGGAAGTGGATCAGTGGTCAAGAGCACATAATGTTCTTGCACAGGACCCATCTTTACTTCCCACCGTCCTTGACCTGATACTCACAACCACCTAGTACTCCAGCTCCAAGGGACCCAACACCTACAGCTTCTTCTGGCACCTGCCCCTTTGTGTACATACCCACAAACAAACTCTGACATAGCATTCAAAAATAAGAAATAAATATTTTTAAATAATAAAAATAGGTATGAAAAGGGTAGGAAATTCAGTTTCACATTTTCTTCATCCTTTCTACCCAACTAGGAAATTTTCATTGAGAAAATACTTCTTAATGAGGGTCTGCCACAAATACTTCAGCTCCAAGCCCGCCGCAGAGACCCTGGCATCATGCCAGGTACATCCCTTTGACTCATGGTCCAGTTAAGGACAGTGGTCTTGGATAAAATTTTAAGCCAGCTGGGCGTTGGTGGTACATGCCTTTGATCCCAGCACTCAGGAGGCAGAGGCAGGCGAATCTCTGTGAGTTCGAGACCATCCTGGTCTACAGAGTGGGTTCCAGGACAGACTCTAAAACAACACAGAGAAACCCTGTCTCAAAAACAAAAACAAACAAACAAACAAATAAAAAATACTTTAAGCCAATTAGATCCAGCCAACAGATATGGGATATTCCATCCAACAATAGCAGAGCTTGCTCATTCACCTAAAACACATATAGAACCTCTTCCAGGATAGGTTAAACAAGGCTTAACAATTTGAAAATATTAAAAATCATATCCACCATCTATTTCAACTATGATAGGATGAAACTAGATGTCAATAATAGGAAATAGGGAGTCTGGAGAAACTAAGTAAATAAAAAGTTAAGAAATAATGATCTGGAAGCAACAATGAATGAAAGAGAAGAATTAAAATAATAAAAAGTAAAAAAATTACAAAAAGGAAAATGAAAACATAACATATGATAGCATTGCGACATAGCAAAAATAGCCCCAGGGGAAATATCTCTATCTCTATCTGTCTAGAGAATTGAGAAACTGCTAATATTAGACACAAAGAAATTCTAAAGAATATCCTTAGCTCAAATTTAGTAAAAGGAAAAACAGATTAAGGTGAAAGTGAGTGAAATGGAGACCAGAAAGACAACAGAAAATATCAAGAAAACCTAGGGTTCAAGTTTTGAAAATAATAATAACTTGAAAAACCTTTCCCTACATTACAAAAGAGAGAGAAGATTCCAAGAGTGAAATCACAGGAGGAATGGCAGCAAAGAAAAGAAAAAGGAATACAGAAGGGAAACCAAGTCAAATAATGCAGAATAAAAAAAAGCTGTGTTTCTAGAGACATACAATCTTTCGAAACAGAATTATGAAGAAATAGAAGGTTTGAGCAGACCAAAAGGAGATTGAGTTAGTAATGAAAAACTTCTCATTGGTGAGCATCTCAACTGAGGATTTGGTTGCCTTAGTCTCTAATTCCACAAAACATTTGTAACATAAAATCAATCATTCTATCCTTTCAGAAGTAAAATCTTAAAAAGGAAGAACCCTTCTAATTTAGTTTTTCCAGGCTAGCAGTGTTATGATTATAAAACCAAAGAAGGATGCTCCAAGGAGAGAAAATGACTGCACAGTATCCCTCATAAACACAAACATAATTCTGAGATGGAATAGCAAGCTGAATTCAGCCCCACATTAAAAGGATTACTCATTATAACAGAGTTGGGTTTATAGCAGAGATTCAGCAATGTTTCAACGCACATAAACCAATAAATGAGATTATACATTAGCAGAATGTAGACAGAGTCCTGTGAACATTTCAACAGATGCAGAAAAAACATTGAGAAAGCTTTACATCCTTTCATGAGAAAAAAAATTCTCAGGAAAGTAACTATAGAAGGAATGCACAACAAAATAAACACCACATGAAACAACCCCACAGGTAACATCAAACTCAGCAGTGAATGGCTGAACATTTTCCCTCTAAGATCAGGAACAAGACACCTCTTCATCACTCCTATTCAACAGAAAGCTAGAAGCTCTGTCTAGAGACAATGAAAAAAAGAAAGCCATAAAGTCATACAAATCAATACATTGTCTTTGTTCCCAGATTATGAGCATGTGTTTACAATTCCTGTCTTAGGGTTACTATCACTATGATGAAACACCACGACCAAAACCAACTTAAGGTTTACTAGGTTTACACAACCCTAGTCACAGTCTATTGTAGGAAGCCAAGGTGTTAACTTGGAGGCAGGAGATGATACTAAGGCCTTGGAGTGATACTACTTACTGGCTACTTACTGGCTTGTTCCTCATTGCTAGCTCAGCCTGGTTTTTTCTTGTTTCGTTTGTTTTTTGATTTTGGTTTTTTTTGGGGGGGGGTGCTTAAGACAGGGTTTCTCTGTAGTGTTTTGGAAGCTGTTCTGGAACTTGCACTGTAGACCAGGAAGCCTTGAACTCACAGAGATCCACCTGCCTCTGCCTCCCGAGTGCTGGAATTAAAGGCGTGCACCACCAACTCAGCCTGCTTTCTTACATAACCTAGGATTGCCAGCCAAGGGTGATATCAACCACAGTGGTCTGGGCCATCCCGCATCTATCACTAATTAAGAAAAGGCTCTATAACTGTGGTTCTTTTTTTAAAAGATTATTTCTGCTTTATTATTTATTTATTTTAGAAGTACTCTTATTTACATACCAATCCCCCCATTCCCTTACCCTCCCAAACTCCCATGCTCCCCATCCACCCACTCCTCAAGGATAGCGGCCTCCACTGGGGACCATCAAAGTCGGTCACATCATTTGGGAGAGGGTCTAGGTCTTCTTTTGTGTTTTTTGGGCTGCAATAGAATCCCTCCATAGGGAATGGGCTCCCAAAGTCCATTTGTGCTCCACTGTTAAAGGTCATATAGACTGCCCTGGCCTCCCAGCTGGCACCCACATTCAGAGGGCTTAGTTCTGTCCGATGCTGGTTCCCCAGGTTTATGACTAGGGTCTCCATATAACTGCGATTCTTAACCTGTGGGTCATGACTCCTTTAGAGGTTCCCATATCAGATACCCTGCCTATCAGATATTTACATTGCAGTTCATAATAATAGCAAACTTATAGATATGAATTAGGAACAAAGTAATCATATGGTTGGAGGTCATCACAACATAAGGAGCTGTATTGTAGGGTTGCAGCATTAGGAAATATTGAGGACCACTGCTCTGTCAGCTTGCCTACAGCCCAATCTTTTGGAGACATTTTCTCAATTGTGGTTCCCTCCTCTCAGATGACTGTAGCTTGTGTCAAGTTGACATAAAAGTACCCAGCACAATACCTTGGAATCCAATCCTAAACAGGTAAAACAAATAACTTAATTTGATAAAGTTAAAAGACATATTCAGCATCCATACATCAGCAACCTGTCTGTACAGTAACAGTAAGTTCTTGTTCTACAAAACTAAGAAAACCAAAAGGACAAAACACTTAGGAATAAACTTAACAAATGAGAAAAAGGATCTTAATAGGGGTCTGTAAAACAGTAGTGTAAACAAAGATTTGTTGTTAAATGACCAGACTGTTGAGTGATGATGAAATGTTCCAGTAAAATCTCTACCAAAATCTCAATGCTACTTTTCACAGAATTAAAGAAATCTCAAAATTTGTATCAAAGTACAAAAACCTCCAAGTAGCCAGAACCATCTTGAGACAGAAGATCAGAACTAGAAACCACCCTATTTAAAAAAATACTACAAAATTATAGTAATCAAAATATCATGGACGTAGGATAAAATTAGATATAGAGGATTATAGACTATAACAGAGAACCAAGAAATTAATTGACATATTTGTAATCAATTGAAGTTTGATGATGGTATTGAGAACACTGATGAAAATCAGACAATGCCTGTAATAAATCATGTTGGGAAAACAGAGAGTTCACAATCAGAAGAATGAAGCTGTGTTCTTGTTTCAAATTATATGCAAAAATCAACTTAAATTAATTAAAAACATTGGCAAAACAAGAAACTATAAAGCTACCAGAACAAAAATATGCAGGAAAATATCCTTTTCCCCCATTGGTGCATATTCATTGCACACAGTACTGGATTACTTAAGAATGTGTATATATATATACATATATATATATACATATATATATATATATATAATCTTCTTTCCACACGTCTTCCCACTCCCTTTTCTTACTTGCCCCCTTATAATCAATCTTGTTCTCCTAGACAGCTTCATTTCTATGTTCATGTTGTATATACATACATGAGGTTACATGTCTGTATACAATCTAGCAACAAGGGCTGGAAAGATGGCATAGGGGTTAAGACCACTTGCTGCTCTGCCAGGGGACTTGGGTTCACCCACATAGCAGCTGATAATCATGTAACTCCAGTTCCAGGGGATCTAATGCCCTCTTCTGGCCTCCATGTGCACTAGGCACTAATGTGGTACATAGACACACATGCAGGCAAAACACACATAAACATATAATGTTAATAATAAAATATAGGAGCAACAAATGAGAGAAAATGAGTGATTCTTTCTGGGAGTGATTTGATATGCTTAATATTCTTGTCGATAGCATCTCCAGTTTCTGGGAAAGGACCCAACTTTGTTCCTTAGGGCCAAACAAATTCCATTCACTGTATATAGTATATTTTCTCTATCCAGTCCTTTGTTGATGGACATGTAGGTAAGTTTCATGATTTTACTAGTATGAATAATGTGATAATAAACACAGATATACATATATCTCTGTAATATGTTGATATGGAGTCCTTTGGTTAAATAACCAAGGGTCATACAATTGGGTTCTATGACAGATTTAGTTTGGGTTTTGTTTTGTTTTATTTTTGTGTGTTTGGAGAAATCTCCATGCTGATTTCCATACTGTTAGATTATGCTCTCACTGGCACTGTATAAAGTCTTCCTCAACATTTTCGCTAACATTTGCTGCTATGTGTTTTCTTAGTGACTACCAAGGTCATTTTAATTTGCGTTTCTCTGAATTCTTGTTTAGTGTTTGGAGCTCGTAGAATATTCTAGACATTAATCTGCTGTCCAATATATAGCTAGGAAAGATTTTCTCCAATTTTGTAGGTTGTCTCTTCACTTAATTAAATTGTTCTTTGCTCTGCAGAAGTTTTATGGTTTTCTGAGATCCCATTTGTAAATTGTTGATATTATTTTCTTTGCCTGTGCCTATCATGATATTTTTTTCTGTGCCTTTTTCTGACAGTTTTGACTTTCAGGTCTCATGTTGAAAATGTTAATCTTTGTATCCATTTGTATACCATAAGCAGTAGATATCTAGTTTCATTCTTCTATAGGTGGATATTCAGGTCAGGAAAATAATCTTGACATTGGATTAGTAGTGATTTCTTTCTTGTAAGATATCAAAAGTATATGTAACAAAAACAGTCAAATGGTATTGAACTAAACTAAAATCATATACTCAGCAAGAGAAGAGGTCAGCAAAGAAAATATAAGACCTGGTGGATTGGAAGGAAATATTTGTGAACAATTCATATGATAATTGATGAATACCATAAGCATGAAAGATACTTGAACAGGTCCACAACAGAAAAACAAATAGCCTGGTTATAAAATGAACAACAGATCTGAATAGACACCTCTCTGAAGATAACATAATCAGGTAACAGGAATATGAAGAAATGATTTGCAAAAGTAATTATCAAGAAATTGAAATTAAAATTCAATAAGTCATTTCTTCATGCCTAGTAGGATGGCTATTATCACCATATGAAGCTATAGATATATTAATTAGCTTAAGCAATAATAATTTCATAATGTACATGTGTGTCAAATACCAAACATTAAATATAGCTAATTTTGTGAAAATGATACCTCTGTAATCTAGGGAATCCCATCTATAGAAGCATCCAAATCTAAAATAAATGGCATATATAAAAACATATTTAATGGAAAGGTATTCTGAAAAAAAAATCTGTTCAATTGCGTTTAGAACAGACTTATTAACAATTAAAACATCACAATGAAGAATAAACAAGCTAGGATTTATTCCCTATTGTACCTTTAGCTCTTAGTATTTGTCTAGACATTCCTTTAGATGACATGTGTTCCAATATACCATTTTATAATATTTTCACTTAGGCTTAAAGAGCATAGTTTCCCTGAAACCTCACTACTCTGTAATCTAAATAAAGTATAGTTCTTAAGGAATTGGAGCAGTGGTATCATACCTAAGGTTATGCAATACTGTTCTCAGAGGGCATGAGTTTTTAACTTTTTTCTATGTCAGACAGGTTTCTTCCCCAGTATTTATTGGTCAGGGAGATGCCAGACACACCCATAAGAAGGAAAACTGTTGCTATTGTTTTTGAGTGCCTATCATTACTAGCTGGAAAGACCATATTACCACATAATTAGGTTGCAGGGCACAAGGAAATCAGTCTAGACCTGACCGGGAAACTCTCTGCTGTATAGCTTCAATAATGTTGCTAAGTTCTATGAAAACTGTTGGAAAAGAAAATGAATTAATGGTTTTATTTATTGCTGCATGCTTTAACAATGTCTGACTGAGCAATATGTTCCCACTGTTGTAATAGTGGCAAGAGAAGTGGTGGCCATAACCAACTGCTTTCTTGATGATTTGAGACCTGCTCCATGGGAGGAAACTCATATTTGGTACTGTAAACAAGATTTAAACACGTAGCTAACGGAGTGATGCCCTAGGAGAGAACTTATTTTTATTGTTTTGCTAGATGATTGTGTTGCCAAACTTCTTTCTATATTTACTTTTATATCTACAGACATTGGTCAGAGAAGCTTCTGATGGAAGAGTGTATTGGTTAATTCAAGGACTCTTAATTGTTCAAAGATGTGAAAACAAGTAACAGTGAGTTCTCAGCCACAGATGGGATACTGCTATTAACAGTAAAGCTCTTTCCCCAGACTCAAAGAACATTCTAGAAGAGAGAGCAGAAAGAATATGAGTCAGAAGATTGGGAGGCATACTGGGCTGCCCTTGGAACATAACATCGCTGATGCATACATAAACCCACAGCTCCTAAGTTTATTCACATAAGATTCATATAAATCAAGCCAGTTTAGTTAAAAGTATTAGCACTTTGAGCAAACTGAATTGCAAACTACTAGTTTTTCTGAACTCCCTCTTATCCTTTCCCTCATTTTCCATCCATCAGTAAGAATATCTGACACATACTTCTTCTCCATGAGCTACTTACTCTTTCTACAACTTCTCAGAATTTAATGGACAAGCTCCAGTATCTCTCACCATGAGCAGAGACCCAGGGGTTGAAGAGGTGGTGTTTGATGGGACAGGAGGAAGCTGACTAAGCGATGGTCTCTAAGGTGATATTTTTCATCATGCTATGCTCACCAGTCCACTCAGAACTTGGTTGGCAAGTGAAATATTGTAAGTAAAGGCAATAGGGTGATATACTGAAAGAACAAGAAATTGAAAGGAGAGTGAAACATACTCTAGAAAATCTGTTAACACTTAGCCTCTAAAACAAGGGAATGTTTGTGTTTTAGACTCATCAATTACACACATATTTTATTTCTTAAAATCCTGAAGTCTTGTGATGTTTGAAGAATAGATCCTCTTATGACCAGAAGATTCTGTTTCTTCTCCATTCTGATTTAGAAATAAATAAATTAAAAATCCTAAACAACAGGTTTTGTCCAACAGCACCGAAGCCTGACCTAACTTGCTCACTGATGGAATTCTGTCTCAAACTCAATTCTTTCTGTTACATGGGCATTTTAAGCTGAAATTGCCTAAGACCTTTAATTTGACTTCCAATCAACGGTGTGTAAAATTCTCACAATGACAAAAAATTTTGGCAGCTAGCATGGAAAAGTGAACGTTGTAAGGACAAAAGGACAGGCCTCAGCCCTGAAAGTAATCAGACACTCTTCAAAGAAGGCGTCTGAAAATCAAAGCGTGTACTGGCCAGGCAGAAACTCCACACCAACCATTTCTCCCAGAAGGTTAAAATTACACCGATTCAATATCAGAGCTTTCAGTGTGGAGTTGATATTGAAGTGTGATATTCAATTCAATGGGATAGAATTATCCAGGACAATTAAATCCAAAGCTATGACTAATGTGAACTATAAAAAGGACACTTGATTTTATAAATGTCCTACTCAAAGAACATGCTTACTCATTCAAAGTGTTTGAGACATGTAAGTGTTAGGAAATAACTTGATGTGGGGGGAAGGTATGGAGGAAGGAGGGGATATGTGTGTGTGAGTGTGAGACATACACAGACAGACAGAGAGAGAGAGAGATTTTATTATCCATTATTTCAAAAAAGCTGTTGACAGTGAACGTATCCATGGATTTAGCAGTAGTAAACACATTTTTAAAAATCCCAGTAGATTTTTAATTACTACTTCTAGGAGAAATAAAAATTAGTTAGATGGCAATGCTAGTATGCCTGACCTTAGGCTCTTGAAGTTGTGGGGAAAACTTAGCCAACTCAGAACATGATAGCCAGGGCCAATATTAAGTCAGTCATGGTTACTGACAAAGAGGTATTAGTGAAACCACATACCACATGCATGGGAACAAACTCAATTTACATGTTTAATAATGGTAGGTATGAACAATGCTATGAAATCTCTACATTCACATCATTTCTGTATTTATATGTGTCTATGATCTGTGTATTAGTGTCCCAATTTGCTCTATCCTCTTCCAAAGATAATCGTGTCATGAACAGTTTCTAGTCAATCTACTACTAATTGCTAATGTGAGTTTTATACTACAACAAAATTTTTAAGTCACCTAGTATTCAGATGGAAGAACTTGGAATGTATCTTTTTCAGTTAGCTTACCAAGGCCATTTACACGACTGCAAAGCACCAAAGGCAGAGATGGAATGTGCATCTTACTTAATGCCTGGACTGAGCTCAAAAGTACCATTGCTGTACTTACAACTCTGCCCTTACATCTCCTTCTATAATTCTCAATCCTTCTGTAGTTCCATTGATCTGGAGATTTCTTCTCGTTACCTGCACAATATCAAGGCAGCCAGAAGTATGGCATAAATAGAGAATACCATGAAGTCTCACTAAAGAACCTGTTTGAAGCTGATGGCTCCTAGGAAAAGGAGAGACCCCTTTGTTCAGACATATATCCCCTGGTAGCTTGCCCATGCTCCAACGAATAGCTCTACATCAACACACATACTGGAAGCACTCACTGGAGTTAAGTAGACTCAGTAGACTGAAGAGAGTGAGGAGAACATGATGTTGTGAGGCTGTGTATGGGGTAGGAGCAAAAAATTTGGAGGACTGGGCGGTGAGGGTGAGCTTGCTAAAACACATTATACACACTTACAAACATCTTAAACAATTTTTAAAAATTGAAAAACATTGCTATAACATTGAGTCCTAAGTACTCTGGTCAACTCTTCAGTCCCATTAGGGAACTGCAGTTTCACAGATGCTATCCAAATTTCAAAACATCCAGGACTAAATCTGTCAAGATTTAGTGATGTCTTGGATTTGAAGAACAGATGAAATATTAGGGTTAGGGTTTTTTCTGTTGTCACATTATGTACACAGATTCTGGTGCCACCAAAACCTAAGGAGCAGAGCTGTCTTGGTGTCTCCACCCTTGCTGCCCCAGTATGTCTATCACTGAAGTACATAATGACAATGCATTTATATTTTATTTTAAAATTCTCATTGCTATGTAAATACAACACAGAGATTTTAAACAATTGAAGAATAATGTATATATCAGGCCCACCCAATTTCTTCTATGAATTTCATTTCCAAGAACTGTATTGGCTTCTTTCCTCAGCCCCATTATCAAACAACCCAGTTGTCTTTCCCACATACAAAGCTGCATTCTCAGAATTTTTATAGATCTTGTTTGCAATGCATGCTGCAATTGAGTCATTTTTTCCATGTGACCTAAAATAAACTAAGGGTTAGGCTGTCATATTTTGCATAATACTGACTTCCCTTCTGTCAAACTAGAAGTCCTTTAACCTTGTGATAACTTGCCACTGTCTCCTTGTTATGTAAATCTCCCCTCCCTCAAGACAATCAGTGGGATGCATCCCTGATGGTCTTTGTAAAAATACATACTGTGGAATCATCTGTCTTTAATTTCCTCCTTTTACTTTTCTTTCACTCTAGTTTTGGTAAGGTATCACCTGCCACTCAGATGACATTGTCATAGTTGCAATGTTATGAACGCTATTTTAAGAGTTCCTGTAGTTGAACTGCCCTTATGGTTTAACTCGTCTCCTCTAGAAAACATTGCACCCTCCCAGAGGTTGTCCCCTTGGTCCTTTGTTGATGATGTTGACCACAGTTGAGGGAGTCGGAGCTGAGGGTGGTGATGAGCTATTACATCTGGAATAGAAGCCTACAAACGAATGACATGTGAGACAGAGTACCACACCTCTCTCTTAGCGAGAATTTACTGTGTGCCAGGTGTGTAGAGCTCATTTCACCCTCACTGCAGCCCAGTAAGAATACACCGTCCTCAGAACTGGCAAAAATGAGGAGTTAGAGCCTAGAAAACCCTAGTCATTGGGCTAGTGCTACACAGAAGCAGCCAGGAAAGAGAAGACTGTCACCCTAGTAGGCTGACTGCAGAACCTGTTGCTGACATTACCTGCATTCGCCTGTGGTAACTTAGACTGAGGGTATAGAAAAGACCTAGCAATGGGAAGCAAGGAGAGTGAGGATGGGTGGACATTCTCAAGAATGTTACACCTCAGCTTCTACAGTTGTTCTGAAAAGTCAGCATGAAGGAGACTGCAGCAATGAATGCTTTTGAGACTGTAAATTCATTTGATTCAATCTAGGTGCACAAGAATACAGATGGCTGCATAATTTATAGTAGTCTATGTAAATGATTGGAGAAATAGCAAAAGCCCTTGGCTTAGGGGGAAATTGTCAGTATGGCTGCAGATGCTTAGATATGCTCCCCAGACTAAATCAGGCGGGAGCCCTTGGGTGAATTACTACCATTCTGTGGATCAGATCCCAAACTTGTAAGCTATGCACTGTATTTTTATTTATTAAGCAGTCATGAAAGACAATGCTGCAGAGAATTCCCAAAGCACCAATAAACAATGGGAAAAAGCCCAACTGTTGTTTTGCTCACATTTCCGTTTCCCCACATGCCCTTCTTCCCAAACTGCAAAATCACTATCCATCCCCATGTTGACTTTAACAAAACATGATAATCTGTGGGGATCATTTTCTTTTATGAGCAGATAGCAATGAGGCTTGCTAGTTAAGTCTACTTTCCATTGATGCACTTGAGTATTTAAATTGCACAGTTAAAAAGAATGAGCACTTAGTAACATTTCTATCTACATCAAACTGTTCTCTCCCATTATCTCAGAAAAGGAGTTTTATTTTGAGCTTCTCGAATAAAATCGAAAAGAACTTTTACCTTTTAATACCTTCTTTCCTCAAACCTTAGTCTAGCTGCTTTATTCGTGTTTTTATGCTTGCTTTAAAAGATAAACTGTTCCTTGGAATTCGCAGCAATGACACTGTCTGCCTGCAGTAATAAAAAGAGCTGTCAAAATTAGAAACTCTACTGTGTGTGTGTGTGTGTTGTTTATCTTATCACATTTCTTCCAAATTGATATTATGTGTGCTCTCATGGAATTCTTTACAAAACAGTAAAGATATAATTAGCCTATTTCACTTGTAACTCAATGTGTAACTTGCTTTTCTGCCAGATCATCAATGGTCCATCAGAAATGTCACCATGAAAAAGCAATGACTTAAAAAGAAACTTGTGGATGTTCAGTGATCCAGCCTTTGGGATGGAGGAGTTGTCTACCCACTAATTCTCATTATTATGAAAGAGTCATCCTCCAAAATCTCAATTTAGATGACACATCTGGCTTTCAGTGAATTTTCCTCTCTCCCATAAGCATGGAGTAATTGAAACATAAGACAGTAAATTGGCCTATGCTCTCCTGTGTCAACAGGTCCATGCTTGTATCCTATTGGATGGTTTTGAAGGGAGGTGGGAGTCTTGTTTTGCTCTTCCCTGCACCCCCTATCTGCCTTGGGTAGAGCAAGGAGCAATCAGACAAAGCATTCAAGCAACCTCCTCCATGAAGACGACAAACCTCTACACAGAACATTTTTCACCCTCCTCATTAAATAATATAGGAAGCACATGAAATCTTGCTTAAGATAATTTTCAGTAATTTGACAAAAACAGCATGAATTGTATTTGGTTTCTTAAGTATAGGTGACATTGTGTTTTTTGGTAGGGAGATAAGGAAACTCAAAGTCTAACCTTCCAAAATAAGAATTCATGCTTTAGCTCCAACTTTTTCGTGTTTCAGATATTTAAAAATTCAAGTCAAATACCTACCTAGTATGTTAAAAATAAGACAAATGTTCATTTGGCTACCAGTGTACATTATTGATATCGTTTATGTTTTATTAAATTGAATTTATTGATTTTTATCTAAATTACTCATATTCCTAAGCAATTGTTATTCAGCTGATTTGATTTCTAGTTTATGGTATTAAGTCATATCAAATTTATGTGTAGATTTACTGTGATTGTCTTTTATTGCTTAGTAATATGTTTTTGAGAGTCATATTAATTAAATGTGTGACTTTCCTTCACTAAGTTCTTTCCATGTTTTATTTTTGTGAATACACAGGTATAAAAATTATTATATGTATCTCCTGGTACATATAGGTAAGAATTCCTCCAGATGATAACATAAGGAGCATTCTTATGTTTCTAGGTATTCCACATATTTACCCTTACTAGGTAATGCCAAACTGCTCCCCATAGATCGGCTGATTAATGAGAGCCCCAATCTTGTAAACACATATAAGAATTTAAATGTCTTCTCAGTGTGTTCATGTCAAAGGATGACTATGGTTTAACATCATTCATGTATTAACAAATCTTAACTACTCTCTAGTGTGTTACCTGTTCATACTTTTGCACATGTTTCTGTGGAGTTATCTCTTTATATATTCAATTTTATGTGTTTTGGAAGCTATGGATTAGATTAAAGTGCTTGAAAACATTTCTACATTCAAATTCAAATTTTAAAAATGGTCACTGAGAACACTGAAATTTTGTTTTTTTGGTTCTCTCTCTGATAGCAAACTTAAGAAGACAATAATCTTAACCAATTCAAACTGTCAGTCTTAGAAATGGAAACAGCCTTTACACTTATCTTTGTTCTGTAATAGCTTTCTCACCCTGATTTAGTGGATAATTGCTTAATCCATCTTGTATATGTAGATAAGACTTTTCCAACCCAAGATGCCTAAATGTCTTTGGAGGAAAAAACCTCTCACAAGCTTACAGTTATGTCATTAGTCCTTATCTATGGTCATCACCCAACACTTCCAGGGAAGAATTATTCAAGGGGGATGCATAGGGAATTCTTTTCCCTAACTAAACCCTCTAAAATTTCAACTTATGCAGGAACTATGGAAACAATATATCAATATGTAATAAATCTTGACTGAAATTGTTTAAAGATGTAATTTTGGCTCTAGGTCTGTGAGAGGCAATTTCTTGCAAGAATTAGTAACCCCTCATTATGCCACAGGTCTCTAGGAGTTGTTATTATCTTATGTCCCATCTCCTTTCCTTTCTTTGGGGGGATCAAATGACCCATAAATTGAGAAAAAACCTCGATGCAATGATTTAAAATATACACTCTTCTATCTCTTTACATTCTTAAATTCCTAGAGCTTTGTAATATTATCATACCTAGAAGTTTGCAATATATATTGCAAACATACACTGTATGTATGTATACCTGTACCAGACTTTTTCTTTGAGGCAATCAACCATCTCCTAAACCATGACACAGAGGCTTATTAGTTTTGAATGATCAGCCTAACTTAGGCATGTTAAAGTATCTCTTTTAACTTAAATTAACCTGCTTCTATTTCTCTTTATCTATCTACCTTCTGCCTCAGGGTTTGTTAAATTTCTTCCTTCTAAACATCTTACTTTCCTTGCTTCTCTGTGTCTGCTGGCTGGCATCTGCTTGGCTTCTTGCCCTTGGTGTCTCCCTCATTCTTTCCTCCTTTTCTCATTAGTCCTTTTTTTTGAGGTTAGATTTCTCCTCCTAATTATTCTCTCTGCCTGGCAGCTCCTCATATCCTTTCTCCTGCCACCCTATTGACTGTTCAGCTTCTTATTAAACCAGTCAGGTGCCTTAGGCAGGCAAAGTGAAACAGATGCAACATGTCTTTACATAATTAAGCACACACCCTTACATCATGAAACAAAAGTAACACACCTTTACACAGTTAAAGCAGCATGCTACAGCTAAATAAATAAAATACATCTTTGCCCAGTTAAACTAATATTCTACAGCATGTACCAAAGGCAGACAAAATTTAACCTACAAAGGTGCAAATACATTACATGCATTACTTAATTGAATTTCATTCATTGGAAGAAATAAAACTATAATTTGCTCTATAATCTTTAGAACATTTTTATTCATTTGTCTAAATATATATGCAAATATATGTGAGGTTAAGACATAGAGACTCTAATTTTCTCTTAATATAAATAAAACTTTATATGAATATTTCAACAAAAATTTTTTCTTGTAGTATCAGGTCTTAAATAATATTTCCATAATTACATATTCAAGTAGTTTTATGAAAACACAATAGTTGGTTTTTGATTTAGGATGCTATGTAACCATTCCATCAATGCTGAAAATGTACAATATTTACAAAGAGATCTCTTTCTCTCATATGTGTGTGTATAATACTTTCTGTAGTAAATATCCTTCTAAAAGCCTTTTCTTACATGAGTCAACAATATCAGAGAACAAAATTGGAACTCATGACTTCCTAAGTTCTCTACCTTCACACTCTTACATTAGCAAAATAAAAACAGTCCACTACCCAGGGGTCACTCATCTTCAGCCAGAGACATGTCCTCCTGTAGTAGATGGAAATACGTATAGAGACTCACAGCCAGACATTATCATGCAGAGTGTGAGAGACTTTGAAATCCTCAGTCCCAAAAGGGATGTTTCCATCAAATCTTTCCCATCAAAGATGAGGGAACCCTGTAGAAGAGGAGGTAAGAAGACTTTAAAGTCAGAAAGGATAGAAGACACCAAGACAACAAGGCCTTCTAAATACAGGAAGACCATCACAATATAAACTCACTGGGAGTGTGGCATCATACACAGAGTTTGCAAGGGCCTGCTCCAGATGGGTTCTCAGTATTGAAAAAAGCAGACATATGCTTCTATCCCTAACCCAGAAGCTATCTCCAGTTGATAACCACTAGAAAATGAAAAACTAGTTTTCTTCCCACAGAATCTCACAGGGAACATAAAATGAACTTAATGGCATCTAGTGTTATTGAAAGTTTTGCTGGGTATAATAAATAGTCTGTGCTAGCATCTGTGGTCTGAAGGACATCTGTCCTTGCCCTTCTGGGTTTTGGATTCTCCATTGAGAGGAGTCATTCTAATAGTTCTTCCCTTTATATCCTAAATTTTCTCTTTCTCCGTGTAGCTTTTAATTTTCTTTCTTCTATATATTGAGTGTTTTGATTATTATATGCCGAGTAGAATTTCTTTTCTGGTACAGTATATTTTGTATTCTGTATGCTTCTTGTACCTTAATAGGCATCTGCTTTTTAGGTTAGGGGTATTTTCTTCAATAATTTTTTGAAAATATTTTCTATGCCTTTTATCTGGATTTTTCTCCTTCCTCTAATCCTATTACTCATAGATGCAGTCTTTACATATTCCTCCATATTTCCTGAATATTTTGTGCCTGGAGCTTCTTAGATTTAACATTTTCTTTGACTGGTGTATCCATGTCTTCTATCATGTCTTCAATACCTAAAGCTCTCTCTTCCAATTCTGTATTCTGTGGTGAAGCTTGCTTCTGAGTTTCCTTTTCAAGTTCCTACATTTTTCATTTCCTGAGTTCCCTCAGTTTGGATTTTTTGTTGATTCTATCTCTACTGTCTGATATTGAACAGCATTACTCATCACCTCCCACTATTTGTGTTCTTATAGATTTCTTCAATGTGTTTATTCATTACATCTTTAAGGACCTCTACCATATTCATAAAATCTATTTTAAGTTTTTTTAAAATATGTTCCATTTCTCAGGGCCTACTGTTGTAGGGTTGCTGGGCTCTAGTGAAGACATACTGTCCTGGCTGATGCAGATTATATATTTATGATAGTGTCTATCCATCTGGGTTGGAGAGGGTTATATTTCTAGATGTTGATATATGGCCTTGGCTTTGATAGGCAGGTTTCCTGGTCTTTGGTTTTTGCTCCCTCTGCACTTTAGGATCGTGCGATGACTGTAGAAAGTGTTTCTGAATCTTTGTCTGGTGTGACTACTGAGGGTTCCAATTAGAACTTGTTTTTAAGTATTGGGAGGTGACCTGTGGGAATCAGGATGGGTTGGAAGGGGAGTTATTGAGAGGGTTCAAAGGAAGGATGGAAGTTGGGTGTGTCAGGAAGATTTGTGACTCCACTGGGAATAGAGGAAGAGAGGAACGACAAATTACTGCTACAAGGCTGGGGGTGAAAGTAGGGAATTGGAATCGAGCATGGAAAGGACAATGAAGATACTCTACATGAATCCCTGGCCGGTGCAGCCAAAAGAGTCTCCTGAAAGACTGCTTGGGTGTTTGCACGTCTCTTTGGAATGGGGGCAGAGAATAAGAAAAAAGCCCATCAGGTAGTCTGCTACCAAGGTAAAATTAAGACTGGGGAGTTGGAGCTGGGTGGTGGTGATGCTAGCTGAGCAATGACGGCTCACTCCTTTAATACCAGCACTCAGGAGGTAGATGCAGGCTGATCTCTACGAGTTCAAGGCCAGCCTGGTATACAGAGTGAGTTCCAGGACAGCCTCCAAAGCCACAGAGAAACCCTGTCTGGAAAACTCCTGCCATCACCACCACCTCCACCCCTCACCATGGGATTGGAGATGAGAGAGTGAAAAATTCCCTACCCAATTTCCTAGCCTCCATGTGTGACCAGCTGGTTCCAAGGAAAGAGTACCTAAGGTATTCAGCTGGTGAGAAAAAGGGAAGAGGTGAGGAAGTAAAGGTGTAAGAGAGAGTCTGAAGGCTGGGTATTAGTAGCCCTTGCCTTTAATTCCAGCACTTGGAAGGCAGAGACAGGCAAATCTCTGTGAGTTGAGTCCAGTCTGGTCTACAAAGGGAGTCCCAGGACAGGCTTGAAAGCAATACAAAGAATCCCTGTCTTGAAAACCCAAAAGCAATAAAAAATAAGAATTTTCTATATCCTTGGGAGTAGGGGTAAAATATGTTTGTTTTCTAACTATAGATAGAAAGTGTATGGCTTCTAAGTGGGTGAGGAAGTAGGGAGGAATTCAGCGGTGTTGGGGGAGGAATCATAAGCATCATAAAGTGTATGAAAAATTAATCTATTTTTAAGTAAAAGAAAACTAGAAAAAACTAGAGGTTTATAGTACATTATTGGCATGGTAGGAAACATGGTGGTATGTAGGCAGACATGGTGCTAGAGAGAGTTCTACATCCAGATTGTAAGGCAGTAGGAAGAGAACTGGCTTCAGAACTTGAGACCTCAAAGCACCCCCTAGTGACACACTTCCTCCAACAAAGCCACAATTATGCCTTCAAGGCCACTCTTCCAGATGTACTACTCTCTATGAATCGATGGGGACCATTTTATTTTGAATCACTACAGTGCTTTTGTCTAAAACTCATTATGTTAGTCAACATAATCTAATAAATTTACTTTTGATAAATTAACTTTAACAAAACTATTCCATACAATTTTCATTCCACAAATTCCTTTGTTCTGTTTTCTTAGTTCTTCCTTCCTTCCTTCCTTTCTTTTTTCTTTCTTCCTTTCTTTCTTTAATGATCCCATAACTGAGTCATTTTCAACTCAGTCTCAGTTCTTGTCTCTGTCTTGGTTCCAAAACACTTAAATCTTTACCAACTTTCAAAACTTTCCCCTTCATACAATTCCTTCAGACAGATACTGAAGCTCAGAATGATAGCCTTTAGATTATGCAACTCAGGTTCTCTGTTTATCTCCTTGTTTTGAAGTGCTTCTGCCTCAGTAGTTTTCAAACAAAAGTTCGTGAATCATGTTTCAACTGTCCTCACTAGATGATGACTAAGTATTTCAAGTGAACCCGTTTTCAATTCTGCTACTACATAATGAAAGAAATAAAACGAAAAGGACATGACTGCTCCTAGGTATGGTGAAGGTGAAAGTTTATTCTATATAAAAGGGAGAGCATGACCAGAGGCAGGGACACCTGAAAGAGTCCAGACTGAACATGATCCTGAGCCAAATGAGGAGATGGAAGAGAAAAGGGAGAGGAGAGGGAGGGGAACTAGGTGCTGCAGCCAGGAGGGTAAAAGTAAAAAAGAAGGGGGAAGGTCACCAAAAATGGCTGGATTATGTGGTTTATACAGGGAAGAGCCTCTGGGAAAGGACAAGTCAGACCCTGGACTAGACAGTTTGGGGTAAGGACTGAGGGTTGTTGGAAAAATATATATTTATATATATGAAGTTATTTCAATACCTCTTGTGGCAAATTAAAAGTCTTTTCCTGCTGACTGGGACTACTACATTTAGATAATCAGGTCCCAGTTGTAGCACCATGTGTTTAGAGTAGAGTTTTTAAAGACCAAAAACCACATACTGATATCTTCTTCTGCATCTGCATCTATAGGGCCAGGTTTTATACAAGCAAGCAGTTTAACAGAAGCTAAGATAAGCAGGTGGAACTAGAGGTTTATGCAAGCAGGCAGTTTAATAGTAGCTCAGATTATGAGTTAGCTGGAGCATCTTGACCTTGGGTTCTTAGAATAGAGTTGAGTAATATTCCATAAGATTCTCTATCAAGGATATCGAATTCTAGTTAAACCTAAAATAGCTTCAGCAATACAAGAGGATCCTCTGCACCATTTTATACTGTCACACAACTGCATCCCAAATCCAAGTAGCTAGCCATCAGTGAGAATACACTTGCCCCATCTTGTTTCACCAAGACACAAGAATGGCTCAATCACATAGAATAGTTAGAACTCTAGAACCAATGACATGCATGACTATATTTAAATAGAAATACATGATGATATTCTGGCTGCATGAGTCTTAATCAAATGAAGAGACGTAGGAGAGAATGAAATAAATAAAAGGACATACTAACATAGGATCTGATTTTGTGTACTTGTTTGTGTATGTGTGTGTGTGTGAGAGAGAGAGTTTCCTAAATTTATACTTAGAAAATGAAAAACTTGAAAATCTCATCATTTCTCAAAAGCATATATGGAATACTCAGTGTATGAGAGAGAGAATAGTATTCATGAGTTTGAATTGTTAGAAAGAGAAGAAGAAGAAGAAGAAGAAGAAGAAGAAGAAGAAGAAGAAGGAGAAGGAGAAGGAGAAGGAGAAGGAGAAGGAGAAGGAGAAGGAGAAGGAGAAGGAGGAGGAGGAGGAGGAGGAGGAGGAGGAGGAGGAGGAGGAGGAGGAGGAGGAGGAGAAGAAGAAGAAGAAGAAGAAGAAGAAGAAGAAGAAGAAGAAGAAGAAGAAGAAGAAGAAGAAGAAGAAGAAGAAGAAGAAGAAGAAGAAAAGAATACATATGCCTTCAAGGCTGTGTGGTCTTCAAAGCATCAGTGATTTCCTTTGATCATGACTTTGCAAGTTCCAGGTCATGGAAGGACAAAGCTTATTTATATAATTTCCTGGTCACAACCTTAGTAAATTGTTCTGATAACTTTCTCACAGGCACCCTCCACCAATGTCAAGGTCTCAAGGAATACACCAAGGGTAATCTTGTCCCTGCTGCACTTTCTGTACTATCCACCTAACAAAAAGAGAAGCACCAATCACTAGGTCTCAAATACATTCTCTTGCAAATTCCTATCCAGTCCAATTCACCTACTTTTACTGTCTTAATCCCTTCCTGTCTGGCTGCATCACATCTCATCAAGCACCTGACTTGCAAAGGGAACACAGCTCTGTCATCTGAGCAGCTCCGAGGTCTTGCCATAGAATTGTCTATAAAATTGCAAGGTTCTGTACAGAAAATGTGCGAAATAAGTAGGTCTCTCCATACTTGCAAATGTCCTCTTTAAACTACCAGCAGAGCTTTGGCTGGCAACAGCATTGTCACATGCTATAACAATAATGCCAGATCAAGTACCATCTTCACAGAATATATTTAAAACATGATACATACAAACAATTTTCATAAATAAGCAAATATGATCATTTCCTATATTAGTAATCACTATAATGTGATTAAAATAAAGTAATTGAACAAAGAAGGGTCTTTCTTTTTATATGTTTATTTTTCACAGGATGGAATTGAAATTGAGGTCACACACGTATACCATGCAAGTGTTCTAAACTGAGTAACATCTTCCATCTTCAGACATTTTTTATATTATTTATCTTTAGACAGGATCTCACTTACTCTATAACTCAGCCTGTGCCACTAGACCTGGCTCAGAAAAAGCTCTAATTGTGTTTCCTTTACCAGGTGTGCAGGAAAGGCATTTCCAGGGAAACTTTAGTAAAAAGTAATTGGAGAGAAGCAAAGAGCCATATGTAAACTTGAGGGAAGATCATTCCAGCACAGGAAAATGTTCAAAGACCCTGAGGCAGGAGTAGGCTAAGTGTGCTCTGCAGGCAGAAACCTGTGTCTGAGGTGCAGAAAGGGACAACATAGCAAGGCCTGACTGATGAGGTAAAGACTTTCAGTTTCTGGGAATGAGTGATTTTATGCTAAGTTCAAAAAATTTTAAAAGGGTTTTAGGCAAAATGTGTTCAACTTTGACGGATGCTTTTAGAAATCTCTGAGTTGTTTCTTGTTGAAGGTCAATGCGTCCTACCAGCCTGCAGCTAACCACAAAGTCTGACATTCTCTAATAGATTATCAGCAACTTTCTGATGAGGAATAACATAGAAGTTCATAATAGTTATATGTTAAAAATGCAGATGACCCAACAGAAAGACCAGATAGTTGGCTCAAATAGGCACTTTTTTCCAAATCCATATTTTAGTGGCCAATACATGCAAATATCCTGCATATCAATAGTCATCAGGAGACGATATTGGAAAACATGATAGAAACCACTGAGTCCCCACGAGCACTGCTGCAAATGAAAAGACTGACATTAGTGAAATACTCTGCACACAAGGTACAGGTAGAACCCTCCCTCACACACACAGATAGTCTGTAAGCATCCTTGAGATATGTTTGCAAGTATCTGCTACAGATATGCAGGAGCTCTGTCAACCAGTGTGACACACCACTGTTTGAAGCTTACAAATGTAAAAATGATTATATCACATAATGTGATGTATAATAGATATTGCATTTTTTTCTCACCAGAAAAAAATAATGCGAAGGAATCACTGATTGGAGTCAATATAAAAAGTGTGATGTCAAGCAATAATGTTAAGAAAAGTGCAAAGTCATAGGAGGCTGGACAGTTGAGAAAAAGGCATAGACCCATGGAAAGATAAATCTTACTTTATTCACCAACTTTCAGACGAAAGCTACCACAATAGATCACAGGGCTGGCACACACTAGCACACATTGGCCCACAGACAGACACAGCCACACAGAGAGATACTGGCAGACAGCCCTACTACAGACAGACTCACGGAGGCAGGCAGGGAACTGTGAAAGCTAAAGACCTCAAGGTCATGAGGACACAGAGTCATAACAAATGTAAATTTTTGCAAGAAATAGTTATACAAGATCTTACACTACTGCTTATTGTGGGTTTTCTGGACATCAGCTGTCAGTCACATTTGCTAATGCACAGTCTCTCTCCTCTCGACAACTCATATATAGTAGTAGCCATGTTGGCCCAAGTCAAACATGAACTGGCCTGTACAGTTCTCTACTCCTTACATTACACCCATTAAAGACATCTGCTGCTTTATCAAATCGAATCCATGGGGGCATTGCTTGAGCCCATAATCCACAGTAAGAGCAGAGAGCCAACATTTTCTCTTTTGTAGGTTCTCCAGGTTCTCATGTCTGGTAGATTTTTAAGGCCTTCGGGCTCTATAGGCTCATAAGCCTACTACTAGGTTTCTAGATTATATAGGTGTTTTTGACTCTTGTTGTTTTTCTAAGATGTACCCATTAACCACTTTGTTCACACCAAGTACTTATACCAATGTTATGTTGTGGGATATTCATACAATGAAAGAGTATACAACCCAAGGGGGTAAAGAATAGTTGGGTCTCAAGAATATAAGGTTGAAGAAAGAAATGATGTGTGTGTGTGTGTGTGTGTGTGTGTTTAAAGTTCAAAATTCGTGTAAGCTAACAAAGCTATAGTGATATAGAACTGGGTGTAGAGGAGGTATGAATTAAAATAAGAATGATTGTGGTGACACACAGTGAGGTAAAGGCTCCTGGAGATATGACTCTCTTTGCTGATGTGTACTGGTTACATCAGTCCACTCACTTCATGAGAATTTATAAACTTGTATTTGTTTAGTTTCTGAGCACATATCCATATGAATGTAATTCTTCAACAAAATAATTTTATGAGCCTATTATCCCTCAGGGTACTAGGTAACATCAAATCCACTCCTTGGAGTGTCCCAATAACAAACCAAAGTTTGATTTTACCAAAGTTCATTTTGGGGAATCAGTAAATTTGTTAGAGTTACTTACAGCACGTGGCTGAGAGGTCATGGGAAGGAGTGTGGGAAACCCTAAAGCATCCATGATAGAAGGTCTGCATGCAGCATTGACAACCTCTTCCCTGGGGCTGCACAGAAAATTTATAACCCAGTGGCTGTAACCCAGTAGTTTTCAACCTCCCTAGTGCTGCCCCCCTTTAATATAGTTCCTCACAGTGGGTTGATTGCCACTCATAAAATTATTTCTTTTGCTGCATCATAACTGTAATTTTGCTAGACATTAATTATGATGAAAACATCTGTGTTTTCTGAAGGTCTTAAGTGACCCCTGTGGAAGGGTCATGCACTGTGAATCACAGGTTGAGAAACATTGCTAACCCCTTTCTAAGCTCAAACATAGCTAGTGCAGAATTGCACATACAATGTGTTGGAAGAAGTAGCTGGATACTCTGCTGAGTGTCCAATGACCCTCTCCATCTTCTTCTGTATGGGGGAACATTAAAAGTCATCAAGCTCAGCCATGATCATCTTTGTAAGCAGGCATAACACATGAAAATGGCAGACAATTGTACTAGAGGCTTATGTTACACAATAAACAGTAAATTGCATTCAATCAAAAAATAGAAAATTAAGAAAACAAGTAAAATCAACCCAGTAATTGTTTCTTTGTATTCTGTAGGTAAGAGAACTGATTTTCTTCATTTCATCTGTTGGGATAATACTAAATAATCAAGGTCATTGATGTGGAAATGCCACTGATATTGTACCCTTAAGTATTGGTTGTTCTTTCTAAATGTTCTCCAATTTGCCCCCACGACTTTCATTACATTTGGCCTTTCTGTAATTATTAGAAAATGAAAAACCCCTGGAGTGTTGGTTTTCATATTTTAGTATGCATAATAATCAACAAGGAAACTAGTTACGAATTAAGATACCTGAGGCTGATCCATCACAGAAACAATTTGAATAGATATGTTGGGATATATGAATTTACTCTTTAATAACCATCTCATGACATGATGCAAGTGAAAGTATAAGAAATAAGTGTGAAAAACACTGATCCTAACAAAAATCTTATTCTATACTAGATAGATGATACATGCATACATATATACACAAAAGTCGTGAAGATAATATTCTATTACCTAGTTCATAATGGATGGTGATACAATAAGTAGAAGGTATATTTTTTTGTATTTGGAATCTATTACACTGAATGAGGAAAAATATACTTTCTTAGATATTAAAACTTACATATTGAAATATTCATATACTTGAAATAGTCTTGGAATAAAAATAATTAAGACAATATATTTCCATGTATATCTTTGAAGGATTTATTATGATTGAATTCAAAAAATTAAATGCTCATAGTAGATATAAACAGAGACAAACACATTCTTGTAGGGATATCTATCTTGGGTTTGGACACTAAACAACTTTTATTCACTTTTAAAATTAAAACACACGCATAAAATGGAAAATGAAGGCTAAGGACTTACATAGCTTTTGCAGATATGGTGGGGAAATATGTGACTTTGTGTCCTTGCTCTTTGTGGATGGATTACTGTTTTAGTCACCATGGAGCTCCAGACAATTGTGTTTTAATAAAGGCTGCATTGGTCGGGAAATAAGTGCTATGTTATTAAGGAAATGTATCATTAAGAAAAGCGCCTAATGAATGTTTAAGTATCATAAAATGGAAATAAGTATCTACTATAGACTTTAATGACATACGTAAATGAAAGGATATATAACAATCTGATAAAAGCCTTAATCTTGAATATATACACTCAACTGTAGGAGTCACTAGTCATAATCTTCTGAAAAATACACTTTGTATTTCTTCTAAACTTGCAAGGAAATAAAAATTATAAATCACAAACTGAAAGAAATTGCACAGAAGCATGAATGCAGTTTTGTTACTATCATATTCTGCAATCAAGACTTGATAACCAAATCTCTGCAAAACTCGGTGTTACCTAAAACAACAAAATTAGATATCTCCCATTCCTATGCAATCAAACCTGGTCCCATGCAGCAAAACTGTTGAAAATCAGACTAAATGGAAACTATTATAATAATAAACTATTTATAATAAAGTCCTCTATAAAATTGTTCATTATATAAAGAATGTAGAAACAGAAATATTATGTAAAATATTATTAAACTATTATTTAAAAGTCAATAAAAGGATGTGTATTCTTGAAAGGGTAAGTTATTAGAAGTACACTATTCTTATGTGCTATTGGAGGGTAGGGTGACTGTAGATAATGACAATACACTTTATATTTTGAAGCTGGAAGATGCCTAGGTGAGATAGCTTAGCAGGGAATGGTGTGTCACTTTCAAGTCCAGACTCCTGAGTTCTTCAGAATCCACATAGCAGAAAGAGAGAGTTGACTCCAGCACATCATTCACGTGTGTGCAATAATGCCTGCAAGTGTGTACACATTCAAGACAAGTAAATATAAAAAGCATGTGTGTGTGTGTGTGTGTGTGTGTGTGTGTATGAGTGCATGTGAATTTAAGTGTATGTCATGTGTGTTCATTGGCCAGCTGAAGACACAAGATGGTCCCGGACCCTCTGAAGCTCTACATGACAATTGAAATGGGTGCTAGGAACGTCACTTTAATCCTGTAGAAGAGTGGAAAGCATTCTTAAATTAGTGAATCATCCTACAAAACTTATTTTTTGAAGGTTTTCTTTTTTTTTAGGGTTTTTTAAAGTTTTTTATTTTTTATTTAAATGAGAAACAAGCTTGTTTTACATGTCATTCCCAGTTCCCTCCCGCCTCCCCCTCCTCCCCTGCTCCCCCACCCTCCCTGACCCCCCATACACTTTCTGCTCTCCAGGGAGAGTGAGGTCTTCCATGGGGAATCTTCAATGTCTATCATATCATTAGGAGCAGGGCCTAGACCCTCTCCCGTGTATCTAGTCTGAGAGAGTAACCCTCTATGTGACGTGGTCTCCCAAAGTACACTTGTGTACTAAGGATAAACACTGATCCACTAACAGATGCCACATAATTTTCCCAGACCTCCAAACTAACATCCACATTCAGGGGGTCTGGAGCAGTCCTATGCTGGTTTTTCCAGCTATCAGTCTAGGGTCTGTGAGCTCCCTCTTGTTCAGGTCAGCTGTTTCTGTGGGTTTCTCAAACCTGTTCTTGACCCCTTTGCTCATCACTCCTCCCACTGCAACTGGGTTCCAGGAGTTCACTTCAGTGTTTAGATGTAGGCGTCTGCTTCTGTTTCCATCAGCTACTGGATGAAGGCTCTAGGATGGCATATAAGGTAGTCATCAATCTCATTATCAGAGAAGTGCATTTAAGGTAGCCTCTCCACTATTGCTTAGATTGTTAGCAGTACAAATGTCCTTGTAGGTCTGTGGACATTTCCCCAGTGCCAGATTTCTCTTTAAACCTATTATGGTCCCCTCTATTATGCTATCTCTTTTCTTGCTGTCCTCCATTCTTCCCCGACTCAATCTTCTTTTTAACTATAACAAAGAATTTTGGGCCTATTTAGCATGAAAAATTGATAAATATTAAAGAACTAGATGTTTAACCTGATTTAATCTTCGTACAATATATGCGTGCACTAAACATCTCAGTCATCACATATCTGTACAGTTTACATATTATGTACCTGTTTAAAAACAAAGTTAGAAACATTTTAAAAAGAATAACTCAACAAGTCAAAAGTATGTAAATTATGTACATGAATGAAACACCGAGTATTTAGAGGATGTAGATATATCTGATTCTTGTTTTTAAGTCTTTTGTTACTCTTGAGGTCCCTTACTCATCTGATGTACCAGAATATTAAGACTCTCTGTCATAATCCAAATCAACAGAAAACCTTTGGACAAGAAGGAAATTTTTGCTGTTGCTGTTGATTCCCTTTACCCAAGATTCTAAAACTTAATCAACTTCAGAGCCTTTGTTTGTCCATTTCTCAGCTGAGGGTGTGTTTACTGTAATATCAACCTCTTCACTTTCTGGCATTCCACACTACTATCTGGGAAATAAGACCCTAAAATACTTCTCACAAGAAATTTCTATTTCATACAATTGATACGTAAAACAGCATATGACATTTGTTATGGACAATTAACTACATACCCCTCCCAGGTTTGCCTTCAGAACCGCTGGCTTCCTAAGATATCATTTTGTTGCATTGGCTGGACTCAACACACAATCTCTTGTTGCAACAGACAGAATATATGATATGCTTACACAGATACAACTGCATGTTCTTGCTCTGGTTTGTGCCTGGTGACTCTTCTACCTGGCCTCCAGATGTTGATTAAACGGGACACTGAGAAAGCTTCAGACATTGTACTATAGTTAAAGTCAGAACTAAAGAATCTAGGCTAATTTAACTTTTCTCAACTCTTAGTTCAATCTTGAAAGCAAAATCAAAAGAAAAGTATAAACAATGGCACATAGTCTTTTGGATTATTTCATTGTTACCAGAAGAGCTGAGTCTGCCTAAAGACAAATATAATCATAACTTTTTATTTTGTTTTTTTTTTTGAGACAGGGTTTCTCTGTATTGTTTTGGAGGCTGTCCTGGAACTCTCTCTGTAGACCAGGCTGGCCTCAAACTCATAATGATCTGCCTAAGTAGAACTTTTGTACACTAACAATCTCTGTCATCCAAATAAGAGGCTCTTCTGAGGGTGTAACAATGGAATAACATGATATTTATTCAGCATTTGCAAATTGCAATATCTACTTGTAGTATTTGCAGGATAATGTAGTTGGACTCTTCTCATAGAACCTCTTAGTAAATTTTCTTCCCTTCATCCTTTCTTGGTCACACACTTTTGCAAGAGATTTTCACAGCTTATTCTGAATGTTTATTTGCTCGCTGCTTGCTTGGTTGCTCATTTGGGCATTTTAATACCTAATCTCACTCAGTATGCCAGGCTCGCCTAGAATTCACTCTGTAGCTAAGTATGGCCATTCTTTCTCAGGGATCCTTCTGCCTCAGCTTTTCAGCTGCTAGTCACTATAACAGACTTTCCTTCTTCCTTTCTTTTCCATTTTTTTCTTTTCCTGTGTGTGTGTGTGTGTGTGTGTGTGTGTGTGTGTGTGTGTGTGTGTGTGTGTGTGTGTTTCATCCTGTAGCCCTGGCTGTCCTGGAACTTGCTCTGTAGATCAGGCATCGTCTTTACTCAGAGATCAACCTGACTCTGCCTCCTGAGTGCTGTGATGAAAAGCATGCACCACCACTGCCTGGAGCATTTTCCAACTTACTTTTCTCAACATATTCTAACTTACTAAGACATTTCTTGAACCAAGTAAGGTGGAGATAATTTGTGAACTATCTGGTTGGGGAGAACATTAAGAGCAAAACTTTTAAATACTCATCAAAACACCATTGGTGTGAAAATCCTTAAAATATTGTACTTTCCCCACACCATTATACCTGCACTGCTTAGTAATCCTTTGTCTGAAAAGAGGAAGAGGACATAGATAGTAGAGGGAAAACTTAGAACTAGGAAGACAAGTTATGAACTTTGTAATGAGAGAAAATTAATTATGTCTCTTTTAATAAAAAAATAAATGAAAATGAAAGCCTACAAAAGATAGAGAAAAGGGCTATAAAATTTTTGATACTTGAATAAGGTTCTTTAACTCCCAGATGAGGAACCAGTGACAAGTCCCATAAAATCATGGATGACCCAATAAAAATTTGAAATGATCTCATTTTACATGAGAATAAGGGGAAAGCGGCATGCTTAATAATTGCAAGTCAGGGGGAAATGTATTTAATCATACTTTACTTGTTAAAAAAGTTTCTGAGGCTGAATTATATATCATTTGTTTAAATGTAATTTCTATGCGTACAGTGAGCAATCTTTCCATTAGACACTAAACGGGGTTCTTTAAAGCCCTGATTTTTAAGAGTAGGAAAAGGACATTGCTGTAAATCTCAGTTAATCATGCTTGTGCAAAGCCTAAATGTTAACATGAAGACATAGCCCAGCCATCTCCACACAGTGGAAAAATACAGGCATTTCAACTATAATACTCTCAGAAGTTTAAGAAAAAAATCTTTAGCTGAGTCTCAAAACTAATTTTTTTTCTAGACAGGGTTTTTCTGTGAAATAGTCCTGACTGTCTTAAAATTCAGTTGGCAGAGCCGGGTGTTGGTGGCGCACGCCTTTAATCCCAGCACTCGGGAGGCAGAGGCAGGCGGATCTCTGTGAGTTCGAGGCCGGGCTGGACCAATAGCCTCCGAAACAATACAGAGAAACCCTGTCTCGTAAAAACCAAAAAAAAAAAAAATTCAGTTGGCAGACTAGGCTGGACTTGAACTCACAGAGATCTGCCTTTCATTGCCTCCTGAGTTCTGGGATTAAAGGAGAGTACCATTATGACTAGCTAAAACCTTTTAAGAATATTTTAAAATGTTAGTGTAAAAAATCCCAGGCTCTTTTGTTGTTACTTTTTATTTTTGTTTTGTTTTGTTTTTAAGATTTTCATC